>NC_029792.2:47271596-47332852 GCF_000816755.2 Arachis ipaensis
TTCTTGTCATGCCACTGCTTTGCCTTTTCCTTATAGATTTTGGCATTTTCAAAGGCACTGAGTCTGAATTCCTCTAGCTCATTTAGCTGGAGCAATCTTTTTTCACCAGCTAACTTAGCATCCAGGTTTAGGAATCTGGTTGCCCAGTAGGCTTTATGCTCCAGTTCCACGGGCAGATGACAGGCCTTATCATACACAAGTTGGTATGGAGAGGTTCCTATAGGGGTCTTGAATGCTGTTCTATATGCCCATAGAGCATCATCCAAGCTCCTTGCCCAATCCTTTCTGCGGGCAATTACAGTCCGTTCTAGGATTCTTTTTAGCTCTCTATTAGAGACTTCAGCTTGCCCATTTGTCTGTGGATGATACGGAGTTGCCACTTTGTGGTTAATCCCATATCTGACCGTAGCAGAGGACAGCTGTTTATTGCAGAAATGAGTGCCCCCATCACTGATTAGTACTCTGGGAAAACCGAACCCGCTGAAGATGTGTTTCTAGAGGAATTTCAGCACGGTCTTAGTATCATTATTGGGTGTGGCAATTGCTTCTACCCATTTAGATACATAGTCCACTGCCACCAGAATATAAGTGTTTGAGTATGATGGTAGGAAAGGACCCATGAAGTCAATACCCCATACATCAAACAACTCAATCTCTAAGATCCCTTGTTGAGGCATGGCGTAACCATGAGGCAAGTTACCAGCTCTTTGGCAACTGTCACAGTTACGCACAAACTCTCGGGCATCCCTATAGAGAGTAGGCCAGTAGAAACCACATTGGAGGACCTTAGTGGCTGTTCGCTCACTTCCGAAATGTCCCCCATACTGTGATCCATGGCAATGCCATAGGATCTTTTGTGCTTCCTCTCTAGGTACACATCTTCGAATCATTCCGTCTGCACATCTCTTAAAGAGATATGGCTCATCCCATAGGTAGTACTTGGCATCTAAAATTAATTTTTTTCTTTGCACCCTGCTGTATTCCTGGGGTATGAACCTCACAGCTTTATAGTTTGCAATGTCTGCAAACCATGGTGTTTCCTGAATGGTAAAGAGTTGCTCATCTGGAAAGGTCTCAGAGATCTCAGTAGAGGGGAGGGACGCCCCAGCTATTGGTTCTATCCGGGACAAGTGATCAGCTACCTGGTTCTATGTCCCTTTTCTGTCTCTTATTTCTATATCAAACTCTTGCAGAAGCAACACCTATCTTATCAGCCTGGGTTTTGAATCCTGCTTTGTGAGTAAGTATTTAAGAGCAGCATGATCAGTGTACACAATCACTTTTGATCCTACTAAATAGGATCTAAACTTGTCAATGGCATAAACCACTGCAAGTAACTCTTTTTTTGTGGTTATGTAATTCTTCTGTGCGTCATTTAGAACACGGCTAGCATAATAAATGACGTGCAGAAGCTTGTTGTGCCTCTGTCCCAACACTGCACCAATGGCATGGTCACTGGCATCACACATTAGTTCGAATGGTAATGTCCAGTCTGGTGCAGAAATGACTGGCGCTGTGACCAGTTTGGCTTTCAGGGCCTCAAACGGCTGCAGACACTCTGTGTCAAACACAAATGGTGTGTCAGCAGCTAGCAGGTTACTCAGAGGTTTTGGAATTTTTGAAAAATCCTTTATAAACCTTCTGTAGAATCCTGTATGCCCCAGGAAGCTTCTGATTGCCTTAACATTGGCAGGTGGTGGTAAATTTTCAATTACCTCTACCTTTGCTTGATCCACCTCTATTCACTTGCTTGAAATTTTGTGCCCAAGGACGATTCCTTCAGTCACCATAAAGTGACATTTCTCCCAGTTTAAGACCAGGTTAGTCTCTTGGCACCTTTTCAGGACAAGTGCTAGATGATCAAGACAGGAGCTGAATGAGTCTCCAAATACTGAAAAGTCATCCATGAAGACTTCCAGGAACTTCTCTACCATATCAGAGAAGATGGAGAGCATGCACCTCTAAAAAGTTGCAAGTGCATTGCATAGACCAAAAGGCATTCTTTTGTCGGCAAATACGCCAGAAGGACAGGGGAATGCTATTTTCTCTTGATCTTTAGGGTCCACTGCAATTTGATTATAGCCTGAATAGCCATCCAAAAAGCAGTAATAATCATGACCCGCTAGTTTTTCTAGCATTTGGTCTATGAATGGTAGAGGAAAATGATCCTTCCTGGTGGCTGTATTGAGCCTTCTGTAGTTAATACACATACGCCACCCTGTAACTGTTCTTGTAGGAACCAGTTCATTCTTTTCATTATGAACCACTTTCATGCCTCCCTTCTTGGGGACAACTTGGACAGGGCTCACCCAGGGGCTATCAGAAATGGGATAAATAATCCCAGCCTCTAGTAACTTAGTGACCTCTTTCTGCACCACCTCCTTCATGGCTGGATTTAGCCGCCTTTGTGGTCGAACCACTGGCTTGGCATTATCTTCCAATAGGATTTTGTGCATGCATCTTGCTGGGCTAATGCCCTTAAGATCACTTATGGACCACCCAAGAGCAGTCTTGTGTGTCCTCAGCACTTGAATCAGTGCTTCCTCTTCCTGTGAATTTAAAGCAGAGCTTATGATCACTGGAAAAGTGTCACCTTCTCCCAGAAATGCATACTTTAGGGATGGTAATAGTGGCTTGAGCTCGGGTTTAAGAGGCTTATCCTCTTCCTGAGGAATTTTCAGAGGTTCTTTTATTTTCTCTGGTTCCTCCAGGTCAGGCTGAACATCTTTAAAGATATCCTCTAGCTCTGATTCGAGACTCTCAGTCATATTGATCTCTTTCACCAAAGAGTCAATAATATCAGTGCTCATGCAGTCATTTGATGTGTCTGGATGCTGCATAGCTTTGATAGCATTCAACTTGAACTCATCCTCATTGACTCTCAGGGTTACTTCCCCTTTTTGTACATCAATAAGAGTTCGTCCAGTTGCTAGGAAAGGTCTTCCTAGGATGAGAGTTGCACTCTTGTGCTCCTCCATCTCCAGCACTACAAAGTCAGTGGGAAAGGCAAATGGCCCAACCTTGACAATTATGTCCTCAATCATGCCTGATGGATATTTAATGGAGCCATCAATAAGTTGGAGACATATCCGGGTTGGTTTGACTTCTTCAGTCAACCCAAGCTTTCTGATAGTGGATGCAGGTATTAGGTTGATACTTGCTCCAAGGTCACATAGGGCTGTCTTGGTACAAGCACCCTCTAATGTGCATGGTATCGTAAAGCTTCCTGGATCTTGAAGCTTCTCTAGTAAGCTTTTCAGAATGACTGCACTGCATTCTTCAGTGAGAAACACCTTTTCAGTTTCTCTCCAATCCTTCTTATGACTTAAGATCTCTTTCATGAACTTAGCATAAGAAGGTATTTGCTCAAGTGCCTCTGCAAACGGAATCTTTATTTCAAGAGTCCTGAGATAGTCTGCAAAGCGAGCAAATTGTTTATCCTGTTCCGCTTGGCAGAGTTTCTGAGGATAAGGCATCTTGGCTTTATATTCTTCAACCTTAGTTGCTGCAGGTTTATTCCCTACAGAGGTGGTTGGAGAAGCCTTCTTAGAGGGGTTACTATCAGCACTCTCAGGTGTCTGATTCCTCATTGGCGTTTGAACGCCAAGATTGGGTACAGAATGGGCATTTAACGCCAGCTTTTCCCCCTTTTCTGGCGTTTGAATGCCAGAAGTATTCCTCTCTGGGCTCTTACTGTCCTCAAAGGGATTTTGGGCAGTGGTTTGGTCATCCTCTGTCAGTTGTTCCTTTCTTGGCTTTTTGCCATTTTGAGCTAAATTGTTCAATGTCTTCCCACTCCTTAGTTGAACTGCTTGGCACTCTTCTGTTATCTGTTTAGATAGCTGCTATTTTGTCTGATTCAACTGTGATTCTATATTTTTGTTAGCAATTTTAGTTTCTTGGAGCATCTCTTTGAATTCGGCTAACTGTTTTGTCATCAGGAGTAATTGTTGATTAAGTTCAACAATCTGTTCTTGAGGATTAGGATAAGTAGTTACTGCCATGGCTTCTTCTTTTATAGAGGACTCACTGCTTGAGTATAGATGTTGATTTCTAGAAACCGTATCTATGAGCTCTTGAGCCTCTTCAATCGTTTTCCTCATGTGTATAGATCCATCTGCTGAGTGGTCTAGAGACATCTGAGCTTTTTCTGTAAGCCCATAGTAGAAGATGTCTAACTGTACCCACTTTGAAAACATTTTAGAGGGGCATTTCCTTAGCATACCTCTGTACCTCTCCCAGGCATTATAAAGGGATTCATGATCCTCTTGTTTAAAGCCTTGGATGTCCAGCCTTAGCTGTGTCATCCTTTTTGAAGGGTAAAATTGATTCAGGAATTTGTTTGATAACTGTCTCCATATTTTTATGCTTGCTGTGGGTTGGTTATTCAACCACCTCTTAGCTTGATCTTTTACAGCAAATGGAAACAGTAATAATCTGTAGACATCCTGATCCACCTCTTTATCACGTACTGTGTCAGCAATTTGTAAGAACTGTGCCAGAAACTCAGTAGGTTCTTCCTGTGGAAGACCGAAATACTGGCAATTTTGCTGCACCATGATAATGAGTTGAGGATTTAGCTCAAAGCTGCTTGCTTTAATGGGGGGTATACAGATGCTACTTCCATATGCAGCTGTAATGGGGTTGGCATATGACCCCAGAGTCCTTCTGGATTGCTCATTCCCACTTAGGTCCATGATGGAGAAAGGGAGATGATGTTGATATTATTTGTTTGTTTTTATTTTATTTTAATTAAAAGTAACCGAAATTAATAAAATAAAATAAATGGAAAATAAAATAAAATTTTGAAAACTAAAAGAAAATAAAATCAAAGCAAATTGAAAACTAAATTAATTAATTGATTAAAAAGATTTTGAAAAGAGCAATCAAAAAGATATGATTGAAAATTATTTTGAAAAAGATTTGATTGAAAAGATATGATTGAAGAAATTAAAAAGATTTGATTTTTTTGAAAAAGATTTGAAAAAAAATCAATTTTTTTGAAATTAGAATTTTGACTTGACTAAAAAATATGATTTTGAAAATCTTTGGCTAAATTAATGCAAAATTTTGAAAATTATGAGTAAAAAAGGAAAGGATATTTTTTTTATTTTTAAATTTTAATGAGGAAAGAGAAAAACAACAAAATGACACCAAACTTAGAAATTTTGAATCAATATAGAGAAAACAAACAAGAAAACTTTGAATGTCAAGATAAACACCAAGAACACTTTGAAGTTCAAGATGAACACCAAGAACAAATTTTCAAAAAATTTTTAAGTAAATAAAAGCACAAAAGACACCAAACTTGAAATTTTTAGAAAATCAAACACAAAATTTCGAAATATTAAAGGAAAACACAAAGAAGACACCAAACTTAGAATTTTTTAAGGTAAAGAAACAACTAAGATTATGCAAATTCGAAAAACTAAGAGAAAGTAAAAGCATGCAATTGACACCAAACTTAAAATATGAAACTAGACTCAAATAAAAGACTCTAAACCAACAAAAATAAAATATTCCTAATCTAAGCAACAAGATAAGCCGTCAGTTGTCCAAACTCGAACAATCCCCGGCAACGGCGCTAAAAACTTGGTGCACGAAATCACAATCACACTTTTGTAATTCCGCACAACTAACCAGCAAGTGCACTGGGTCGTCCAAGTAATACCTTACGTGATTAAGGGTCGATCCCACGGAGATAGTCGGCTTGAAGCAAGCTATGGTTATCTCGTAACTCTTAGTCAGGATATCAATAACTCTGAGATTTAATTGTAAAAAGTAAAAGAACATGAAATAAATACTTGTTTTGCAGTAATGGAGAACATGTTGAGATTTTGGAGATGCTCCGTCTTCTGAATCTCTGCTTTCCTACTGTCTTCTTCTTCAAGCACGCAAGGCTCCTTCCATGGCAAGCTGTATGTTGGGTTTCACCGTTGTCAATGGCTACCTCCCGTCCTCTCAGTGAAAATGTTCAACGCGCTCTGTCACAGCACGGCTAATCATCTGTCGGTTCTCGATCATGTCGGAATAGAATCCAGTGATTCTTTTGCGTCTGTCACTAACGCCCAACACTCGTGAGTTTGAAGCTCGTCACAGTCATTCAATCCTTGAATCCTACTCAGAATTCCACAGACAAGGTTTAGACCTTCTGGATTCTCAAGAATGGCCGCCAATGGATTCTAGCTTATACCACGAGGATTCTGATTAAGGAATCCAAGAGATACACACTCAATCGAAGGTAGAACGGAGGTGGTTGTCAGGCACACGTTCATAGGTGAGAATGGTGATGAGTGTCACGGATCATCACATTCATCAGGTTGAAGAACAAGTGGTATCTTGGAATAGAACAAGCATGATTGAATGGGAAAAACAGTAGTAATTGCATTAATCCATCAAGACACAGCAGAGCTCCTCACCCCCAACCATGGGGTTTAGAGACTCATGCCGTAGAAGATACAAAATAAAACGTGTAATGTGTCATGAGGTAAAGATACAATAGCAAAAAGGGTCTTATTTATAGAGAACTAGTAGCCTAGGGTTTACAGAAATGAGTAAATGACGTAAATATCCACTTCCGGGCCCACTTGGTGTGTGCTTGGACTGAGCATTGAAGCATTTTCGTGTAGAGACTTCTCTTGGAGTTAAACGCCAGCTATTGTGCCAGTTTGGGCGTTTAACTCCCACTTTTGTGCCAGTTCTGGCGTTTAACGCTGGGAATTCTGATGCTGACTTTGAACGCCAGTTTGGGCCATCAAATCTTGGGCAAAGTATGGACTATTATATATTGCTGGAAAGCCCTGAATGTCTACTTTCCAACGCAATTGAGAGCGCGCCAATTGGGTTTCTGTAGCTCCAGAAAATCCACTTCGAGTGCATGGAGGTCAGAATCCAACAGCATCTGCAGTCCTTTTCAGCCTCTAAATCAGATTTTTGCTCAGGTCCCTCAATTTCAGCCAGAAAATAACTGAAATCACAGAAAAACACACAAACTCATAGTAAAGTCCAGAAAAGTGAATTTTAAATAAAAACTAATAAAAATATAATAAAAACTAACTAAAACATACTAAAAACATACTAAAAACAATGCCAAAAAGCGTATAAATTATCCGCTCATCAGACCTCAACAAGAGCATAAGGAAATTCCTCATCATGAAATCCCTGAGATGCCTCAAGCGATGCACTTTCCTCCACAAAACTATTGGGAGCAAATCAACACCTCCCTAGGAGAATTAAGTTCCAACATGGGACAGCTAAGGGTGGAACACCAAGAACATTCCATCCTCCTCCATGAAATTAGAGAAGACCAAAGAGTCATGAGGGAGGAGCAACAAAGGCAAGGAAGAGACATTGAGGAGCTCAAGCACTCCACAAGATCTTCAAGAGGAAGAACAAGCCGCCATCACTAAGGTGGACCTGTTCTTTAATTTCCTTGTTCTTATTTTTCTGTTTTTCGAATTTTTATGCTTTATGTTTATCTATGTTTGTGTCTTTATTACATGATCACTAGTGTCTTAGTGTCTATGCGTTGAAGCTATGAATGTCCTATGAATCCATCACCTTTCTTAAACAAAAAGTGTTTTTAATTAAAAAAGAAAAAGAAATGCATGAATTTCAAATTTTAAAACAGATTAATTATTTTGATGTGGTGGCAATACTTCTTGTTTTCTGAATGAATGCTTGAACAGTGCATATGTCTTTTGAATTTGCTGTTTATGAATGTTAAAATTGTTGGCTCTTGAAAGAATGATGAAAAAGGAGAAAGGTTATTGAGGATCTGAAAAATCAAATTGATTCCTGAAGCAAGAAAAAGCAGTGAATACAAAAAAAACAAAAAAAGAGCAAGCAGAAAAAGCCAATAGCCCTTTAAACCAAAAGGCAAGGGAAAAATAAAAAGGATGCAAGGCTTTGAGCATCAGTGGATATGAGGGCCCACAGGAATAAAATCTTGGCCTAAGCAGCTAAACCAAGCTGTCCCTAATCATGTGCTTGTGGTGTGAAGGTGCATGTCAAGTGAAAACTTGAGACTGAGCGGTTAAAGTCATGGTCCAAAGCAAAAAGAGTGTGCTTATGAACCCTGGACACCTCTAATTGGGGACTTTAGCAAAGCTGAGTCACAATCTGAAAAGGTTCACCCAGTTATGTGTCTGTGGCATTTATGTATCCGGTGGTAATACTGAAAAACAAGATGCTTAGGGCCACGGCCAAGACTCATAGAGTAGCTGTGTTCAAGAATCAACATACTATACTAGGAAAATCAATAACACTATCTGAATTCTGAGTTCCTATAGATGCCAATCATTCTAAACTTCAAGGGATAAAGTTAGATGCCAAAACTGTTCAGAGGCAAAAAGCTAATAGCCCCACTCATCTAATTAAGACTGATCTTCATAGATGTTTTTGGAATTCATTGTATATTCTCTTCTTTTTATCCTATTTGATTTTTAGTTGCTTGGGGACAAGCAACAATTTAAGTTTGGTGTTGTGATGAGCGGATAATTTATACGATTTTTGGCATTATTTTTAGTATGTTTTTAGTATGTTTTAGTTAGTTTTTATTATATTTTTATTAGTTTTTATTAAAAATCATATTTCTGGAATTTACTATGAGTTTGTGTGTTTTTCTGTGATTTCAGATATTTTCTGGCTGAAATTGAGGAACCTGAGCAAAAATCTGTTTCAGAGGCTGAAAAAGGACTCCAGATGCTGTTGGATTCTGACCTCCCTGCACTCGAAGTGGATTTTCTGGAGCTACAGAAGCCCAATTAGCGCGCTCTCAATTGCGTTGGAAATTAGACATCCTGGACTTTCTTGCAATATATAATAGTCCATACTTTTCCCGAGATTTGATGGCCCAAACCGGTGTTCCAAGTCAGCATAAAAATTCTGGCGTCAAAATGCCAGCACTGGCATAAAAGCTGGAATTAAACGCCCAAATTGGCACAAAAGCTGGCGTTTAACTCCAAGAGAAGCCTCTACACAAAAATGCTTCAATTCTCAGCCCAAGCACACACCAAGTGGGTCCGAAAGTGGATTTTTACGTCATTTACTTATTTCTGTAAATCCTAGGCTACTAGTTTTCTATAAATAGGACCTTTTGCTGTTGTATTTTCATCTTGAGATTTATAGAGCATCTTTGTATCATTTTGATCTCTTGATCACGTTTTGGGGGCTGGCCTCATGGCCATGCCTAGACCTTGTTCTTATGTATTTTCAACGGTGGAGTTTCTACACACCATAGATTAAGGTGTGGAGCTCTGCTGTTTCTCATGAATTAATGCAAAGTAGTATTGTTTTTCTATTCAATTCAAGCGTATTTCTTCTCTAAGATATTCATTCGCACTCAAGAACGTGATGAATGTGATGATTATGTGACACTCATCACCATTCTCACCCATGAACGCGTGCCTAACAACCACTTCCGTTCTACATGCAAACAAGCTTGAATGTGTATCTCTTGGGTTTCTAATCTAAGATTGGAACCTTCGTGGTATAGGCTAGAATTATTGGCGGTGGTGCACGAAATTGTGATCATCAACAATGGCGCCAATAGGCTTGGTGCTCTCAATCGTGAATCACACTTTGTCACAACTTCGCACAACTAACCAGCAAGTGCACTGGGTCGTCCAAGTAATAAACTTTACGTGAGTAAGGGTCGATCCCACGGAGATTGTTGGCTTGAAGCAAGCTATGGTCACCTTGTAAATCTCAGTCAGGCGGATTCAAACGGTTATGGTGAATTGATAATTAAAATATAAATAAAATATAGGATAGAGGTACTTATATAATTCATTGGTGAGAATTTCAGATAAGCGTATGGAGATGCTTCGTTCCCTCTGATTCTCTGCTTTCCTATTGTCTTCATCCAATCCTTCATACTCCTTTCCATGGCAAGCTTATGCAGGGCATCACCTTCGTCAATGGCTACATCCCATCCTCTTAGTCAAAATGGTCCAAAATGTGCTGTCACCACACGGCTATTCATTTGTCGGTTCTCGATCATACTGGAATAGGATTCAATCATCCTTTTGTGTCTGTCACTATGCCCAGCACTCACGAGTTTGAAGCTCGTCACAGCCATCCCTTCCTGGATCCTACTCGGAATACCACAGACAAGGTTTAGAGTTTCCGGATCTCAAGAATGGCCGTCAATAATTCTAGCCTATACCACGAAGACTCTGATCTCATGGAATGGAAGGCTCGGTTGTCAGGTGAGGCAACCATGCGTCATGAACAAGAAGGCTAAGAGATATGCACTTAAGCGATTGCAAGTAGAACAGAGGTGGTTGTCAGGCACGCGTTCATGGGTGGGAATGATGATGAGTGTCACGGATCATCACCTTCCTCAGGTTGAAGAACAAGTGTATATCTTAGATAAGAAATAGGCTTGAGTTGAATAGAAAAACAATAGTACTTCGCATTAATTCATGAGGGACAGTAGAGCTCCACACCTTAATCTATGGTGTGTAGAAACTCTACCATTGAAAATACATAAGTGATAAAGGTTCAGGCATGGCCGAATGGCCAGCCTCCCCAAAGAGGGTTCAATCATCAACACATGATCAAAAGATTGTCCCAAAGACGTAAATACAGTAGTAAAAAATTCTATTTATACTAAAGTAGTTACTAGGGTTTACAAAAATAAGTTTAAGTGCAGAAATCCACTTCCGGGGCCCACTTTGGTGTGTTCTTGGGTTGAGCTTGAGCTTTACACATGCAGAGGCTTCTCTTGGGGTTAAACGCCAAGTTGTAACGTGTTTTTGGCATTTAACTCTGGTTTGTGACGTGTTTCTGGCGTTTTACTCCAGAATGCAGCATGGAACTGGCGTTGAACACCAGTTTGCGTCGTCTAAGCTCGAATAAAGTATGAACTATTATATAGTTCTGGAAAGCCCTGGATGTCTAATTTCCAACGCAATTGAGAGCACGCCATTTGGAGTTCTGTAGCTCCAGAAAATCCATTTCGAGTGCAGGGAGGTCAGAATCCAACAGCATCTGCAGTCCTTCTTCAGCCTTTGAATCAGATTTTTGCTCAAGTCCCTCAATTTCAGCCAAAAATTACCTGAAATCATAGAAAAACACACAAACTCATAGTAAAGTCCAGAAATGTGATTTTTAATTAAAAAATAATAAAAATATAATAAAAACTAGCTAAATCATACTAAAAACATACTAAAAATAATGCCAAAAAGCGTATAAATTATCCGCTCATCACAACAACAAACTTAAATTGTTGCTTGTCCCCAAGCAACTAAAAATCAAACAGGATAAAAAGAAGAGAATATACTATAAATTCCAAACTATGAATGAAACTTAGCTCCAATCAGATGAGCGGGACTAGTAGCTTTTTGCCTCTGAATAGTCTTGGCATCTCACTTCCTCCTTTGCAGTTCAGAATGATTGGCATCTATAGGAACTTAGAATTTAGATAGTGTTATTGATTCTCCTAGTTCGGTATGTTGATTCTTGAACACAGCTACTTTATGAGTCTTGGCCGTGGCCCTAAGCACTCTGTTTTCCAGTATTACCACCGGATACATACATGCCACAAACACATAATTAGGTGAACCTTTTTAGATTGTGACTCAGCTTTGCTAAAGTCCCCAATTAGAGGTGTTCAGGGTTCTTAAGCACACTCTGTTTTTGCTTTGGACCTCGACTTTAACCACTCAATCTCAAGTTTTCACTTGACACCTTCACGCCACAAGCACATGGTTAGGGACAGCTTGGTCTAGCCGCTTAGGCCAGGATTTTATTCCTTTAGGCCCTCCTATCCACTGATGCTCAAAGCCTTGGATCCTTTTTATTACCCTTGCCTTTTGGTTTTAAGGGCTATTGGCTTTTTCTGCTTGCTCTTTCTTTTTCTTTCTCTCTTTTTTTTTCTGCCATTTTTTTTTCTTTTTTTTTCTGCAAGTTTTTGTATTCACTGCTTTTTCTTGCTTCAGGAATCATTTTTATGATTTTTCAAATTATCAATAACATTTCTCCTTTTCATCATTCTTTCAAGAGCCAACATATTTAACATTCATAAACAACAAATTCAAAAGACATATGTACTGTTCAAGCATTCATTCAGAAAATAAAAAGTATTGTCACCACATCAAAATAATTAAACTAATTTCAAGGATAAATTCGAAATTCATGTACTTCTTGTTCTTTTGTAATTAAAGCATTTTTCATTTAAGAGAGGTGATGGATTCATAGGACATTCATAGCTTTAAGACATAGACACTTAAATACTAATGATCATATAGTAAAGACACAAACATAAATAAAACATAAAGCTCAAAAACTGAAAAACAGGAAAATAAGAACAAGGAGATTAAGGAAAGAGTCCACCTTAGTGAGGGTGACGTCTTCCTCTTCTTGAAGAACCAATGGTGCTCTTGAGCTCCTCTATGTCTCTTCCTTGTCTTTGTTGCTCCTCCCTCATAGCTCTTTGATCTTCTCTAATCTCATGAAGGATGATGGAATGCTCTTGGTGCTCCACCTTTAGTTGTCCTATGTTGGAACTTAACTCTCCTAGGGAAGTGTTGATTTTCTCCCAATAGTTTTGTGGAGTGAAGTGCATCCCTTGAGGCATTAGTGGTTATGGAAAAATAAAAAGCAATGCTTTTACCACACCAAACTTAAAAGGTTTGCTCGTCCTCGAGCAAAAGAAGAAAGAAAGGATGAGAAGAAGAAGAGATGGAGAAGATGGAGGTGTGTGAATGGTTCGAATTTGAGTGGGTGGGTGTAGGTGGGTTGGAGGAGTTAAGGATTTCTCATCCCTGCACCTTTTAGGCGTGTAAAACGCCCTATGTATGCAATCCTGGCATTTAACGCCAGACTGCTGCCTGTTTCTAGCGTTAAACGCCAGCTCTATGCTTGTTTCTGGCATTAAACGCCACTTTACTGCTTGTTTCTGGCGTTTAACGCCAGCTTTCCTCAGGGTGCAATCCTGGCATTTAAACGCCAGACTGCTGCTTGTTTCTGGCGTTTAACGCCAGCTTCATGCTCTGTTCTGGCGTTAAAAACAAAATCAAAAACAGCAGAAGAAACAGCACACCCTGGAGGAAGAGCTTACTGGCGTTTAAACGCCAGCCAGATGCTCTTTACTGGCGTTTAAACGCCAGTAAGCTCTTCCTCCAGGGTGTGCTATTTCTTCTGCTGTTTTTGATTCTGTTTTTAATTTTTTTTGCAATTGTTTTGTGACTCCACATGATCATAAACCTAATAAAACATAAAAGAACAATAGAAATATAGATAAATAAAAATTGGGTTGCCTCCCAACAAGCACTTCTTTAGTGTCAATAGCTTGACAGTGAGCTCTCATGGAGCCTCACAGATGTTCAGAGCATTGTTGGGACCTCCCAACACCAAACTTAGAGTTTGAATGTCGGGGTTCAACACCAAACTTAGAGTTTGGTTGTGGCCTCCCAACCCCAAACTTAGAGTTTGACTGTGGGGGCTTTGTTTGACTCTGCAGTGAGAGAAGCTTTTCATGCTTCCTCTCCATAGTTACAGAAGGAGATCCTTGAGTTTTAAAGTTTAAACACAAGGTTGTCCTCATTCAGTTGAAGGACCAACTCTCCTCTGTCCACATCAATCACAGCTTTTGCTGTGGCTAGGAAGGTTCTTCCAAGGATGATGGATTCATCCTCATCCTTTCCAGTGTCTAGGATTATAAAATCAGCATGGATGTAAAGGCCTTCAACCTTTACTAGCACGTCCTCTACTTGTCCATAAGCCTATTTTCTTGAGTTGTCTGCCATCTCTAATGAGCATTTGGTAGCTTGTATCTCAAAGATCCCTAGTTTCTCCATTACAGAGAGTGGCATTAAGTTTATTCCTGACCCCAGGTCACACAGAGCTTTCTCAAAGGTCATGGTGCCTATGTTACAGGGTATTAGGAATTTACCAGGATCCTGTTTCTTTTGAGGTAGAGTTTGCTTAACCAAGGCATTTAGTTCCTTGATGAGCAATGGAGGTTCATCCTCCCAAGTCTCGTTACCAAATAATTTGGCATTCAGCTTCATGATTGCTCCTAAATATTGAGCAACTTGCTCTTCAGCAATGTCTTCATCTTCTTCTGAAGATGAATAGTCATCAGAGCTCATGAATGGTAAAAGGAGGTTTAATGGAATCTCTATGGTCTTTAGATGAGCCTCAGATTCCTTTGGTTCCTCAAAGGGAAGCTCCTTATTGGTCACTGAACTTCCCAGGAGGTCTTCCTCACTAGGATTCACGTCTTCCTCCTCCTCTCTGGGTTCGGCCACACCAAGCAAGGTTATGGCCTTGCACTCTCCTTTTGGATTCTCTTCTGTATTGCTTGGGAGAGTACTAGGAGGAGTTTCAATGACTCTTTTACTCAGCTGGCCCACTTGTGCCTCCAAATTTCTAATAGAGGATCATGTTTCATTCATGAAACTTAAAGTGGCCTTAGATAGATTAGAGACTATATTTGCTAAGCTAGAGGGACTCTGCTCAGAATTATCTATCTGTTGCTGAGTGGATGATGGAAAAGGCTTGATGTTGCTAAACCTGTTTCTTTCACCATTATTAAAGCCTTGTTAAGGCTTTTGTTGATCCTTCCATGAGAAATTTGGATGATTTCTCCATGAGGGATTATAGGTGTTTCCATAGGGTTCACCCATGTAATTCACTTTTGCTATTGCAGGGTTCTCAAGATCATAAGCTTCTTCTTCAGAAGATGCCTCTTTAGTACTGTTGGATGCAGCTTGCAATCCATTCAGACTCTGAGAAATCATATTGACTTACTGAGTCAATATTTTGTTCTGAGCCAATATGGCATTCAGAGCATCAATTTTAAGAACTCCCTTCCTCTGAGGCGTCCCATTACTAACAGGATTCCTTTTAGAAGTGTACATGAACTGGTTATTTGCAACCATGTTAATGAGTTCCTGAGCTTCTGCAGGTGTTTTCTTTAGGTGAATGGATCCACCTGCAGAATGGTCCAATGACAACTTAGATAATTCAGACAGACCATCATAGAATATATCCAAGATGGTCCATTCTTAAAGCATGTCAGAAGGACACTTTTTGGTCAGTTGCTTGTACCTCTCCCAAGCTTCATAGAAGGATTCACCTTCTTTTTGTCTGAAGGTTTGAACATCCACTCTAAGGTTGCTAAGCTTTTGAGGAGGAAAGAACTTGGCTAAGAAAGCCGTGACCAGCTTATCCCAAGAGTTCAGGCTATCTTTTGGTTGAGAGTCCAACCATATTCTAGCTCTGTCTCTTACAGTAAACGGGAAAAGCATAAGCCTGTAAACCTCGAGATCAACCCCATTGGTCTTAACAGTATCACAGATCTGCAAGAATTCAGTTAAGAACTGAAAAGGATCTTCTGATGGAAGTCCATGAAACTTGCAGTTCTGTTGCATCAGAGAAACTAATTGAGGTTTAAGCTCAAAATTGTTTGCTCCAATGGCATGGATTGAGATGCTTCTTCCATGTAAGTTGGAATTTGGTGCAGTAAAGTCACCAAGCATCTTCCTTGCATTGTTGTTGGGTTCGGCCATTACTTCTTTTTCAAGATTCTCTGTAAGGTTTTCTCTGGATTGTTGTATTTTAGCTTCTCTTAGTTTCTTCTTCAGAGTCCTTTCAGGTTCAGGATCTGCTTCAACAAGAACGTTCTTGTCCTTGCTCCTGCTCATATGAAAAAGAAGGGAACAGAAAATAATAGGGATACTCTTTGCCACAGTAGAGAGGTTCCTTTATGTGATAGAAGAGAAGAAAAAGAATTCGAACACAGAAAGAGGGAGAGGGTTCGAATTTTTAAGAAGAGAAGTATTAGTAGATAAATAAAATAATTAGAAAGATATGAGGGGGAGAGGATTTCGAAAATTAAATAAAAATATTTTTGTTTTTAATTTAAAATTAAAGTTAAAATTCGAAAATTTTAAAAAAAGAAAAATTAAATTAAATTAAAATTTAAAACAATTAGTTAATTAAAAAGGAATTTTGAAAAAGAAGTTAGTGATTTTCGAAAATTAGAGAGAGAATTAGTTAGGTAGTCTTGAAAAAGATAAGAATCAAACAAAAAGATAAGATTAATTGAAAAAGATTTGAAAATCAATTTTGAAAAGATAAGAAGTTAGAAAAGATTTTGAAATTAATTTTGAAAAAGATGTGATTGAAATTTATTTTGAAAAAGATTTGAAAAAAAAATGTTAAAAAGATTTGATTTTGAAAATTAAAGTTGATTACTTGACTAACAAGAAACAAAAAGATATGATTTTAAAATTTAAAGATTGAACCTTTCTTAATAGGCAAGTAACAAACATAAAATTTTTGAATCAATCACATTAATTGTTGGTATTAATTTCGAAAATATGAAATAGAAATAAGAAAAAAGATTTTGAAAATAAATTTTAAAAATTTCGAATTTATGAAGGAAAAAATGAAAAAAATTTGATTTTTGAAAAAGATTTGAAAAAGATAGAATTTTTTAAATTGAAAATTTAATTTGATTCATAAGAAACAACTAGATTTTAAAAATTTTTGACTAAGTCAATCCAAATTTTCGAAAATTTATGAGAAAAATAAGTGAAAGATATTTTTTTGATTTTTGAATTTTTAATGATGAGAGAGAAAAACACAAAAATGACACAAGACATAAGAATTATGAATCAAAATAACTAATGCATGCAAGAATATTTTGAATGCCAAGATGAACACCAAGAACACTTTGAATGTCAAGATGAACATCAAGAACTTATTTTTGAAAATTTTTAAGAAAAGACACACATACAAGACACCAAACTTAGAAATTTTCAATGCTTAGACACTAATAATTCTAAAATGCATATGAAAAACAAGAAAAGACACAAAAGAAGAAAAATTAAAGATCAAACATATAAAATCATCAAGAACAACTTGAAGATCATGAAGAACACATGCATGAATTTTTCGAAAATTTTGAGAAAATTAAAATGATACAATTGACACCAAACATAAAAATTGACACTAACTCAAACAAGAAACATAAAATTTTTTGGTTTTTATGATTTTATTAAATTTTTTTGGTATTTTTCGAAAATTATATTGGGAAGAACGAAAAAAAAGAAATTTTTTTTTTTATTTTTCGAAAATAAGAAATAAAAACCTTAAAAATAAAATAAAATTACCTAATCTGAGCAACAAGATGAACCGTCAGTTGTCCAAACTCGAACGATCCCCGGCAACGGCGCCAAAAACTTGGTGCACGAAATTGTGATCATCAAAAATGGCACCAATAGGCTTGGTGCTCTCAATCGTGAATCACACTTTGTCACAACTTCGCACAACTAACCAGCAAGTGCACTGGGTCGTCCAAGTAATAAACCTTACGTGAGTAAGGGTCGATCCCACGGAGATTGTCGGCTTGAAGCAAGCTGTGGTCACCTTGTAAATCTCAGTCAGGTGGATTCAAATGGTTATGGTGAATTGATAATTAAAATATAAATAAAATATAGGATAGAGGTACTTATATAATTCATTGGTGAGAATTTTAGATAAGCGTATGGAGATGCTTCGTTCCCTCTGATTCTCTGCTTTCCTATTGTCTTCATCCAATCCATCATACTCCTTTCCATGGCAAGCTTATGCAGGGCATCACCGTCGTCAATGGCTACATCCCGTCCTCTCAGTGAAAATGGTCCAAAATGCGCTGTCACCGCACGGCTATTCATCTGTCGGTTCTCGATCATACTAGAATAGGATTCAGTCATCCTTTTGCGTCTGTCACTACGCCCAGCACTCGCGAGTTTGAAGCTTGTCACAGCCATCCCTTCCCGGATCCTACTCGGAATACCACAGACAAGGTTTAGACTTTCCGGATCTCAAGAATGGCCACCAATAATTCTAGCCTATACCACGAAGACTCTGATCTCATGGAATGGAAGGCTCGGTTGTCAGGCGAGGCAACTATGCGTCATGAACCAGAAGGCTAAGAGATATGCACTTAAGCGATTGCAAGTAGAATGGAGGTGGTTGTCAGGCACGCGTTCATGGGTGGGAATGATGATGAGTGTCACGGATCATCACCTTCCTCAGGTTGAAAAACAAGTGTATATCGTAGATAAGAAATAGGCTTGAATTGAATAGAAAAACAATAGTACTTCGCATTAATTCATGAGGGACAGCAGAGCTCCACACCTTAATCTATGGTGTGTAGAAACTCTACCGTTGAAAATACATAAGTGATAAAGGTCCAGGCATGGCCGAATGGCCAGCCTCCCCAAAGAGGGTTCAATCATCAAAACATGATCAAAAGATGGTCCCAAAGACATAAATACAATAGTAAAAAGTTCTATTTATACTAAACTAGTTACTAGGGTTTACAGAAATAAGTTGAAGTGCAGAAATCTACTTCCGGGGCCCACTTTGGTGTGTGCTTGGGCTGAGCTTGAGCTTTACACGTGCAGAGGCTTCTATTGGGGTTAAACGCCAAGTTGTAACATGTTTTTGGCGTTTAACTCTGGTTTGTGATGTGTTTCTGGCGTTTTACTCCAGAATGCAGCATCGAACTGGCGTTGAACGCCAGTTTGCGTCGTCTAAGCTCGAATAAAGTATGGACTATTTTATATTGCTGGAAAGCCCTGGATGTCTACTTTTCCAACGCAATTGAGAGCGTGCCATTTGGAGTTTTGTAGCTCCAGAAAATCCATTTCGAGTGCAGGGAGGTCAGAATCCAACAGCATCTGCAGTCCTTCTTCATCCTCTGAATCAGATTTTTGCTCAGGTCCCTCAATTTCAGCCAGAAATTACCTGACATCACAGAAAAACACACAAACTCATAGTAAAGTCCAGAAATGTGATTTTTAATTAAAAACTAATAAAAATATAATAAAAACTAGCTAAATCATACTAAAAACATACTAAAAACAATGCCAAAAAGCGTATAAATTATCCGCTCATCAGGCGGCCATTCTTGAGATCCGGAAAGTCTAAACCTTGTCTGTGGTATTCCAAGTAGGATATGGGAAGAGATGGCTGTGACGAGCTTCAAACTCGCGAGTGTTGGGCATAGTGACAGACGCAAAAGGACCAATGGATCCTATTCCAGCATGATCGAGAACCAATAGCTGATTAGCCGTGCGGTGACAGCGCATTTGGACCATTTTCACTGAGAGGACGGGAGGTAGCCATTGACAACGGTGAAACCCGACATACAGCTTGCCATGGAAAGGAGTATGAATGATTGGATGAAGACAATAGGAAAGCAGAAGTTCAGGAGGAGCAAAGCATCTTCATACGCTTATCTGAAATTCTCACCAATGAATCACATAAGTATCTCTATCTTATTTTATGTTTTATTCATCTTTTAATTATCAATCCTCCATAACCATTTGAATCCGCCTGACTGAGATTTACAAGATGACCATAGCTTGCTTCAAGCCGACAATCTCCGTGGGATCGACCCTTACTCACGTAAGGTTTATGGGCTGAGCTTTGATGAGTTCCACATGCTATGAGGTCTCTTGGGTGTGGAACGCCAGCTAGGGGGTCCTCTTTGGGCCTTTGGACGCTGGGCTCTACTCTTTGGGCGCTGGACACTTGGAAGGGGGCAGGAGGCTGGCTTTGGACACCAGTTTTGGGCCTTCTAATCCGAAGCAAAGTATAGACTATTATATATTGCTGGAAATCTTTGGAAGTCAGCGTTCCATAGCCGTTGAGGGCACTCCATTTGGATTTCTATAGCTCCAAAAAAGCTCTTCCAAATGCAGGCAGGTCAGATCCGGACCGCATCTACAATGCTTTCTCTGTCTCTGAATCAGACTTCTGCTCCAGCTCCTCAATTTCAGCCAGAAAATACCTGAAATTGTCCAAAAACATAAAAATTCATAGTAGAATCCAAAAATGTGAATTTAACACTAAAACCTATAAAAACTTAATAAAAATTAAACAAAAACTACTAAAAACTATTTGAAAGTGATGTCAAAAAGCATATAAAATATCTATTCATCACATTGGTGCACGAATTCCCATACTTTGAAGATGAACAAGAGCATAAAAAATAAAATTTAAAGACTCAAAGAACTCAAGAACATAAAAAGAACACTAGACTTAAAATTTTTATAAAACTAAAAGATAATTTTCAAAAATTAAAGAAAATAAACAAGAAAACACCAAACTTGAAAATTGAAACAAGATTTAACCAAAGAAAAATATTTTTGAAAATTTTTTGAATATAGGACTCAAAGAGAATACAAGACTCAACAGGAACATTAACACTGTGACTCAAAGAAAACAATTCAGAAGATGCCAAAAATAAACTATATGAAAAAAGTTTTTTAAAGAGTTTAAAAATTTTTGTAATTGAAAAGCATGAACATGCAGGACTCAAACCACGAACAAAAATTAAACAAAGAAAAGAAAAATATTCTTGAAAAGGTTTTCAGAATTTTTCAAAAAAAATTGAAGAAGAAGAAAACAAAAATTAAAGACTCAATTAAAATAATGTAAAATAAACTTACCTAATCTAAGGAGCAAAACAATCTGGCAGTTTGTCCAAACTCAACAATCCCCGGCAACGGCGCCAGAAACTTTGTGCGTGTACGCAAACCCCACACCTTCGTACAGCTGTACCAGCAAGTGCACTGGGTCGTCTAAGTAATACCTGAGCGAGTCAGGGTCGATCCCATGAGGATTGTGGCTTGAAGCAAGCTATGGTTGTCTTACAGGTCTTAGTCAGGTGGAATTAGAAGGTTGATAGATAAATATTTATGGGATTATTTGAAATAAGGATAGGAATTATTTGTTGGGAATAGTAAATAATGGGAATAGTGTTGAGAGTCGGAGTTGCTTTGTCTTTCTGAATTAACTCTGGTACTACTGCTCTCCTTGCTTGTGAATGATTTCTTCAATGGCAGGCTGTATGTGATCGACACTGGATTGAGCAGCTGCCAATACTCCTCCAGATCTGAACCCCAGGTTTAGTGCGGATCTATTTCGATTGAGGGTGAAGCTTCTGCAGTTCGTTCTCCTTGATGATCCTACTCAAAATGCCACATACAAGGTCAAATCTACCAGATCGGAGGAATGTTGCGCCTTTGGTTCTAACCTCTATCACAGAGACCCTAATCTCCCCGGAAATTGGCTGAACTGATGTCTCGAGAAGTCCCCAACGAAGTCGTGGATTAGCCGTCTGAGAGATGTATAAACATAGTTGTTGCCTTGTGCTTTTCTTCCAGGTACCCATACGAACCCAAGTAGACACGAGTGTTTGTCAGGCATGTTCATCTTAATGTGATGAACAGAGCTAATTTGTCAGATCATCCTTCTTAGAGATAGATCAAATGTGGATTGAAGAAGAAACAATAGTACTTTTATTAATTCATGGGACTCAACAGGGCTTCTCCCTTTAACCTATGAGGTTTAGAAACTCATACTAAAAGTACTATTGTTTTCATTGAAGAGATCAAGCACTACATTGGATCCTCAAGGAGGAGCACTAGCCACCATTATTCGTGTGGATTCGTTCTCTTTTACCTCTTTTTCTGTTTTATTTTTCTGTTTTCTGTTATGTTTTGTCTGTTCTCTTGTTCTAGTTGCATGATCATTTGCATTGATCTCTTAAAAGTTGTAAAATATTTCATATATCTCTCTCCTTGCTTAAAATTTTTTTTTATTTGAA
Organism: Arachis ipaensis; assembly: GCF_000816755.2. Lineage (NCBI taxonomy): Eukaryota > Viridiplantae > Streptophyta > Magnoliopsida > Fabales > Fabaceae > Arachis > Arachis ipaensis. The sequence goes on from NC_029792.2 coordinate 47,293,216, forward strand.
AAGAATTGAGAGATGCTTGAATTTCAAGTTTAAAATAAGATTAGTTTAATTAGTTTGATGTGGTGTCATTTGCTTTTGTTTTTTGAATGTATGATTAAACAGTGCATATTTGAAGTTGAAATTTAAGAATGTTGGCTCTTGAAAGAATAAGGAAAAAGGAAAAATATTATTAATAATCTGAAAAATCTAAAAATTGATTCTTGAAGTAAGAAAAAGCAGCAAAAAGAAAAAGAAAAAGCATGTTGCAAAAGAAACAAATTACATATGCATGTGAAAAAGAAAGAAAAAATGGTGAAAAAAAATAATAAGCAGAAAAATCCATTACTACCCAAAAATGCAGGAAAAGGAGGGCAGATTGAAAAAGCCAGTAGCTCTTTAAACCAAAAGGCAAGGGTAAACGAGCCTAAGTCTTTGAGCATCAGTGGTTAGGAGGGCGCAAAGGAATAAAATCCTGGCCTAAGTGGCTAAACCAAGCTATCCCTAACCATGTGCTTGTGGCGTGAACGTGTCAAGTAAAAAGCTTGAGACTGAACGGTTAAAGTCGTGGTCCAAAGCAAAAAGAGTGTGCTTAAAAACTCTGGACACCTCTATCTGGGGACTTTAGCAAAGTTGGGTCACAATCTATAAAAGTTCACTCAGGTAAAGTGTCTGTGGCATGAATGTATCCGGTGGTAATACTGGAAAACAAAGTGCTTAGGGTCACAGCCAAGACTCAGAAAGCTGTGTTCAAGAATCAAAATAAGCTTAACTAGGAGAGTCAATAATATCATCTAGATTCTAAATTCCTAAAGATGCCAACCATTCTAAGTTTCAATGGATAGTGAGATGCCAAAACTATTCAGAAGCAAAAAGCTACTAAGTCCCGCTCATCTGATTGTAACTAAGCTTCATTTGAAACTAAGAAATTAATTGTATCTTAATTTTCTTTTTATCCTACTATGTTTTTAGTTGCTTGGGGACAAGCAACGGTTTAAGTTTGGTGTTGTGATGAGTGGATATTTTATACGCTTTTTGGCATCACTTTCATATAGTTTTTAGTAGTTTTTATCTAGTTTTTATTAAGTTTTTATAGATTTTAGTGTGAAATTCACATTTTTGGATTCTACTATGAGTTTTTGTGTTTTTGGGAAATTTCAGGTATTTTCTGGCTGAAATTGAGGAGCTGGAGTAGAAGTCACATTCAGAGACAGAGAAAAAGCACTGCAGATGCTGTCTGGATCTGACTTGCCTGCATTTTAGAAGAGCTTTTCTGGAGCTACAGAAGTCCAAATAGAGCACTCTCAACGAATATGGAAAGCTGACTTCCAGAGCTTTCCAGCAATATATAATAGTTTATACTTTGCTATGGATTAGAAGGCCCAAAACTGGCGTCCAACGCTAGCCTCCTGCCCTCTTCCAAGTGTCTAGCGCCCAATGAGCAGAGGCCAGCATCCAAAGGCCCAAAGAGGACCCCCTAGCTGGCGTTTCATGCCCAAGAGACGTCATAGCACATGTATCTCATCAAAGCTCAGCCCAACACTCACCAAGTGGACCCCATAAGTGGATTTTAGCACAAAATAGACTGTTTTACCCTTACTAGTCAGTATTTAAAGTGTATTTTACATGATTTTCAAAGACATATCATACACCATACACATTTTTATCATTGTTTTCACATCAGTATCAGTTTCTAAACCTCCTAGGTTGAGAGGAGGAGCCCTGCTGAGTCCTATGAATTAATAAAAGTATTACTGTTTCTCTTCGATACGTGTTTGATTAATTCTAAGATGTATATTCGTTCATCATCAATATGAATGCGTTGAACTGGCATAATATTATCATATTTTACATGGGTTCAGAGTAAGTCTTTCATTGGACAATGATGAACCACCAGCTTGAATATACGTCTCTCAGACGGCTAATCCACGATTTCATTGGAGACTTCTCTAGACATCAGTTCAGTTGATTTCCGAGGAGATTACGGTCTCTGTAGTAGAGGCTAGAACCAAAGATACAACATTCTCTGATCCGGAAGATCTGACCTTGTCTGTGGCATTTCGAGTAGGATCATGAAGGATAATGGATTGTACGGGCTTCACCCTCAAGTAGAGATGGATCCGCACTAAACCTGGGTTTCAGATCCGAAGGAGTATTGGCAGCTGCTCAAACCAGTGTCGATCACATACAGCCTGCCATTGAAGAAATCACTCACAAGCAGGGAGAGCAATAATACCAGAGTTAATTCAGAAAGGCAAAGCAACTCCAATCCTCAACTCTATCTTTAATTATAACCATTTTACTGATTTCTATTCCAATACTCCTTTAATGCAAATTTGACAACTCTTTCAACAACTTTCTGAATCTGCCTGACTAAGACCTGCAAGATAACCATAGCTTTCTTCAAACCACAATCCTCGTGGGATCGACCTTGACTCGCTCAGGTGTTATTTGGACGATCCAGTACACTTGCTGGTATAACTGTACAAAAGTTTGGGGATTCGTGCACCAACAGCATCCCTGAACTCTTATTTGGTATTGAGCTTCATGCCCACTTGATGTTTCAGCTCACCAAATCTCTGGCCCTCTTAGAAGATGGGAAATTCATTTGGATCCCCATCAGAATCCAACTCATCTTCAGAATTAGGAGAAGTCTTCATCTCCCCCGAGTGCCACGAGTTGGCTCCATCAGATTCTGCACCTGAGTCGAGAGCTTCATACAAAATTCCTTCCCCTGGAGTTCCTAGAAAACCTAGGTCCACTTCTACATCTGATAAATCCTCAATAATTGCATCATCAGCTTCCATAATAGTATATTTTCCTATCTTCTCCTTCCCTTTAGGCATGCCTAATATCTTTTGAACCTTCTTGACCTCTTTACGAATTGTTTTCAAATTTCGTGCAACCAATTCATCATCATTGATAGAGTTGGCCTCCTGCACTGGGACATAAGATGTATCCTCCGGGCTTTCATCATCACTTGTTGATTCATTTGTAGTTAAATCCATATGAAGAGGTTACTTGCCTTTGTTAGCACTCCATACCTTTGCCTGAGATCTTGTAATTCTTTTAGGTGGGTTAAATTTGGGTTTGGAAGTGAACTTAGACTTGGACTTTGGTTGAGTTTTGTTGGACTTCAAAATGTGGTTGGGATTTGGAGTTGGCTTATGATTAAGCTTCACAATGGGAGCCGGGTTAGGCTTCCTACTGGGTTTTGGGTTGGGCTTCTGATTGGGTTTGGGATTCTCAGGATCACCTATGGAGTTAGGGCCATCATTGGTAGGATTTGTGGTCGGGGGTCAGTAGCAGGTTTGTTTGCGATGGGAGTTGGAGTAGAAGGAATTGGGTTTGCACTTGATTTGTTTGGAATTGGGTTTGTAGTTGATTTATCATCTGGAGTTTGATTTGAGCTATCCTCAGGTGTGTTCTTGTTAGTCTATAAGTCACCATCACAAACCTCTTGTGCTTCATAATCAAGTAACATCACAGCTCCTTTCCCCTCCAACAGTTTAGGTGTGGAAACTTTATGTTCAAAATAAACATCAACTACTCCATCATTCCTCTGTGCATGGAAGCACGTCTTCCTTAATTCATCATCACTGGTCAGAGCTCTCAGTCCTACCTCCAAGCTCCTGCCCAGAATCAGCCACCAGCACTCAACTACCTTGTCATACCCCAACTCCTTGAAATAGTTTCTCACGAAGAAAACATCAAGTGTATCCTCATCTAAATCTCCTAAGCAACTTCTATTGTCAGGTGAGTAAACCAATATTCCATCACCATTCTTCTTAAACGTTCCGCCATGGTGGAACATGATATCCAAAAATTTTCGTGGTAAAGGCTAGAACCATTGGCAGCATTCCTAAGATCCGGAAAGTCTAAACCTTGTTTGTGGTATTCCGAGTAGGATCTGGAAAGGGATGACTGTGACGAGCTTCAAACCTGCAAATGTTGGGCGCAGTGACAGTGTGCAAAAGGATAAGGGTCCTATTCCGACGCTAGTGGGAACCGACAGATGATTAGCCGTGCAGTAGCTGTACATGGTATTTTTCATCCGAGACAAGAAATTCGACAGTTGACTAGCCATCAGAGATCGTACCTGGTATTTTTCACTGAGAAGATCATACAGCTTGCCATGGAGGGAAGCACGCATGATTGGAAGGAGGCAGTAGGAAAGCAAAGGTTCAGAAGCAACAAAGCATCTCCAGACGCTTATCTGAAATCCCCACCAATGAATTACATAAGTATCTTTATCTTATTTTATGTTTTATTTATCTTTTAATTATCAAAACCTCATAACCATTTGAATCCGCATGACTGAGATTTACAAGATGACCATAGCTTGCTTCAAGCTGACAATCTCCGTGGGATCGACCCTTACTCACGTAAGGTTTATCACTTGGACGACCCAGTGCACTTGCTGGTTAGTTGTGCGGAGTTGTGAAAAGTGTGAATCACGGTTTCGTGCTACCAAGTTTTTGGCGCCGTTGCCGGGGATTGTTCGAGTTTGAACAACTGACGATTCATCTTGTTGCTTAGATTGGGTAATTTTATTTTATGTTTAAGCTTTTTATTTAATTTTCGAAAAAAAAAAGAAAAAAATATATACTTAATTTTCGAAAAATTCATCAAAATTTTTAAGAATGAATTCCATCTTCGAGCTTCATGATGGTATGTTAAAGCTTGGCTGGCTATTGGCAATGTCTAATTCTTTTGGACTGGAGCTTTAACTTATCATATTCATTGGATTGTTGTATGTATTTGTTATCCTAAAGCTTAGCTGGCCATCTGGCCATGTCTAACTCTGTCGCATCGAAGCTTTGGGATTCTCAATTACAATTCTATGCTAAAGCTTGGCTGGCCATTGGCCATGTCTAATTCTTTTGGATTGGAACTTTAGACTAACATTACATGAATCCTTGAATTTTTATTAAAAATTTTGAATTTCTTTATTTTATTTTGCCAAATCAATTTCGAAAAAAAATACAAAAAAATTTAATAAAACCATAAAAACCAAAAAAAATTGTGTTTCTTGTTTGAGTCTTGTGTCAAATTTTAAGTTTGGTGTCAATTGCATGTTTTAACTTTTCTTAAAATTTTCGAAAATTCATGCATTATGTTCTTCATGATCTTCAAGTTGTTCTTGATGATTTTCTTTGTTTAATCTTGTGATTTTCTTGTTTTGTGTTTTTTGTTGTTTTTCATATGCATTTTCGAATTATTAGTGTCTAAAGTTTAAAAATTTCTAAGTTTGGTGTCTTTCGTGTCTTTCTTTTCTTAAAAATTTTCAAAAATATGTTCTTGATGTTCATCATGATCTTCAAAGTGTTCTTGGTGTTCATCTTGACATTCAAAATGTTCTTGCATGCATTACTTGTTTTGATTCATAATTTTTATGTCATGTGTCATTTTGTTATTTTTCTCTCTCCTCATTAAAAATTCAAAAATCAAAAAAATATCTTTCCCTTATTTTCCTCATAATTTTCGAGATTTTGAGTTGACTTGGTCAAAAGTTTTTACAATTTAATTGTTTCTTATTAGTCAAGTCAAAATTTCAATTTAAAAACTTTATCTTTTCAAATCTTTTTCAAAAACCAAATCTTTTTCATTTTTTCTTAACATTTTCGAAAACTTTAAAATTGATTTTCAAAAATCTTTTTCATATTTTTACTTCATAATGTTCGAAATTATTGCTAGCAATTAATGTTTTGATTCAAAAAATTTCAAGTTGTTACTTGCCTATTAAGAAAGGTTCAATCTTTAAATTATAGAATCATATCTTTTAGTTTCTTGTTAGCCAAGTAATCAACTTTAATTTTAAAAATCAAATCTTTTTAATTTCCTTTTCAAATATTTTTCAAAATAAATTTCAATCATATCTTTTTCAAAATCAATTTCAAAATCTTTTCTAACTTCTTATCATTTCAAAATTGATTTTCAAATCTTTTTCAATTAACTACTTGACTTTTTATTTGTTTTACTATTTCTTATCTTTTTCAAAACCACCTAACTATTTTTCTCTCTCATCATTTTCAAAAATCACTAACCTCTTTTTCAAAATTCCTTTTAATTAACTAATTATTTTAAATTCTAATTTATTTTATTTCTTTTCTTAAATTTGGAATTCTAATTTATGATTAAAATAAAAACAAAAATATTTATTTTTCTTAAAATTAAAATTCGAATTTCTTCTCTCTCTCATCTTTTTCTATTTATTTTATTTAATTACTAACACTTCTCTTCTTCTTAAAATTCGAACCCCCTCCCTCTCTCTGTGTTCGAATTTTTCTTATTCTCTCTCTACCTCATTCTTCTCTTCTTCTACTCACACAAAGGAATCTCTACACTGTGACATAGAGGATTTCTCTTCTTTTTCTGTTCTCTTCTTTTTCATATGAGCAGGAACAAGGATAAAGGCATTCTTGTTGAAACTGATCCTGAACCTGAAAGGACTCTGAAGAGGAAGCTAAGAGAAGCTAAAGCACACCTCTCTGGAGAGAACCTTACAGAAATTTTCAAAAAAGAAGAAGACATGGCCGAACGCAATAACAATGGTGGAGATGCAAGGAAGATGCTTGGTGACTTTGTTGCACCATCTTCTGACTTCTATGGAAGAAGCATCTCAATTTCTGCAATTGGAGCAAACAACTTTGAGCTTAAGCCTTAATTAGTTTCTCTAATGCAGCAGAATTGCAAGTTTCATGGACTTCCATTGGAAGATCCTCATCAGTTCTTAGCTGAATTCTTGCAAATCTGTGACACTGTTAAGACCAATAGGGTTAATCTTGAGGTCTACAGACTTATGCTTTTCCCCTTTGCTGTAAGATACAGAGCTAGGATATGGTTGGATTCACAACCTAAAGAAAGCCTGAACTCTTGGGAAAAGTTGGTCAATGCTCTCTTGGCAAAGTTCTTTCCACCTTAAACGATGAGCAAGCTCAGAGTGGAAGTCCAAACCTTCAGACAGAAGGAAGGAGAATCCCTCTATGAAACTTGGGAAAGATACAAGCAATTGATCAGAAGGTGTCCTTCTGACATGCTTTCAGAATGGAGCATCTTATGTATATTCTATGATGGTCTGTCTAAATTGTCCAAGATGTCATTGGACCACTCTGCTGGTGGATCTCTTCATCTGAAGAAGATGCCTGAAGAAGCCCAAAACTCATCAAAATGGTTGCAAATAACCAGTTCATGTCCACTTCTAAAAGAAATCTGTAAATAATGGGATGACTCAGAAGAAAGGAGTTCTTGAGATTGATACTCTGAATGCCATATTGACTCAGAATAAAATATTGACTCAGCAAGTCAATATGATTTCTCAGAGTCTGACTGGAATGCAAGCTGCATCCGGCAGTACTAAAGAAGCCTCCTCTGAAGGAGAAGCTTATGACCCTAAGAATCCTGAAATGGAAGAAGTGAGTTACATGGGAGAATCCTACAGAAACACTTACAATCCTTCATGGAGAAATTATCCTAATCTCTCATGGAAGGATCAGCAGAATCCTAAAATCAAGGCTTCAATAATAATAATGGTGGGAGAACACGGTTTGGCGGTAGCAAACCTTTCCCATCATCTTCTCAGCAACAGACAGAGAATTCTAGGCAGAGCCTCTCTGACTTAGCAACCATAATCTCTGATCTAAGTATGACCACTCATAATTTCATGACTGAAACAAGGTCCTCCATCAGAAATTTGGAGGCACAAGTAGGCCAGCTGAGTTAAAGAGTTACTGAAATCCCTCCAAGTACGCTCCCAAGCAATACAGAAGAGAATCCAAAGAGATAGTGCAAGGCCATCAATATGTCCAACATGGCCGAGCCTGTAGAGGAGGGAAAGGTAGTGATTTCCAGTGAGGAAAACCTCAATGGTCGTCCACTAGCCACCAGGGAGTTCCCTCATGAGGAACCAAAGGAATCTGAGGCTCATACAGAGACCATTGAGATTCCACTGAACTTACTGTTGCCATTCATGAGCTCTGATGAGTATTCTTCCTCTGAAGAGGATGAAGATATTATTGAGGAGCAAGTTGCTCAGTATCTAGGAGCAATCATGAAGCTGAATGCCAAGCTATTCGGTAATGAGACTTGGGAGGATGAACCTCCATTGCTCATCAATGAACTGAATGCTTTGGTTCAACTGAAATTACCTCAGAAGAAACTGGATCCTGGAAAGTTCTTAATACCTTGTACCATAGGCACCATGACCTTTGAGAAGGCCCTGTGTGACCTGGGGTCGGGAATAAACCTCATGCCACTCTCTGTAATGGAAAAACTAGGGATCTTTGAGGTATAAGTTGCAAGATTCTCACTAGAATTGGCAGACAAATCAAGGAAACAGGCTTATGGACTTGTAGAGGATGTCTTAGTGAAGGTTGAAGGCCTTTACATCCCTACTGATTTCATAATCTTAGACACTGGAAAGGAAGAGGATGAATCCATTATCCTTGGAAGACCCTTCCTAGCGACAGCAAAAGCGGTGATTGATGTGGATAGAGGAGAGTTAGTCCTTCAATTGAATGAGGATTACCTTGTGTTTAAGGCTCAAGGATCTTCTTCTGTAATCATGGAGAGGAAGCATGAAAAGCTTCTCTCAATACAGAGTCAAAAAGAGCCCCCACACTCAACATCTAAGTTTGGTGTTGGGAGGCCACCATTAAGCTCTGAATCTCTGTGAAGCTCTCTAAGAGCTCACTATCAAGCTATTGACATTAAAGAAGCGCTTATTGGGAGGCAACCCAATGCTATTTAAATAAATTTATATGTTCTCCATTGTTATTTTATGTTTTCCTTAGGTAGATGATCATGTGAAGTCACAAAAACAACTGCAGAATTAAAGCGGAATCAAAAACAGCATCAATAACAGCACACCCTGGAGGACAAGCTTACTGGTGTTTAAACACCAGTAAGGATAGCAGAATGGGCGTTTAACGCCCAGCCTGGCAGCATTCTGGGCGTTAAACGCTAGAATTGGCAGGCAGACTGGCGTTTAATGCCAGAAAAGGGTGTCTGGCGTCTGGCTGGCATTAAACGCCAGAATTGGCAGACAGACTGGCGTTTAACGCCAGAAAAGGGTGTCTGGCCAGCAATAAACGTCAGAAAGGGGCATCAGCCTGGCGTTTAACGCCAGAAAAGGTAGCAGAGCTGGCGTTAAACGCCAGAATTGGCACACAGTGGGCGTCTAAACGCCAGAATAGTGCAGGGACCCAAATTCTTTGACACCTCAGGATCTGTGGACTCCACAAGATCCCCACCTACCCCACCTCTCTTTCTCCCTTCTTCACACATTTCCATAACACTCTTCCCCAAACACCCTTGACCAATCCAATCACCACCTCTTCCCCAAATGCCATTCACCTATCAAATCCTCCTCTCTTCCCCATAATCTCTTCACCACTCACATCCATCCATCATAAAACCCCACCTACCTCACCATTCAAATTCAAGCCATTTTCCTCCCAAACCCAACCCCTCATGCACGAACCCCCCTCTCTCTCTTACCCTATAAATACCTCCCCTTACCACCTTCAATTTCACACATCATAAACACTTAAACCCCCGTGGCCGAATCCACTCCTCCCCTCCATCTCCTCCATTTCTTCTTCTTCTCCTTGTTTCTTTCTTCTTTTGCTCGAGGATGAGAAAACCTTCTAAGTTTGGTGTGGGAAAAGCTTTGCTTTTTGTTTTTTCATAACCATTAATGGCACCTAAAGCTGGAGAAACCTCTAGAAAGAGGAAAGAGAAGGCAATTGCTTCCATCAAGACCACTTCTATAAAGTTGTGGCCAAGAAAAAGGTGATCCCCGAGGTTCCCTTTATGCTCAAAAAGAGTGAATATCCAGAAATCCGACATGGGATTCGAAGAAGAGGTTGGGAAACTCTCACCAACCCCATTCAACAAGTCAGGATCTTAATAGTTCAAGAGTTCTATGCTAATGCATGGATCACTAAGAACCATAATCAAAGTGTGAACCCGAACCCAAATAATTGGCTCACAATGGTTCGAGAGAAATACTTGGATTTCAGTCCGAAAACTGTAAGGTTGGCATTCAACTTGCCAATCATGAGAGGAGATCCTCATCCTTTAACTAGAAGAGTCAACTTTGATCAAAGGTTAGACCAAGTCCTCATGGACATCTGTGTGGAAGGAGCTCAATGGAAGAGAGACTCAAGAGGCAAGCCGGTTTAATTGAGAAGGCCTGACCTCAAACCCGTGGCAAGGGGATGATTGGAGTTCATCCGACGCTCTATCATTCGTACTAGCAACCAGTCTGAAGTTACTGTGGACCGGGCTATCATGATTCATAGTATCATGATTGGAGAGGAAGTAGAAGTTCATGAGATCATATCTCTAGAACTATACAAGGTGGCTAACAAGCCCTCCACTTTGGCAAGGTTAGCCTTCCCCCATCTCATCTGCCACCTATGCAATTCAGCTGGAGTTGTCATAGCGAAAGACACCCTCATTGAAGAGGACAAGCCCATCACTAAGAAAAGGATGTAGCAAACAAGAGAGCCCACTCATGGAGCTCAACAAGAGCATGAGGAAGTTCCTCATCAAGATATCCCTGAGATGCCTCAAGGGATGCATTTTCCTCAACACAACTATTGGGAACAACTCAACACCTCTTTAGGAGATTTGAGTTCTAACATGGAGCAACTAAGAATGGAGCACCAAGAGCACTCCATCATCCTCCATGAAATTAGAGAGTAACAAAAGGCCATGAGAGAGGAGCAACAAAGATAAGGAGGAGACATGGAGGAGCTCAAGTACTCCATAAGATCTTCAAGAGGAAGAACTAGCCGCCATCACTAAGGTGGACCCGTTCTTTAATTTCCATGTTCTTATTTTTCTGTTTTTCGATTTCTATGCTTTATGTTTTTCCTATGTTTGTGGCTTCATTACATGATCATTAGTGTCTAGTGTCTATGTCTTAAAGCTATGAATGATTCCATGATTCCTTCACCTTTCTTAAATGAAAAACGTTTTTAATTGCAAAAGAACAAGAAGTGCATGATTTCGAATTCTATCTTGAAGTTAGCTTAATTATTTTGATGTGGTGGCAATACTTTTTGTTTTCTGAATGAATTGAAGCAAGAAAAAGCAGTGAAAAAGCAAAAGCTTGCAAGAAAAAAAGTGGCAAAAAATAAAAGAAAAAGAAAAAGCAAGCAGAAAAAGCCAATAACCCTTTAAATCAAAAGGCAAGGGCAAAGAGGATCCAAGGCTTTGAGCATTAATGGATAGGAGGGCCTAAAGGAATAAAATCCTGGTCTAAGCGGCTAAATCAAGCTGTCCCTAACCATATGCTTGTGGCGTGAAGGTGTCAAGTGAAAAGCTTGAGATTGAGCGGTTAAAGTCGTGGTCCAAAGCAAAAAAGAGTGTGCTTAAGAGCTCTGGACACCTCTAACTGGGGACTCTAGCAAAGCTGAGTCACAATCTGAAAAGGTTCACCCAGTTATGTGTCTGTGGCATTTATGTATCCAGTAGTAATACTGGAAAACAAAATGCCTAGGGCCACGGCCAAGACTCATAAAGTAGCTGTGTTCAAGAATCAACATACTAAACTAGTAGAATCAATAACACTATCTGAATTCTGAGTTCCTATGGATGCCAATCATTCTGAACTTCAAAGGATAAAGTGAGATGCCAAAACTATTCAGAAGCAAAAAGCTACTAGCCCCGCTCATCTAATTGAGACTAATCTTCATTGATATTTTTGAAACTTATTGCATTTTCTCTTCTTTTTATCCTATTTTGTTTTTGGTTGCTTGGGGATAAGCAACAATTTAAGAGCGGATAATTTATACCCTTTCTGGCATTGTTTTTACATAGTTTTTAGTATGTTTTAGTTAGTTTTTATTAGTTTTTATTCAAAAATCACATTTCTGGACTTTACTATGAGTTTGTGTGTTTTTTTGTGATTTCAGGTATTTTCTAGCTGAAATTGAGGGACCTGAGCAAAAACCTGATTCAGAGGCTGAAAAAGGACTGCAGATGCTGTTGGATTCTGACCCTCCTGCACTCAAAGTGGATTTTCTGGAGCTAAAGAAGACCTATTGGCAGGCTCTCAATTACGTTGAAAAGTAGACATCCTGGGCGTTCCAGCAATATATAATAGTCCATACTTTGTTTGAGATTTGATGGCCCAAACTGGCGTCCAAACGCACACCAAGTATTTCTGGCGTAAAACGCCAGAATTGGCACTAAAACTGGCGTTAAATGCCCAAACTGGCACCCAAGCTGGCGTTTAACTCCAAGAGTAGCCTATGCACGTGAAAGCTTCAATTCTCAGCCCAAGCACACACCAAGTGGGCCCCGGAAGTGGATTTCTGCACTATCTGCACTTAGTTACTCATTTTCTGTATACCCTAGTAACTAGTTTAGTATAAAACCTACTTTTAGAGATATATCTTTGGATCATATGTAGATTTGACACTTTGAGACCTCCATGGGAAGCTGGCCATTCGGCCATGCCTAACCCTTTTTTACTTATGTATTTTCTACGGTGGAGTTTCTACACCCCACAGATTAAGGTGTGGAGCTCTGCTGTTCTTCATGAATTAATGCAAGTACTATTATTTTTCTTTCAATTCACGCTTACTTCTTCTCCAAGATATACTCTTGTACTTAATTCAATTAAGTCAAAATGAAGGGGTGACCCGTGACAATCACCCACTATCTTCATTACTCGCTTAACCAAGATCCGCGTGCCTGACAACCACAAGCGGTCTATATGATGTTCAACGTAGTCATTGGATGACAGCTGGAGTATATTCTCTTAGGTATCTAATACATGGACCGAGTCCGTGAGATTAGTATCTTCATGGTATAGGCTAGAACTATTGGCAGCATTCCTTAGATCCAAAAACTCTAAACCTATCTGTGGTATTCCGAGTAGGATCTGGGAAGGGATGACTGTGACGAGCTTCAAACCTGCGAATGTTAGGCGCAGTGATAGTGTGCAAAAGGATAAGGGTCCTATTCCGACGCTAGCAGGAACCGACAGATGATTAGCCGTGCGGTAGCTATACATGGTATTTTTCATCCGAAACAAGAAATTTGACAGTTGATTAGCCGTACAGAGATCGTACCTGGTATTTTTCATTGAGAGGATCATACAGCTTGCCATGGAGGGAAGCACGCATGATTGGAAGGAGGCAGTAGGAAAGCAGAGGTTCAAAAGCAACAAAGCATCTCCAGACGCTTATCTGAAATCCCCACCAATGAATTACATAAGTATCTTTATCTTATTTTATGTTTTATTTATCTTTTAATTATCAAAACCTCATAACCATTTGAATCCGCCTGACTGAGATTTACAAGATGACCATAGCTTACTTCAAGCCGACAATCTCCATGGGATCGACCCTTACTCATGTAAGGTTTATCACTTGGACGACCCAGTGCACTTGCTGGTTAGTTGTGCGGAGTTGTGAAAAGTGTGAATCACGATTTTGTGCTACCAGTGTCCAGAGCTCTTAAGCACACTCTTTTTTGCTTTGGACCACGACTTTAACCGCTCAGTCTCAAGCTTTTCACTTGACACCTTCACGCCACAAGCACATAGTTAGGGACAGCTTGATTTAGCCGCTTAGGCCAGGATTTTATTCCTTTGGGCCCTCCTATCCATTAATGCTCAAAGCCTTGGATCCTCTTTACCCTTGCCTTTTGGTTTAAAGGGTTATTGGCTTTTTCTGCTTGCTTTTTCTTTTTCTTTTATTTTTCTTACTTCAAGAATCAAATTTTTTTTTATTTTTCAGATCATCAATAATATTTCTCTTTTCATTATTCTTTTAAGAGCCAACAATTTTAACATTCATAAACAACAATATAAAAAATATGCACTGTTTAATCGTTCATTTAGAAAACAAAAAGTATTGCCACCACATCAAAATAATTAAGCTAACTTCAAGATAGAATTCGAAATCATGCACTTCTTGTTCTTTTGCAATTAAAAACATTTTTCATTGAAGAATGGTGAGGGATTCATGGAATCATTCATAGCTTTGAGACATAGACACTAGACACTAATGATCATGTAATGAAGACACAAACATAGGTAAAACATAAAGCATAGAAATCGAAAAACAGAAAAATAAGAACAAGGAAGTTAAAGAACGGGTCCACCTTAGTGATGGCGGCTAGTTCTTCCTCTTGAAGATCTTATGGAGAGCTTGAGCTCCTCTATGTCTCTTCCTTGCCTTTGTTGCTCCTCTCTCATGGCCTTTTGGTCCTCTCTAATTTCATGGAGGATGATGGAGTGCTCTTGGTGCTCCATTTTTAGTTGCTCCATGTTAGAACTCAAATCTCCTAAAGAGGTGTTGAGTTGTTCCCAATAGTTGTGTAGAGGAAAATGCATCCCTTGAGGCATCTCAGGGATATCTTGATGAGGAACTTCCTCATGCTCTTGTTGAGGTCCATGAGTGGGCTCTCTTGTTTGCTCCATCCTCTTCTTAGTGATGGGCTTGTCCTCTTCAATGAGGGTGTCTTCTTCTATGACAACTCTAGCTGAATTGCATAGGTGACAGATGAGATGAGGGAAGGCTAACCTTGCCAAAGTGGAAAGCTTGTCAGCCACCTTGTATAGTTCTAGAGATATGATCTTATGAACTTCTACTTCCTCTCCAATCATGATACTATGGATCATGATAGCCCGGTCCACAGTAACTCCAGACCGGTTGCTAGTGGGAATGATAGAGCGTTGGATGAACTCTAACCATCCCCTAGCCACAGGTTTGAGGTCATGCCTTCTCAATTGAACTGGCTTGCCTCTTGAGTCTCTCTTCCATTGAGCTCCTTCCACACAGATGTCCATGAGGACTTGGTCCAACCTTTGATCAAAGTTGACTCTTCTAGTGAAAGGATGAGGATCTCCTCTCATTATTGGCAAGTTGAATGCCATCCTTAGAATTTCTGGACTGAAATCCAAGTATTTCCTCCGAACCATTGTGAGCCAATTCTTTGGGTTCGGGTTCACACTTTGATCATGGTTCTTAGTGATCCATGCATTATCATATAACTCTTGAACCATTAAGATCCCGACTTGTTGAATGGGGTTGGTGAGAGTTTCCCAACCTCTTCTTCGAATCCCACGTCAGATTTCCGGATATTCACTCTTTTTGAGCATGAAGGGGACCTCGGGGATCACCTTTTTCTTGGCCACAACTTCATAGAAATAGTCTTGATGGACCTTTGAGATGAATCTCTCCATCTCACATGACTCGGAGGTGGAAGCAATTGCCTTCCCTTTCCTCTTTCTAGAGGTTTCTCCGGCCTTAGGTGCCATTAATGGTTATAGAAAAACAAAAAGCAAAGCCTTTCCCACACTAAACTTAGAAGGTTTACTCGTTCTCGAGCAAAAGAAGAAAGAAATGAGGAGAAGAAGAAGAAATGGAGGAGATGGAGGGGAGGAGTGTATTCGGCCAAGGGGAGTTTAAGTGTTTATGATGTGTGAAATTGAAAGTGGTAAGGAGAGGTATTTATAGTGTAAGAGAGAGGGGGTTTGTGCATGAGGGGTTGGGTTGGGGAGGGAAATGGTTTGAATTTGCATGGTGAGGTAGGTAGGGTTTTATGATGGATGGATATGAGTGGTGAAGAGAGTATGGGGAAGAGAGGAGGATTTGATAGGTGAATGGCATTTGGGGAAGAGGTGGTGATTGGATTGGTCAAGGGTGTTTGGGGAAGAGTGTTATGGAAAGGTGTGAAGAGGGGAGAAAGAGAGGTGGGGTAGGTGGGGATCCTGTGGGGTCCACAGATCTTGAGGTGTCAAGGAATTTGGGTCCCTGCACCATTCTGGTGTTTCAACGCCCATTGTGTGCCAATTCAGGCGTTTAACGCCAACCAGATGCTAGACACCCTTTTCTGGCATTAAACGCCAGTCTGCCTGCCAATTCTGGCGTTTAACGCCCAGAATGCTGCCAGGATGGGCGTTAAACGCCCATTCTTCTATCCTTACTGGAGTTTAAACGCTAGTAAGCCTGTCCTCTAGGGTGTGCTATTTTTTATGCTCTTTTTGATTCTGCTTTAATTCTGCAGTTATTTTTGTGACTTCACATGATTATCTACCTAAAGAAAACATAAAATAAAAATGGAAAACAAATAAATATAATTAAATAACATTGGGTTGCCTCCCAATAAGCGCTTCTTTAATGTCAATAGCTTGACAGTGAGCTTTTAGAGAGCTTCACAGAGATTCAGAGCTTGATGGTGGCCTCCCATCACCAAACTTAGAAGTTGAGTGTGGGAGCTCTGTTTGACTCTGTATTGAGAGAAGCTTTTCATGCTTCCTTTCCATGGTTACAGAAGAAGATCCTTGAGCCTTAAACACAACGTATTCCTCATTCAATTGAAGGACTAACTCTCCTCTGTCCACATCAATCACAGCTTTTGCTGTGGCTAGGAAGGGTCTTCCAAGGATAATGGATTCATCCTCTTCCTTCTCAGTGTCTAGGATTATGAAATCAGCAGGGATGTAAAGGCCTTTAACCTTCACTAAGACATCCTCTACAAGTCCATAAGCCTATTTCCTTGATTTGCTTGCCAATTCTAGTGAGATTCTTGCAGCTTGTACCTCAAAGATCCCTAGTTTCTCCATTACAGAGAGTGGTATGAGGTTTATTCCTGACCCCAGGTCACACAGAGCCTTCTCAAAGGTCATGGTGCCTATGGTACAGGGTATTAAGAACTTTTCAGGATCCTGTTTTTGCTGAGGTAATTTCAGTTGAACCAGATCATTCAGTTCATTGATGAGCAATGGAGGTTCATCCTCCCAAGTCTCATTACCAAGTAGCTTGACATTTAGCTTCATGATTGCTCCAAGATACAGAGCAACTTGCTCTTCAGTAATATCTTCATCCTCTTCAGAGGAAGAATACTCATCAGAGCACATGAATGGCAATAGTAAGTTCAGTGGAATCTCTATGGTCTCTATATGAGCCTCAGATTCCTTTGGTTCCTCATTAGGGAACTCCTTAGTGGTTAGTGGACGTCAATTGAGGTCTTCCTCACTGAAATCACTGCCTTTCCCTCCTCCACAGGTTCGGCCATGTTGGACGTGTTGATGGCCTTGCACTCTCTTTTTGGATTCTCTTCTATATTGCTTGGGAGAGTACTTGGAGGGATTTCAGTAACTCTTTTACTCAGCTGACCCACTTGTCCCTCCAAATTTCTAATGGAGGACCTTGTTTCAGTCATGAAACTTTGAGTGTTCTTACTTAGAGCAGAGATTATGGTTGCTAAGTCAGAGAGGCTCTGCTTAGAATTTTCTGTCTGTTACTGAGAAGATGATAGGAAAGGTTTGCTACTGCCAAACCGTGTTCTCCCATCGTTATTATTATTGAAGCCTTGATTAGGCTTTTGCTGATCCTTCCATGAGAAATTAGGATGATTCCTCCATGAAGGATTATAATTGTTTCCGTAGGATTCTCCCATGTAATTTACTTCTTCCGTTCTAGGATTCTCAGGATCATAAGCTTCTCCTTCAGAGGAGGCTTCTTTAGTATTGCCAGATGCAACTTGCATTCCAGTCAGATTCTGAGAAATCAAATTGACTTGCTGAGTCAATATTTTATTTGAGCCAATATGGCATTCAGAGTATCAATCTCAATAACTCCTTTCTTCTGAGTCATCCCATTATTCACAGGATTTCTTTCAGAAGTGTGCATGAACTGGTTATTTGCAACCATTTTAATGAGTTCCTGGGCTTCTTCAGGCATTTTCTTCAGATGAAGAGATCCACCAACAGAGTGGTCCAATGACATCTTGGACAATTCAGACAGACCATCATAGAATATACATAAGATGCTCCATTCTGAAAGCATGTCAGAAGGACACCTTCTGATCAATTGCTTTTATCTTTCCCAAGATTCATAGAGGGATTCTCCTTCCTTTTATCTGAAGGTTTGGACTTTCACTCTAAGCTTGCTCATCTTTTGAGGTGGAAAGAACTTTGCCAAGAAAGCATTGACTAACTTTTCCCAAGAGTTCAGGCTTTCTTTAGGTTGTAAATCCAACCATATCTTAGCTCTGTCTCTTACAGCAAAGGGAAAAAGCATAAGTCTGTAGACCTCAGGTTTAACCCCATTGGTCTTAAAAGTGACACAGATTTGCAAGAATTCAGTTAAGAACTGATGAGGATCTTCCAATGGAAGTCCATGAAACTTGCAATTCTGCTGCATTAGAGAAACTAATTGAGGCTTAAGGTCAAAGTTGTTTGCTCCAATTGCAGGAATTGAGATGCTTCTTCCATAGAAGTCAGAAGATGGTGCAACAAAGTCACCAAGCATCTTCCTTGCATCTCCACCATTGTTATTCGGTTCGGCCATGTCTTCTTCTTTTTCGAAAATTTCTCTAAGGTTCTCTCCGGAGAGTTGTGCTTTAGCTTTTCTTAGCTTCCTCTTTAGAGTCCTTTCAGGTTCAAGATCAGCTTCTACAAGAATGCCTTTATCCTTGTTCCTGCTCATATGAAAAAGAAGAGAACAGAAAAAGAAGAGGAATCCTCTATGTCACAGTATAGAGATTCCTTTGTGTGAGTAGAAGAAGAGAAGAATGAGCTAGAGAGAGAATAAGAAAAATTCGAACACAGAGAGAGGGAGGGGGTTCGAATTTTAAGAAGAAGAGAAGTGTTAGTAATTAAATAAAATAAATAGAAAGAGATGAGAGAGAGAAGAAATTTTAATTTTAATTTTAAGAAAAGAAAAATATTTTTGTTTTTATTTTAATCATAAATTAGAAATCGAAATTTAAGAAAAGAAATAAAATAAATTAGAATTTAAAACAATTAGTTAATTAAAAGGAATTTTGAAAAAGAGGTTAGTGATTTTCGAAAATGATGAGAGAGAAAAATAGTTAGGTAGTTTTGAAAAAGATAATAAATAGTAAAACAAACAAAAAGTCAAGTAGTTAATTGAAAAAGATTTGAAAATCAATTTTGAAAAGATAAGAAGTTAGAAAAGATTTTGAAATTGATTTTGAAAAAGATATGATTGAAATTTATTTTGAGAAAGATTTGAAAAGGAAATTAAAAAGATTTGATTTTTAAAATTAAAGTTGATTGACTTGGCTAACAAGAAACTAAAAGATATGATTCTATAATTTAAAGATTGAACCTTTCTTAATAGGCAAGTAACAACTTGAAATTTTTTGAATCAAAACATTAAATGTTAGTAATATTTTAAAAATATGAAGTAAAAATAAGAAAAAGATTTTGAAAATCAATTTTAAAATTTTTGAAAATAATAAAAAGAAATTGAAAAAGATGTGATTTTTGAAAAATATTTGAAAAGATAAAGTTTTTAAATTGAAATTTTGACTTGACTCATAAGAAACAACTAAATTTTAAAATTTTTGACCAAGTCAACTCAAAACTTTCGAAATTTATGAGAAGAATAAGGGAAAGATATTTTTTTATTTTTGAATTTTTAATGAAGAGAGAGAAAAACAACAAAATGACACATGACATAAAAATTATGAATCAAAACAAGTAATGCATGCAAGAACACTTTGAATGTCAAGATGAATACCAAGAACACTTTGAAGATCATGATGAACATCAAGAACATATTTATGACAATTTTTAAGAAAAGAAAGACATGCAAGACACCAAACTTAGAAATTTTTAAACTTTGGACACTAATAATTCGAAAATGCATATGAAAAACAACAAAAAACACAAAACAAGAAAATCACAAGACTAAACAAAGAAAATCATCAAGAACAACTTGAAGATCATGAAGAACATAATGCATGAATTTTCGAAAATTTTAAGAAAAGTTAAAACATACAATTGACACCAAACTTAAAATTTGACACAAGACTCAAACAAGAAACACAAATTTTTTTGGTTTTTATGGTTTTATTAAATTTTTTGTATTTTTTTTCGAAATTAACTTGGCAAAAGAAAATAAATAAATTCAAAATTTTTAATAAGAATTCGAGGATTCATGTAATGTTAGTCTAAAGCTCCAGTCCAAAAGAATTAGACATGGCCAATGGCCAGCCAAGCTTTAGCATAGAGTTGTAATTGAGAATCCCAAGGCTGATGCAATGTTGTTCTAAAGCTTCGATCCAACAGAGTTAGACATGGCTAGATGGCCAGCCAAGCTTTAGGATAACAAAGACATACAACAATCCAATGAGTATGATAAGTTAAAGCTTCGGTCTAAAAGATTAGACATGGCTTAATAGCCAGCCAAGCTTTAACATACCATCATGAAGCTTTAAGATGGAATTCATTCTTAAAAATTTTGATGAATTTTTTGAAAATTAAGTATATATTTTTTTCTTTTTTTTTTCGAAAATTAAATAAAAAGCTTAAACATAAAATAAAATTACCCAATCTAAGCAACAAGATGAACCGTCAGTTGTTCAAACTCGAACAATCACCGGCAACGGCACCAAAAACTTGGTGTACGAAATCGTGATTCACACTTTTCACAACTCCGCACAACTAACCAGCAAGTGCACTGGGTCGTCCAAGTAATAAATCTTACGTGAGTAAGGGTCAATCCCACGGAGATTGTCGGCTTGAAGCAGGCTATGGTCATCTTGTAAATCTCAGTCAGGCGGATTC
Source organism: Arachis ipaensis (assembly GCF_000816755.2). Lineage (NCBI taxonomy): Eukaryota > Viridiplantae > Streptophyta > Magnoliopsida > Fabales > Fabaceae > Arachis > Arachis ipaensis. The sequence continues at coordinate 47,313,758 of NC_029792.2, forward strand.
AAATGGTTATGAGGTTTTGATAATTAAAAGATAAATAAAGCATAGAATAAGATAAAGATACTTATGTAATTCATTGGTGGGGATTTCAAATAAGCGTCTGGCTTTCCTACTGCCTCCTTCCAATCATGTGTGCTTCCCTCCATGGCAAGCTGTATGATCCTCTCAGTGAAAAATACCAGGTACGATCTCTGTACGGCTAATCAACTGTCAGATTTCTCGTCTCGGATAAAAAATACCATGTACAGCTACCGCACGGCTAATCATCTGTCGGTTCCTGCTAGCGTCGGAATAGGACCCTTATCCTTTTGCACATTGTCACTGCGCCCAACATTCGCAGGTTTGAAGCTCGTCACAGTCATCCTTTCCCAGATCCTACTCGGAATACCACAGATAGGGTTTAGACTTTTCGGATCTCAAGAATGCTGCCAATGGTTCTAGCCTATACGACGAAGATACTAATCTCACGGACTCGGTCTGTGTATTAAATACCCAAGAGAATATACTCCGGCTGTCGTCCAATGACTACGTTGAACATCATGTAGATCGCTTGTGGTCGTCAGGCACGCGGATCTTGGTTAAGCGAGTAACGAAGATAGTGGGTGATTGTCACGGGTCACCGCTTCATTCTGACTTAACTGAATTAAGTACAAGAGTATATCTTGGAGAAGAAGTAGGCGTGAATTGAAAGAAAAACAATAGTACTTGCATTAATTCATGAGGAACAGTAGAGCTCCACACCTTAATCTATGGGGTGTAGAAACTCCACGGTAGAAAATACATAAGTGAAAAAGGGTTAGACATGGCCGAATGGCCAGCCTCCCATGGAGGTCTCAAAGTGTCAAAGTTACATATGATCCAAAGATCTCAAAATAAATCTCTAAAAGTAGGTTTTATACTAAACTAGTTACTAGGGTTCACAGAAAATGAGTAACTAAGTGCAGATAGCGCAGAAATCCACTTCCGGGGCCCACTTGGTGTGTGATTGGGCTGAACATTGAAGGTTTCACGTGCATAGGCTGTTCTTGGAGTTAAACGCCAATTTTACTGCCAGTTCTGGCGTTTTACGCCAGAAATACTTGGTGTGTGTTTGGACGCCAGTTTGGGCCATCAAATCTCGGGCAAAGTATGGACTATTACATATTGCTAGAAAGCCCAGGATGTCTACTTTCCAACGCAATTGAGAGCGCCAATTGGGCTTCTGTAGCTCCAGAAAATCTACTTCGAGTGTAGGAGGGTCAGAATCCAACAGCATCTGTAGTCCATTTTCAGCCTCTGAATCAGGTTTTTGCTCAGGTCCCTCAATTTCAGACAGAAAATACCTAAAATCACTGAAAAATACACAAACTCATAGTAAAGTCCAGAAATGTGATTTTTGAATAAAAACTAATAAAAATATAATAAAAACTAACTAAAACATACTAAAAACTATGTAAAAACAATGCCAAAAAGGGTATAAATTATCCGCTCATCAGTCATCAATCTCCTCTATTTTAGATCAAACGCCATTGGCCATGATCATCCAATTTGAACAAGGTGAAACTTGACGAACGGATTTCTGCCAGTAAAGAAATTCACAAAAATAATCGCGTTGTAAGTATAGTTTCTAAACCAACAGAGAATCCTTTCGTACAAAAGTTTGGTTGTCACAAGTAACAAAACCCAATAAAATTTATAACCGAAGTATTTAAACCTCGGGTCATATCTCAAGGAATTGCAGGGAAGTATGATTTATTATTGGTTATGGAAAAAGGTATATTTTTGGGTTTTTGAAATAAGAAACAAGTAATTTAAATGACAAGAAAAATAAATTAATAATTAGAAAACTCTTGGCAAGGTACGAGAACTGAAAATCCTATCCTAGTTATCCTTATCAGGTGTGATGAGAATTGGATTTTGCTCCCACTTAATCAACCCTTACTAAATAAAGGAAAGTCAAGTGAACTAATTAACTTGATTCCTCAAGTCCTAGTCAATTCCTATGGAAAGACTAGCTTTAGAGGGACCCAAATCAATCAGCAATCCCAATTTCCAATCAACTGCTGAGTTTGATAACTCTAGTATCACCAATTACTTAACCAAAGCCAAAAGGGAAGAAAATCTACTTGAATGAAAATAATTTGGATTAATTAGAAGCATCAACAAATTAAAGAAAGCAATCATAGGTCTGAAATACCTCAAATTATATTAAATAAAGATATAAAACATGGGAAAATTCATAAATCAGATTGGAAAGATAAATAACAATTAAAGTAATAGAATAAATAAAAGTAGAAAATAAATTAAAGGAACATTGAACTTGGAATGAAGAAGATGAAATCCTAATCCTAAGAGAAATCTTAATCCTAAATCCTAAGAGAGAGGAGAAAACCTCTCTCTCTCTAAAAGCTACATCTAAAACCTAAAATTGTGTATTATGAAAGTTGTATGAATTGTTGTTTTTGATTTCCCCATTCTCTGGCTTTTAGTCTGTGTTTCTGGGCTTGGATTCGGGCCAAAAAGGGGCCCAGAAATCGCTGAGGGCGTTTTCTGCAGATTCTTGCATGTGGCGTCTGTCACACGTGCGCATCAGTTGGGAGTTTTCCTTATCACACGTACGCGTCGTTCAGGTGTGCGCGTCAATCGAAGATTTTTCTTTTCACGCGTACGCGTCAATCATGCGTACGCGTCAGTTATGTCTCGCACTAATCATGCGTATGCTTCGTTCACGCATGCGCGTCGAGGCCATTTTGCGCTAGGCACGCGTCCGCGTCGTCCATGCGTACGCGTCGCTGCCATTTTCTTCAAAACTCCATGAAGAACTGAAGATTGATGGTTTAGAAGTTATTAAACTCTCGTTGTAAGTATAGTTACGAAACCAAGCAATCAACCTTTCTTACAAATGTTTTGGTTGTCACAAGTAACAAACCCCTTTAAAATTGATAACCGAGTATTTAAACCTTGGGTCGTCTTCTCAAGGAACTGCAGGGAAGTATGTTCTTATTATTGGCTATGGAGATTGTAAATCGGGGTTGAGAGTGAGGAATAAATATGACAAATAATTTAAATGGCAATTAAAATAAATAAATACTGTAAAGCAAACTTTTGGCAAGGTATGAGAAATTGGAAGTCCAGACTTAGTTATCCTTATCAATAATAATGAAAGTTGAATCTTAATTCCACTTAGTTAACCTTTACTAAAGCAAAGGAAAGTCAAGGGACTAATTAGTTTGACCTTCGAATCCTATTTATTTCCTAAGAAAAGATTGGAATTATTGAAGTTCAATTCAATTAGCAAGATAACAATTATCAAATATGCTGAGTTTGATAACTGCTGAGTTACTGATTCCTTAACCTAGACCAAAAGGGGAAAAATAAATCTACTGGAATAAAAATATCTTCAGACTGAAAGCAATGGTGACATAAATAAAAGAAGGCAATAATAAACTGAAATACCTCAAATAACATTAATTTAAATAATAATCTGTAGCATAGAAGGATTCATAAATTAAATGGCAAAAGTAAATAATCAACTAAAGTAATGGAATGAATAAAAGTGAAATGGAAGCTTAAAGTAAAGGAACATTAAACCTGAGATCGAGAGTCACTCCTAAAACTAAGAGAAATCCTAAATCCTAATCCTAAGAGAGAGAGGAGAGAACCTCCCTCAAAACTAAATCTAAATCATGGAAAGTAACTAAATTGGCGAGCTCTCTTTGAATGGGTGCATTCCTACACTTTATAACCTCTAATCTGTGCTTTCTGTACTTGGATCTGGACCAAAAGGGCTTCAGAAATCGCTGGGGGCGTATTCTGTAATTTCTGGTGCGTGGCCTCTGTCACGCGTCCGCGTGGGTCATGCGGTTGCGTCATTTGGAGTTTTCCTTGTCACGCGGTCGCGTCGGTCATGCGTCCGCGTCGTATGCGATTCGTTCAAGGTGCGCGGTCGCGTCAGTCATGCGGCCGCGTCGCTGCTTCTTCGCTCTTGGCACGCGGTCGCGTCGTCCATGCGATCGCGTGGATGCCAGTTTCTCCAAAACTCTATTTTGTGCATTCCTTCCATTTTTGTATGTTTCCTTTTCCATCCTTTAAGTCATTCCTGCCTTAGAAGATCTGAAACTACTCAACACACTAATCACGACATCGAATGGAAATAAAGGTAATTAAAATAATTAATTTTAAAGCATAAGAAACATGTTTTTCACATACATCACATAATAAGGAAGGAAAAGTAAAACCATGCAATTAATATGAATAAGTGGGTGAAGGATTGAATAAATCACTCAAACTAAGCACAAAATATATCACAAAATATGGGTTTATCACTCCATTTTGTGCGTTCCTTCCATTTTTGCGTGTTTCCTTTCTGTACTCTAAGCCGTTCCTGCCCTATAAAGTCTGAAAATACTCAACATACGGATCACGACATCGAATGGTAATAAAGGATAATTAAAATAAATATTTTTAAGGCATAGAAAACCTGTTTTCATATTTATCACATAATAAGGAAGGAATTGCAAAACCATACAAATTATATGAATAAGTGGGTGAAGAATTGATAAAAACACTCAATTGAGCACAAGATAAATCATAAAATAGTGGTTTATCAACCTCTCCACACTTAAACATTAGCATGTCCTCATGCTTAGCTTTAGAGAAACAGAATAAGAGGGAATGTAGAATGGTGGAATCTTATGCAATGTAATCTATTCTAAATGCAAGCTACCTAAATGAATCATGCAATTCTAATTATTATCCACTAATATATATAAAGCTTACATGTGGTTAAATTGATTCAAATTTTCCAAATAATTATTTATGCACAACAAAGGACAAGCCATATTAAAATATGTTCACAATTGGATTGAGTTAACCACAAGATTTGACAAACTTGCAAGATAAGCAATAATAAAACATGGATATATGGATTTGAGCTATTGAACCCTCACTGAATTTGTGTTTACTCTCTAATCGCTCAGTGTTTGGGGTTAATCACTCGATTCTTTTCTAGTCATGCTTTCTAAAACTTTGTTCTTCATCTAACCAATCAACAAATATTGAATGTATACATACAAACATCATGAGGTCTTTTTCAAGGTTGTAAGGGGCTAAGGTAAAGGTGAGGGCATATATAAGGCTAAGTGAGCTATAAATTGAATCCTTGATTAGTCTAAGATCTCACCTAACATACACATACTCTATTCAATTAAAATTATGCTTAGCCTCCCATAATTTTCCCACTTTCTTATCACATACTCATGCATCAAATTATTTTTAATTTTATCCTATGTGCATTGATTTTCTTCACTAAACTTTATTCTTGGGGTAATTTTATCCCCTTTTTCATTTAACTAAAATAAATTTGTATTATATATATATATATATATATATATATATATTAAACATAAATACAATATATCAATGCACATGGTATTTTAATTATGTTGATTTCACATGAGCATGCATCCAAATTCCAAATAATTTTGTTAATTTAATGCCTTTTCTATCATCCCATGTTCCCGCATTTTCTCCACACTTAGTGGATGCACAATCTCTATCTTAAGCTAACCAAGGATTCAACTTGGGATATTTTAATTTATTTTTCTGCTTAAGGCTAGTGATGTGGTTATAGAACAGAATAAATGGGGATGAAAAGGCTCAAAGTGGCTAACAAGGGTGACGTGAAAGGTAGGCTTATTTGGGATAAGTGAGGAAAAATTCAAATGATGGCCTCAATCATATGCGGGTATGTATCTACATTCTATATTGAGCATATAGATTGAAACAAAGTAAAGATTACAAGCATAGAAAAGAAGGGCGAAACACACAGGAATGAAATTTATTGTTGAATGTAACCATACAATTAAGCTCAAAAACTCACGGTTTGTGTGTTCTTTGGCTCAAAAACCATATATCAGTTATGTATGTCATGCAAGTAGAAATCAAGAGTTTCCATTATTCTCAATGTGAATCTTTGAATGGCTCTTATAAAAATAAGTATTTTCTTTGAAAAGTGTTGTCAATTTACCAACATCTATTGCTATATATACAGTGTATGGATTGTTGTGATTCTGAAAAACTAAAGTTTCTAGTTTACTATTTATTTTTAATTAAACCAAATTATCATATGCTAAAAGGGTAAACTAAACTAATTAATTCGTATTTTCTATATCACAACTAATAAGCTAAAAGTGCAAATTAAACTAAATGTCTAAGGTATATATAAACCAAAGTGCAAAATATAATAAAGTAAAAAGAAATACAGTAAAGGAAAAAAATGTGCAAGTACTGAAAGATAAATAAGATAAGATAAAAATATAGAAAATAAACAAAATAGGATAAAAGAGAATCTGAAAGTGGTTCACCAAAAAGATTTGCCAGAGATGGCAACCTCCCCACACTTAAATAATAGCATCGTCCTCGATGCGCAATCAATCTGGGTGTGAAGACGTGTTATCTCTGGAAGGATGTGCAGTAGGTGTCTCTGTGGTGGTCTGAGGCTCTGCAGTCTGAGGGAGTGGCTGAGGGTCTGCCTGCTGAAGCGGAGGCTCTGTCTGTAGAGGGAACTCTGGATCCGCTGGCTGTATCTGATGGGGCTCCTCATGATGTGGTGCAGCCTGCTCAAGTCCTGTCTGCTCAGCCTCTCTCTGTGCATCCTCCTCCTGGTCATCCGCCTCCGTCTCAGATAGCTCTGATGGTGTGTCAAGCTCGGAGGGAAAGTCAGGGTTGCCAGACCGGATCATCAGCTTCAGATGCTCATAACGCCGCTTGCTGCGACGCTCCATCTGATCCAGGCGCTCGAAGAGGCGGCGCACTAAGTGGTAGATGGGCTCTGAAGCAGGTGGAGGTGCTGTGGTGGTGGCTGGTGCAGCAGTAGATGAAGGGGCAGCGAAAGATATGGCAGCCTCAGTGGAAGCAATGAGAAATGGAGGTCTGTAGCCCAAAGCCTGGAACTTCCTGCTGTGTGGGATAATTTTCTTGCATTCGGCGGCAGGTGGCTTTTCATCCGCAAGCTCCCAGGGCACATTAGCGTGGCGGCCCATCTGAGTAATCAAATAAGGAAAGGGTAGAATGCCGCAGACGTGAACCCTGGACATATAGTACCAAATAAAGCGGGACAGATATAGGTCCTTGCCCTCCATTACACACCAAATGAGGGTAATCATGGCAGCTGGCAGCTCTGTTTCATGAGTGCTTGGCATCACGTAGTTACTCAGGATCTGCTGCCAAAGCCGAGCCTCATCATTCAGATAGATAAGCTTTATTCCCTTTGGGGTCACTGTCGACTTGCCCATGACCTATGGGACAGTAGGATCAATAGCTATTCTCTGCTTCACTGTGTCCCAGTCAAACTTCATGAATCTCATATCCTCCTCAACCTGCTGGTAACCATCTGGTTTATCCGATTTGGGTTGGAGGGTGAGAATATCTACAATTGCTTCCTCAGTAACTAAAATTTGCTTCCCTCAGAGCTGTACTGCATCCAGGGTCGTTTTTAAGTAGTTGCAGTAGAATTCTCTGACCTAGGATGCATTGACCTCAGTCAAGTTCCTTTCCAAGAAGAACTAGCCTCTTTGTTTAATTTGTTCTGAGGTGTATTGTTTGAGTTCTTCTAAGATTTTGAGGGTCTTTTCCAGGTATAGGTTTTTGGAAGTTGCAAAGACAGGATACTTCAACTCATAGTATCTGTTGGCAAACTTGACTGGGTCTGTTGCAGTCACCAACTGATCGGCCTTTTCCTGCGGGGTAAAATGCTTTTCCCGCCAGGAATCATCACGGAGGATATCTTAGATAGTGATGGAGGATTCTCCTCTTTTCCTTTTGCCTGTGGTTGCTTTGCCCTTTCCTTTGCTTTTGGGGTCAGACATCCTGAAATGCAGAAGTTCCAGGATACAGTTTAAGAAACTAAAGCAGGAAAACACATAAGCAAATAAGAGTTTAGCAATAAAAGCATAGAGAGGCAAAAGATGAATAAAAGAGCAATAGAAGCATGAATTGAGTTAAATAGAAGTAAATTTTGGACTGTATGCAAGTAAAAGGTCTGAGAGTAAAAATCACAATCTAAAATCTATGATATGCAGAATTCTTGTTAATCAGGAACAACAGTCATCATGCCTTGAGATGGTTTGAAAGTAGTTAGGTAAAAAGAGAAGTTAGAAAGTTAAAGCAGTTAAGAGTTAAAAGGTGCAGATAAAGTAAGTGGCATGGGATTGCGGTTCCTAGTTAACAAAAATCGCACAAATTTGAAGAAGCAAGCAACGCATATTCAAGCAAAGATTGCAGTTATCGATGATAACTCATATAAAATTGCAAAAGGAAAAAGAAATCATCAATAATGTAATTTATTAATCAGGGAAGCAGAAAGAATAAGAAGGCTAGCCCATTCATCCATGAATTGGCTTGGTTGTAATCAATTAGTGCAAAATCCTAAATTACCAAGACCAATGCATGAATGGGAATTGAGTGAAATAATTTGGAAAAAATTGGGCAGCATTCCGGCTAAAAATTGGACGTTCCCGGGTAATAAACAGCAGCAAAAGTAGTTTATATGATAATAAAATAGTGCAGAAAAGAGTGACAAATAGCAAGTTGCATAAATTCAGAATAAACAACTCAATCTGCAGCAAGGAATGCAATTCAGGGTGAATAGCATTAAACAGTAAAGAACAACATATGAACATCATTGTCATCACAGCAATTTTGAAATTGCAAAATGGATAAAACAAGCAGCAAGAACGGCGCAATTATCACGCCTAAATCCACTAACCACATCCTAGCTATCTAACCACCTAAAATCCACTACGATCATGCATCTCTAACTATCCTAATTTGAATATAATTTGAATTAAAATATGCAACTAACTAACTAACTGGGAAAGAAATTGGTGTTCGGCGGAACCTGGTGGGCAGAGGAACGGAATTAGGGCTCAGACAGATGTTGGTGGTGGCGACATGGCGGCGTTGGGAGGCAGCACAGCGACGGTCCTTGGTGCGGTGGCAGGGCGGCGGTTCGGTGGTTGGTGAAGAGAGGGGGTTGTGGAAGAGAGAAGGGAAGAAGGGAGCGAGGAGGGTGAGGGTTGTGAGGGTGTGGTGGCCGGCGGGTCTGGGGGCGGCGCGGTGGTGGCTCAGTGATGGGGTGGAAGGGGCAGTGGAGGGAGAAGGGTGGAGGGGGAGAAGAGGAAGAGAGGAAGGGAAGTGAGGGGGTGGCGAGGGTTGTTTGGCGACGGGAGAGTGCGGCGGTGCTGCTGGTGCGGCGGCGTGGTGGTCGGTGGTGGGTGCAGGGGAGAAGGGTGAAGGCTGTAAGGTAGGGGAGGGGGAAAAATAGTAACGTGGAGGGGCTAGGGTTTCGCGTGGAATGGGTTAAGTGGATTCAAATCCATGCAGACACGTGGGTCACGCGAACGCGTGGTTGAGGCAGAAACACAACGACGCGAACGCGTGAGCATGGGATAATGAGAATGACGCGTACGCGTGTAGCACGCGTACGCGTCGCTCAGAATTGTGTGAAACGCACAAGTCTAGTGTCGTTTTGGTGCAACTCTCTGTTTTAATTGAGGGGGGCAATACTTGTCACGCGACGCGTACGCGTGGGCCACGCTTTTCGCGTGGTCTGTTAAAGTGAAAAGGGACGCGTACGCATCGTTGATGTGGACGCGTGGCCCAAATTGTGCCTAATGCACACCAGCCGCACGATTTCAGCCCAACGTTCTGGGCGTTGGATTTTGACGTCGATTTTGAGTCGACCCCCACGCGTGGCCTGCGCGCACGCGTGGTAAGGCTTTTTTTTTATATGCAAAATGCAATGCTGATGTGAATGTTATGAATAATTCCAAGTTCAATAAAATAAAATAAAACTTAAAAACAAACAAAACAAAATGAAATTAAAATTGAAAAAGGAATGATCATACAATAGTGGGTTGTCTCCCACCTAGCACTTTTAGTTAAAGTCCTTAAGTTGGACATTCTGGTGAGCTTCCTGTTATGGTGGCTTATGCTTGAACTCATCCAGAAATCTCCACCAGTATTTAGAATTCCAATAGCCTTCGGGGTCCCAAACTAGGCACGTAAAACCTTCAAGAAGTTTAAAGCAGGTTTTCAGGCTCCAGGGGTGTTGATTATCAAAATAAATCCCAGGGTCCCAAACCTTGCTTTTGCACCTGTCTTTGTCTTGATCTACATTTTTCCAGTCGGGCGGTACGGAATTTAAATTCTCACTAAGATGACCAAACATTTTCCGAGACCCATTCAATCAAACTTGATACCAATCCTTGCACTTCAAATTGAAGTGTGGAACCTTATTGAATCTTGCATACCAGCTCTAAGTACGAACCATTTCCCTCTTACTCTTAAAGCCACAGAAAGCTCTAAGCTGGCCATCTGTTTCAAGCAAACCATATTCAAGTGGAAAAGTAAAGATAAAGGCTAAGGATTTTACCCACTTGAAGCTTGTATTGGGTGGTAATGGCCTTGGGATAGGCATTTTCAGTGGTTTTGCAAGCTCCATTCCCTTGTGTTCCTCTGTGAATTCTTCCACTTCTTTGCAAACTTCTTCAACTGCAACCACGTCTTGATCAAAGTCTTCGATTTCTTCCTCATCACTCAAGTCATAAGTTGGAGGTTGAGAAAAATCTACCTCAGCATCATCTTCGTATTCACTTGGGGAAGATTCTTCTATCTCAAAGAATTTACTTGCGGATGCAAGTCCATTACTAGGAGAACTTGATTCGTGATTACCATTATCGAGGAAACTCGCTTCTTGAGTTGTTCCATCCAATTCTTCATAAGATACCTGCCTTGGGGGTTGTGCACTACCCTCCTTAGCATCAATTGCAAATGTCTTGATGGAATTCTCCTCAATTCTGGATTCCCATAGAGGTTCAGCATCTCCTAAGTCTTCAACCAATTCTTCTTCTTCGATAATTTCGGCTTCCTCCACTTGTTCCAGTACAAAGTTATGCTCCTTACTGTCCATCGGAGTTTCTAGTATCTCCTTCATGCTACGTTCTTCATTAGATTGTCCACATGAAGCCATAGAGGTTCTTTGAGTGTCCGAACATCGGGAAGGTAATCGATTGATCGCTTGCTCCAATTGGTGAAGGGTTGCATGAAATTTTTTCACTGTTTCCTTAAGACGCTCCTTTGATTCTTGGGTCGATGGATATGGACATGGTGCATAGGGAAGTGGTGGTTCTTGGGAGTAATTGGATTGGAATTGGGGTGGGTATGGGTTAGGGTCATATGGAAGTGAATGATGGTAGGGGACTTGTGAGTGTAGTGGTTCAAAGCTGTGTTGAGGAGGTGGGTTGTGGGCATATGATGGTGCTTGTTTGTAACTACAAGGGGGTCCACCATATCTATCATCTTGGTACGCACCTCGAATTGGCTCTTGACCATAGTAATTTGGTGGGTGTCGGTTGTCATGAAGGGGTCCACCATAACTATTATCTTGGCATGCATTGTGGAATGGTTGTCGTCCATGGTACTTTGGAAGGTGTTATTGCCTAAAGGGTAGATCAGATCCTCGTGGCTCCATCCATCTCTGATTGTTTCGACCTTGATGCATGTTCCTGTTATAATTTCCATTCCTTGCAATAGCATTGGAACCAAACTCAAAGCGATGGGGGTGAGAATTCATGGTAACTAATAAAAATTAAAAACGAAAATAAAAACAAATAAACAGGTAAAAAAAATATTTACAATAACCAATAATAAGGCACACAGTTGCAATTTTCCGACAACGGCGCCATTTTTTACGAACGGATTTCTACCAGTAAAGAAATTCACAAAAATAATCACGTTGTAAGTATAGTTTCTAAACCAACAGAGAATACTTTCGTACAAAAGTTTGGTTGTCACAAGTAACAAAACTCAATAAAATTTATAACCGAAGTATTTAAACCTTAGGTCGTATCTCAAGGAACTGCAGGGAAGTATGATTTATTATTGGTTATGGAAAAAGGTATATTTTTGGGTTTTTGAAATAAGAAACAAGTAATTTAAATGACAAGAAAAATAAATTAATAATTAGAAAACTCTTGGCATGGTATGAGAACTGGAAATCCTATCATAGTTATCCTTATCAGGTGTGTTGAGAATTGGATTTTGCTCCCACTTAGTCAACCCTTACTAAATAAAGGAAAGTCAAGTGGACTAATTAACTTGATTCCTCAAGTCCTAGTCAACTCCTATGGAAAGACTAGCTTTAGAGGGACCCAAATCAATCAGCAATCCCAATTTCCAATCAACTGCTGAGTTTGATAACTCAAGTCTCACCAATTACTTAACCAAAGCCAAAAGGGAAGAAAATCTACTTGAATGAAAATAATTTGGATTAATTAGAAGCATCAACAAATTAAAGAAAATAATCATAAGTCTGAAATACCTCAAATTATATTAAATAAAGATATCAATTCTAACATGGGAAAATTCATAAATCAGATTGGAAAGATAAATAACAATTAAAGTAATAGAATAAATAAAAGTAGAAAATAAATTAAAGGAACATTGAACCTGGAATGAAGAAGATGAAATCCTAATTCTAAGAGAAATCCTAATCCTAAATCCTAAGAGAGAGGATAGAACCTCTCTCTCTAAAAGCTACATCTAAAACCTAAAATTGTGTATCATGAAAGTTGTATGAATTGTTGTTTTTGATTCCCCCATTCTCTAGCTTTTATTCTGTGTTTCTGGGCTTGGATTCGGGCCGAAAAGGGGCCCAGAAATCGCTGAGGGCGTTTTCTGCAGATTCCTGCACGTGGCGCCTGTCACGCGTGCGCGTCAGTTGGGAGTTTTCCTTATCACGCGTATGCGTTGTTCAGGCATACGCATCAATTGAAGATTTTCCTTTTCACGCGTACACGTCAATCATGCGTACGTGTCAGTTATGTCTCGCGCTAATCACGCGTATGCTTCGTTCACGTGTGCGCGTCGAGGCCATTTTGCGCTAGGCACGCGTCCGCGTCATCCATGCATATGCGTCGCTGCCATTTTCTTCAAAACTCCATTTTGTGCGTTTCTTCCATTTTTGCGTGTTTCCTTTCTGTACTCTAAGCCATTCCTGCCCTATAAAGTCTGAAAATACTCAACACACGGATCACGGCATCGAATGGTAATAAATGATAATTAAAATAAATATTTTTAAGGCATAGAAAACATTTTTTCACATTTATCACATAATAAGGAAGGAATTGCAAAACCATGCAAATTATATGAATAAGTGGGTGAAGAATTGATAAAAACACTCAATTGAGCACAAGATAAATCATAAAATAGTGGTTTATCAAAACTCTAACAGTTCATTCTATTGGCGATCTTAATCAAAATGCCCCAGACAAGGTCGAATCTTCCAGGTCAGAGAATGTTGCTTCTTTGGGTTCTAGCCTCTACCACGGAGACCCTAATCTCCCTTGAAATTGGCTGAACTGGTGTCTTGAGAAGTCCCCTACGAATTCGTGGATTGGTCGTCTGAGAGATGTATAATCAAGCTGGCGGTTCGCACTTTCCAGTCACGTATTCACACGAACCCAAGTAGACACGGGTGGTTGTCAGGCACGCAGTCCTAGTATGATGAACAGAGCTGATTTTCATTGATTATCCTATTCACCATGTTGAAGAACGAGTATACATCTTAGAAATAAATCAAACATAGATCAAAGAGAAACAGTAATACTTTTATTAATTCATAAGACTCAGTAGGGCTCTTCCCCTCAACCTAGGAGGTGTAGAAACTCATACTGATAGAAAATATAATGGTAAAATTCGAATATGGTGTAAAGTCTCGATGATCTGTGTGAATAACATAAATCTAATCCCTTAAATACTAAACAAATGACTAGTAAGGGTAAAATAGTCTTTTTAGTGCTAAAATCTACTTCTGGGGCGCACTTGGTGAGTGCTTGGGCTGAGCTTTGATGAGATCCACATGCTATGAGGTCTCTAGGGCGTTGAACGCTGGCTAGGGGGTCCTCTTTGGACGTTTGGACACTGGTCTCTTCTCCTTGGGCGCTAGACGCCCGAAAGGGGGCAGAAAGCTGGCGTTAGATGCCAGTTTTGGGCCTTTTAATCTAAAGCAAAGTATAAACTATTATATATTGATGGAAAGATGTGGAAGTCAGCTTTTCATATCTATTAAGAACGCTCTATTTGGACTTCTGTAGCTCCAAAAAAGCTCTTCACAGTGCAAGGAGGTCAGATCCGGACAGCATCTGCAGTGCTTTCTCTGTCTCTGAATCAGACTTTTGCTTCAACTCCTTAATTTCAGCCAGAAATTACCTGAAATTGTACAAAAACACAAAAATTTATAGTAGAATCCAAAAGTGTGAATTTAACACTAAAACCTATAATAACTTAATAAAAACTAAACAAAACATACTAAAAACTCTATGAAAATAATGCCAAAAAGTGTATAAAATATGTGCTCATCACAATACCAAATTTAAACTGTTGCTTGTCCCCAAAAAACTGAAAACACAGTAGGATAAAAAGAAAATTAAGATACAAATAAATTTTAAAGTTTCTAATGAAGCTCAGTTTCAATTAGATGAGCGGGGCTTAGTAGCTTTTTGCTTCTGAATAGTTTTGGCATCTCACTATCGATTGAAACTTAGAATGGTTGGCATCTTTAGGAACTTATAATCTAGATGATATTATTGACTCTCCTAGTTCGGTTCTTTTTTATTCTTGAATACAGCTTTCAGAGTCTTGGCCGTGACCCTAAGCACTTTGTTTTCCAATATTACCACCGGATACATAAATGCCACAAACACTTTAACTGGGTGAACCCTTTCGGATTGTGATTCCGCTTTGCTAGAATCCCCAGATAGAGGTGTCTAGAGTTCTTAAGCACACTCTTTTTGCTTTGGATCACGACTTTAACCGCTCAGTCTCAAGCTTTTCACTTGACACCTTCCCGCCACAAGCACATGGTTAGGGACAGCTTGATTGAGCCGCTTAGGCCAGGATTTTATTCTTTTAGGCCCTCCTATCCATTGATGCTCAAAGCCTTGGATCCTTTTATCCTTGCCTTTTGGTTTAAAGGGTTATTGGCTTTTTGCTCTTGCCTTTTGGTTTAAAGAGCTATTGGCTTTTTCTGCTTGTTTTTTCTCTCTTTTTTTTCTATATTTTTTTTGCCACTTTTTCTTTTGCATGCAAGCTTTTTCTTTTTCTTTTTGCTGCTTTTTCTTGCTTCAAGAATCAATTTATTTAGATTTTTCAGATTACCAATAATACTTTTTCTTTTTCATCATTATTTCAAGAGCCAACATTCTAATATCCAACTTCAAATATTCACTATTCATTCATACATTCAGAAAACAGAAGCAATGCCACCACATCAAGATAATTGAACTACTCTTATTTTAAAATTGAAATTCATGTATCTCTCAATTATTTTCAAATAAAATTTTCTTTTTAAGCAAGTTGAGAAATATATGGAACATTTTACAACTTTAAGACATCAATGCAAATGATCATGCAACAAGAACAAGAGAATAGACAATATCACATAACAGAAAACAGAAAAATAATAAAAGAAAAGGAAATAAAAGAGAACGAATCCACCTTTAATGGTGGCGGCTAGTACTCCTCCTTGAGGATCTAATATGATGCTTGATCTCTTCAATGTAACTCCTTTGCCTCTGTTGTTCTTCCCTTATAGCCCTTTGTTCTTCCCTTATGGCTCTTTGATCTTCTCTTATTTCATTGAGGGTGGTGGAATGCTCTTGATGCTCCACCCTCAATTGCTCCGTGTTAGTGCTTAGTTCTCTAAGAGAAGTCTGCCATTGATCCCAATGCCTTGGGAATCCCTTTTCCACTGTGCTCCTTCCACACAGATGTCTGAGAGTACTTCATCCAATCTCTGATCAAAGTTGACTCTACTAGTGTAAGGATGTGGATCTCCTTGCATCAGAGGCAAGTTGAACGCCAACCTCACACTTTTCGCACTGAAATCTAAGATTCTTCCTCAGACCATGGTGCTCCAATTCTTTGGATTTGGGTTCACACTAGTGTCATGGTTTTTAGTAACCCATGCATTAGCATAGAACTCTTGGACCATTAGAATCCCAACATCTTAAATGGGATTGGTTAGGACTTCCCAACCTCTTCTCCGGATCTCTCTTCGGATCTCCGAATACTCATTTTTCTTAAGCTTGAAAGGGACCTCGGAGATCACTTTCTTTTCTGCCACTACTTCATAGAAGTGGTCTTGATGAGCTTTGGTGATGAATCTCTCCATCTCCTAAGATTCAGAGGTGGCGGCTACTACCTTTCTTTTCCTCTCTCTAGAGGATTCTCTAACCTTGGGTGCCATGAATGGTAATGGGAAGAAAAAAATCTAGGCTTTTCTAACACCAAACTTAAAACTTTGCTCGTCGTCGAGCAAAAATAAAGAAAAGAGAAGAATGGTGTAGAAGAAGAAGAAAATAGAGAAAGATAGAGGGAGAAAGAGAGCTCGGCCAAGTGGGGTTTATGAGTATATGAGAGGTGTGTGTATGAAGGGTTATGAAGAGGGGCATTTATAAGAAGTTGGATAGGTTAGGGTTCGGCCATGGGTGGGGTTTTGGGTGGAAAATTTGGTTTTAAAGTGGGTGGGGGTTGGTGGGAGTTATGATGGTTTTGGATAAGTGGTATGGATGTGATTGGCTAGGGTTTATAGGGAAGTGTGAAAGTAAGTGGGATAGGTGAAGATGTTGTGGGACTCATTGGTCCTGAGAGGTTTAGGGAATTCAAATTCCCTGCTCTCTGCACTGGCGTTTGAACTCCCAGGGTCTTCTCCCTGGCTGGCATTCAACGCCAGCAATGCTGCCCATTTGGGCATTGGATGCCCAGCTAGAGCTCCTGCTGGCATTCAACTTTCAATGATATTCCATCCAGAGTGTTATGTTTTCACTGCTGAATATTTCTATTTCTGTTCTGACTGCTGCTATGATCATGACCCTAAAATATAAATTAAAGAAAAATAAAATGAAAGGAAATAAAATAATTAATTAAGGTTGGGTTGCCTCCCAACAAGCACTTCTTTGACGTCATTAGCTTGACAGTTAGCTCCTTACGGAGGTGAGTATGGGCTCAGATTTTCACCCCGAACAGTGAACTTTCTTCTTGTCTTCTCATGAATGAGCTCCACATGCTCTAAAGATAGGATACGACTCACTGTATGTGATAAGATTGGTTTCTTGGTGAAGACAAATCTCATGCCCGGTGAGAGGCCTTCAGTTGGGACTTTCTTGTCCCTCCAGCCTTTAGGTACTTTCTTCCTAGTACCTTTGTGCTTAGAGCTTGTCGATGGCTGCCTAACACCAAACTTAGATTTGATGTTTGGGGGTTCTGCAAAGCTCTACACAGAAAGAGAGGGTTGGAATACTAGGTGTTGCACCGTTATCTCTCTTTTATTAGAGGGAGAATTGGAATGAGGCATCTTGAACAAGATGTGATCCTCCCTTAGTTGTAGAGTCAGTTCTCCCTTAGTCACATCAATAATAGCATTGGTAGTGGATAGGAAAGGTCTTCCAAGGATGACAGAGTCATCCTCATCCCATCCTATGTCCAAGACTATGATGTTTGTAGGGATGTAGTGGTTTTCAACCTTTACCAAGACATCCTCTACTAAGCCAAATGGCTTCTTCATTGTCTTGTCTACCATCTCTAGTGAGATGTTTGTAGCCTGCACCTCAAGGATTCCCAGCTTCTCCGTTACAGAGAGTGGCATAAGGTTTATACTTGACCCTAGGTCACACAGAGCCTTTTTAAAAGGTAATGGTGCCTATGTTGCAAGGAATCAGAAAGCGTCCAGGATCTGGAAGCTTCTGAGGTAGCTTCTGTTAAACCAAAGCATGGTGTTATTTAGAAAGTAGTGGAGGTTCTTCCTCCGGAGGCTTTGTGATGAGCAGATAATTTATACGCTTTTTGGCACTGTTTTTAGGTAGTTTTTAATATGTTTTAGTTAGTGTTTATTATATTTTTATTAGTTTTTAATTAAAAATCAAATTTCTGGACTTTACTATGAGTTTGTGTATTTTTCTGTGACTTCAGGTATTTTCTGGCTGAAATTGAGGGACCTGAGCAAAAATCTGATTCAGAGGTTGAAAAAGGACTGCAGATGCTGTTGGATTCTGACCTCCCTGCACTCGAAGTATATTTTCTGGAGCTACAGAAGTCCAATTGGCGCACTCTCAATTGTGTTGGAAAGTAGACATCCTGGGCTTTTCAGCAATATATAAGGGTCCATACTTTGCCCGAGATTTGATGGCCCAAACTGGCGTTCCAAGTCAGCATAAAAATTATGGCGTCAAAACGCTAGAACTGGCATAAAAGCTAGAGTTAAACGCCCAAACTGGCACAAAAGTTGGCGTTTAACTCCAAGAAAAGTCTCTACATGTGAAAGCTTCAATGCTCAGCCCAAGCACACACCAAGTGGGCCCGAAAGTAGATTTTTACATCATTTACTCATTTCTGTAAACCCTAGGCTACTAGTTCTCTATAAATAGGACCTTTTACTATTGTATTTGGATATCTCTGGACGTTTAGTCCTTAGGTCTAGGTCTTAGTCATTATGGTTCCCCCTCTGGGGCCGAAGCCAATGAACACCATTATTACTTTTGTATTTTCAACGGTGGAGTTTCTACACCCCATAGATTAAGGTGTAGAGCTCTGCTGTTCTTCATAAATTAATGCAATTACTACTGTTTTTCTATTCAATTCACTCCTACTTCTTCTCTAAGATATTCACTTGTTCTTCAACCTGATGAATGTGATGATCCGTGACACTCATCATCATTCTCACCTATGAACGCGTGCCTAACAACCACTTCCGTTCTACTTGCAATAGCTTGAGTGCGTATCTCTTAGCCTCCTAGTTCATGACGCATGGTTGCCTTGCCTGACAACCTAGCCTTTCATTCCATGAGATCAGAGTCTTCGTGGTATAGGTGATGAGCGGATAATTTATACGCTTTTTGACATTGTTTTTAGTATGTTTTTAGTAGGATCTAGTTACTTTTAGGGATGTTTTCATTAGTTTTTATGTTAAATTCACATTTTTGAACTTTACTATGAGTTTGTGTGTTTTTCTGTGATTTCAGGTATTTTCTGGCTGAAATTGAGGGACTTGAGCAAAAATCA
>NC_029792.2:47332867-47333104 GCF_000816755.2 Arachis ipaensis
TAGGCATCTTTTGATCATCTTAGGATCTTAGGATCATCTTTGAACGCATTTTTCTTAGACTTTGGGGGCTGGCCATCTCGGCCATGCCTGGACCATCACTTATGTATTTTTAACGGTAGAGTTTCTACACTCCATAGATCAAGGTGTGGAGCTCTACTGTTCCTCAAGGATTAATGCAAAGTACTACTATTTTCTATTCAATTCATCTTATTTCGCTTCTAAGATATCCATTCGCAC
>NC_029792.2:47333512-47334761 GCF_000816755.2 Arachis ipaensis
AGCTCCAAACTCGCGATTGCAGGGCGTTAGTGACAGACGCAAAAGGATAGTAAATCCTATTCCAGCATGATCGAGAACCGAAAGATGAATAGCCGTGCCGTGATAGGGTGCGTGAGCATATTATTCACTGAGAGGATAAGATGAAGCCATTGGCAAGGGTGATGCCTCCAGACGATTAGCCGTGCCGTGACAGGGAATTGGATCATTTTCCCGAGAGATGACCGAAAGTAGCCATTGACAGTCGTGATGTATCATATAAAGCCAGCCATGGAAAGGAGTAAGACTGATTGGATGAAGATAGCAGGAAAGCAGAGGTTCAGAGGAACGAAAAGCATCTCCATTCGCTTATCTGAAATTCCTACCAATGATTTACATAAGTACCTCTATCCCTATTTTATTATATAATATTCAAAAACATCATTATCACTTTATATCTGCCTGACTGAGATTTACAAGGTGACCATAGCTTGCTTCATACCAACAATCTCCGTGGGATTCGACCCTTACTCATGTAAGGTATTACTTGGACGACCCAGTGCACTTGCTGGTTTATTGTATCGAAGTTGTGACAAATTATGAATGTGTAATCACAATTACGCGTACCAAGTTGCTCACGTGCCAGGAATAGTTTGAGCCTGGACATCACAATTTCGTGCACCAAGTTTTTGGCGCCGTTGCCGGGGATTGTTCGAGTTTGGACAACTGACGGTTCATCTTGTTGCTCAGATTAGGTAATTTTCTTTTTTGTTTTCTTTCCAAAAATTTTTCAAAAATCTTTCAAAAAATTTTCTCATCTGTTTTTCGAAAAAAAAATAAAATAATAATAATAAAAATGTATTCAAAAATTTTATTCAAAATTTTTAAGAATGAATTCTAGTGTTTCATGAAGCATGTAAAGCCTGGCTGGCTGTAAAGCCATGTCTAAATTCTCTTGGACTGAGGCTTCCAAACCATCAGAGGCAAGTTACATATTTGATAAGTAATGAGCAGCAATTTGTTATCAAGAGCAATATACTCTGGTGTTAAATGCTGAAGCTTGGCTGGCCATTGGCCATGTCTAGTGTTTTGAACTGGAGCTTTCTTTGAAAGCTTGGCTGGCTTGTGAGCCATGTCTAATTCCTGGACTGAAGCTTTAGACTAAGAATGCAAGATTCCTGGAATTCATGTTAAAAATTTTGGAATCCTTATTTTTTCTTTTTCATATAATTTTCGAAAAATACCAAAAAAATTAGAAAATAAAAAAAAATCA
>NC_029792.2:47335249-47336530 GCF_000816755.2 Arachis ipaensis
TTCAAAAAATTTGAAGTTTGTTACTTGCTTGTTAAGAAAGATTCAAACTTTAAATTCTAGAATCATATCTTGTGATTTCTTATGAATCAAGTCATTAATTGTGATTTTAAAAATCAAATCTTTTTCAAAAACTAATTTCTATCATATCTTTTTAAAAAATATCTTCTCATCTTATCTTTTTCAAAAATTTGATTTCAAAATATCTTTTCTAACTTCCTAACTTCCTATCTTTTCAAAATTTGTTTCAACTAACTAACTAACTTTTTGTTTGTTTCTTACCTTTTTCAAAACCACCTAACTAACTCTCTCTCTCTCATTTTCGAAAATATCTTCCCTCTTTTTCAAAATTTTTTTTTAATTTATTAATTATTTTAATTTTTAATTTTTAAATCTTAATTTTCGAAAAAAAAATACTAACATTTTTCAAAAACCATTTTCAAAAATCACTAACTCCTTTTCAAAAATAATTTTCGAAAATTCCCTCCTTCTCTCTCATCTTATTCTATTTATTTATTCATCTACTAACATCTCTTCCTCACATCATCACCAAATTCAAACCCCCTCTTCTATCTGTGTTCGAATTTCCTCTTCTTTTCTTCTACTAACAATAAGGAACCTCTTTACTGTGACATAGAGGATTCCTCTTCTTTTCTTTTTCTCTCCTCTTTCTTATGAGCAGGGACAGAGAAAAAGGCATTCTTGTTGAAGCTGATCCAGAACCTGAAAGGACTCTAAAAAGAAAATTAAGAGAAGCTAAATTACAACAACCCAGAGACAACTTGATTGAAAATTTCGAACAAGTAAAGGAGATGGCAGCCGAACCCAACAACAATGCAAGGAAGATGCTTGGTGACTTTACTGCACCAAATTCCAATTTACATGGAAGAAGCATCTCTATTCCTGCCATTGGAGCAAACAACTTTNATATGCATTCTTGAATTCTTATTGTCTAAGCATTAAAGAATTCTAAGTTTGGTGTCTTGCATGTTTTCTTTGCATTAAAAAAAAATTTTCAAAATTATGTTCTTGATGTTCATCATGATCTTCATAGTGTTCTTGGTGTTCATCTTGACATTCATAGCATTCTTGCATGCATCACATGTTTTGATCTAAAAAAAAATTTCATGCATTGCATAATTTTCATGTTTTTCATAAAAATTTCAAAAATAAAAAAAAATATCTTTCCCTTTTTCTCTCATCAAATTCGAAAATTGAGTTGACTTTTTCAAAAATTTTTAAAATCAAATTGTTTCTTATGAGTCAAATCAAATTTTCAATTTG
>NC_029792.2:47338003-47338805 GCF_000816755.2 Arachis ipaensis
AAGTTGACACTCTGAATGCCATATTGGCTCAGAATAAAATATTGACTCAGCAAGTCAATATGATCTCTCAGAGTCTGAATGAAATGCAAGCTGCATCAAACAGTACTCAAGAGGCTTCTTATGAAGAAGAAGCTTATGATCCTGAGAACCCTGCAATAGCAGAGGTGAATTACTTAGGTGAACCTTATGGAAACACCTATAACTCATCATGGAGAAAGCATCCAAATTTCTCATGGAAGGATCAAAAGCCTCAACAAGGCTTTAATAATGGTGGAAGAAACAGGTTTAACAATAATAAACCTTTTCCATCACCCACTCAGCAATAGACAGAGAACTCTGAACAAAATGCTTCTAATTTAGCAAATCTAGTCTCTGATCTATCCAAGGCCACTGTAAGTTTCATGAATAAAACAAGATCTTCCATTAGAAATTTGGAAGCACAAGTGGGCCAGCTGAGTAAAAGGATCACTGAAATCCCTCCTAGTACTCTCCCAAGCAATACAGAAGAGAACCCAAAAGGAGAGTGCAAGGCCATTGACATAAGCACCATGACCGAACCTGTAAGGGAAGGAGAGGACGTGAATCCCAAGGAGGAAGACCTCCTGGGACATCCAGTGATCAATAAGGAGCTTCCCTCTGAGGAATCAAAGGACTCTGAGGCTCATCTAGAGACCATAGAGATTCCATTGAACCTCCTTATGCCCTTCATGAGCTCTGATGAGTATTCCTCTTCTGAAGAGAATGAGGATGTCACTGAAGAGCAAACTGCCAAGTTTCTTGGTGCAATCATGAAGCTAAATGC
>NC_029792.2:47339775-47340681 GCF_000816755.2 Arachis ipaensis
AGGATCCACTCAGGATCTGTGGACCCCACAGGATCCCCACCTACCTCCACTCACTTCTTCTCACCACTCTCTTTCACACAACCCCATAAACACTCTTCCCCAAAAACCCTTCACCAATCACCTCAATCTCTCTTCCCCATCACCTCTTCACCACTCACATCCATCCACTCTTCCCCGTAAACCTACCTCATAAACTCCACCTACCTTCAAAATTCAAAACCAATTTCCCACCCAAACCCACCCATATGGCCGAACCTTAACCCCATCTCCCTTCCCTATATAAAGCCTTCCATTCTTCTTCAAATTCACACAACACAACCCCTCTATACCCTTCTTGGCCGAACCACATCACCCTCTCCCTCTCCTCCATTTCTTCTTCTTCTTCATCTATTCTTTTGTTTATTGCTCGAGGGCGAGCAATATTCTAAGTTTGGTGTGGTAAAAGCATAGCTTTTTGTTTTTCCATTACCATTGATGGCACCTAAGACCGGAGAATCCTCTAGAAAGGGGAAAGGGAAGACAAAAGCTTCCACATCCGAGTCATGGGAGATGGAAAGGTTCATCTCCAAAGCCCATCAAGACCACTTCTATGATGTTGTGGCCAAGAAGAAGGTGATCCCTGAGGTCCCTTTTAAACTCAAAAGAAATGAGTATCCGGAGATCCGACATGAAATTCAAAGAAGAGGTTGGGAAGTTCTAACAAATCTCATCCAACAAGTCGGCATCCTAATGGTTCAAGAATTCTATACCAATGCATGGATCACCAAGAACCATGATCAAAGTAAGAACCCGGAACTATGTTACAATGGTTCGGGGGAAATACTTAGATTTTAGTCCGGAGAATGTGAGGTTGGCGTTTAACTTGCCCATGATGCAAGGAGATGAATGCCCCTACACTAGAAGGGT
>NC_029792.2:47340772-47341599 GCF_000816755.2 Arachis ipaensis
ATCTAGTTACTTTTAGGGATGTTTTCATTAGTTTTTATCTTAAATTCACATTTCTTGACTTTACTATGAGTTTGTGTGTTTTTCTGTGATTTCAGGTATTTTCTGGCTGAAATTGAGGGACTTGAGCAAAAATCAGATTCAGAGGTTGAAGAAGGACTACTAATGTTGTTGGATTCTGACCTCCCTGCACTCAAAGTGGATTTTCTGGAGCTACAGAACTCGAAATGGCGCGCTTCCAATTGTGTTGGAAAGTAGACATCCAGGGCTTTCCAGCAATATATAATAGTTCATACTTTGGCCAAGAATAGATGACGTAAACTGAAGTTCAACGCCAGCTCTCTGCCCAAATCTGGCATCCAGCGCCAGAAAAGGAGCCAAAACCAGAGTTGAACGCCCAAACTGGCACAAAAGCTGGCGTTCAACTCCAAGAAGGACCTCTACACGTGCAACACTCAGGCTCAGCCCAAACACACACCAAGTGGGCCCAGGAAGTGGATTTATGCATCAATTACTTACTCATGTAAACCCTAGTAGCTAGTTTATTATAAATAGGACCTTTTACTATTGTATTAGGCATCTTTTGATCATCTTAGGATCTTAGGATCATCTTTGAACGCATTGTTCTTAGACTTTGGGGGCTGGCCATCTCGGCCATGCCTGGACCATCACTTATGTATTTTTAACAGTAAAGTTTCTACACTCCATAGATCAAGGTGTGGAGCTCTGCTGTTCCTCAAGGATTAATGCAAAGTACTACTGTTTTCTATTCAATTCATCTTATTTCACTTCTAAGATATCCATTCGCACCCAAGAACGTGATGAAGGTG
>NC_029792.2:47342725-47349559 GCF_000816755.2 Arachis ipaensis
AGGTCCTTAGAACGTTACAATCAGATTTCGAAGTCAGATTTCTCTAATCTGTAACGATCGGTTCGAAGTCGTCCTGTAATGTATGTTGTCGGTTTAACTACTCTTAGTTAGTCGAAAACACTACTATTTTTGTAGTAGACTTTGAGATCTTAAGTAAGAATTTTTAAGACTTCTTATTTTTATTTTATTTCAATGGATTAGATTCGTTGTTCTACTTGGCAGTCAAGAGGTTTGAGCTTGTTAGGGGCCGTTGCCGCGGTTTTTGAACCACGTGCTTTAAATTCTTATTAAGAATTTTGAAATCCTTATTTTTATTTTTCCCAATAATTTTCGAAAAATCCAAAAAAAATTTTATAAAATCATAAAAACCAAAAATAATTTATGTTTCTTGTTTGAGTCTAGTGTCAATTTTTAAGTTTGGTGTCCTGCATGTTTTATTTAATTTCTTGCAATTTTCGAATATATGCATTATGTTCTTCATTAATCTTCAAGTTATTCTTGATGATTTTCTTGTTCTGATCTTTAAATTCTATTGTTTTAAGTCTTTTGTTGTTTTTCACATGCATTTTCAATTTGTTAGTGTCTCTAATATGAAAATTTCTAAGTTTGGTGTCTTACATGCATTGTTTGTTTGATCTTAGTTTTCCATGATTAGTTTCATTTGAGTGTTTCTCATCATTAAAAATTCAAAAAATTGTCAAAATTATGTCTTTTCAAGTCAATAATACAGAGAATTGAAGATTCAGAACATGCAGCAGAGGAATTACACAGAAAAAGCTGGGTGTTCAAAACGCTCAGTGAGGAAGGAAAATTGGCGTTTAAATGCCAGCCAGGGTACCATTTTGGGCGTTAAACGCCAGAATAGATACCATTCTGGGCGTTTAACGCCAGGATGGCACAAGAGGGAAGATTTTGTTTTCAATTTAAATCTTTTTCAAATTTTCATAATTTTTCAAAATCAAATCTTTTTCAAATCATATCTTTTCAATCATATCTTTTCAAAATCAATTTCTTTCCATTTTTTACTATTTTTGAAAATCCTTGCTAACAATTAGAGATGTGATTCAAAAATTTCTTCCTTGTTAAGAAAGGTTCAATAATTGAATGTTAGAATCATATCCTTCAAATTTCTTGTTAGCCAAGGCATTAATTTTAAAAATCAAATCTTTTTAATTGTTTGTCAATCATATCTTTTTAAAACTATATTTTCTCAATCATATCTTCTCAATCGCATCTTTTTTAAAATAATTTTCAATCATATCTTTTTTTTATTTCTAATTTCAAAATCTTTTTCAAAATCACTTAACTACTTTCCCAATTTTAATTTTCGAAAATCATCAATCAATTTTTTCAAAATTTCTTTTAATCATTTCAAAATCTTTCAAAATTTAATTTCAAAAATTCTTTTCCTCCTTCTCACCTTCTTCTATTTAAAGGACTAGCACTCTTCCTCAATGTGCAATTCGGACTCCCTCTCTCTATAAGTTCGAATTCTCTCCCTTCTACCTCCTCCTTCTATTCTTCTTTTCCTCTGACACCTCAAGGAATCTCTATACTGTGGCATAGAGGATTCCATACTTTCTTCTTCTCTCTTTTATATGAGCAGGAGCAAGGACAAAGGCATTCTTGTTGAAGCTGATCCTGAACCTGAAAGGACCTTGGAGAGAAAGCTAAGAGAAGCTAAAGTACAACTCTCTGTAGAGGACCTAACAGAAATTTTCAAACAAGAAGAAGCCATGACAGCCGAAAACAACAACAATGCCAACAATGCAAGGAAGGTACTTGGTGACTTTACTGCACCTACTCTTGACTTCTATGGGAGAAGCATCTCTATCCCTGCCATTGGAGCAAACAACTTTGAGTTGAAGCCTCAATTAGTTTCTCTAATGCAACAGAATTGTAAGTTTCATGGACTTCCATTGGAAGATCCTCATCAGTTCTTAGCTGAATTCTTGCAAATTTGTGATACTGTCAAGACCAATGGGGTTGACCCTGAGGTCTACAGACTTATGCTCTTCCCTTTTGCTGTAAGAGACAGAGCTAGGATATGGTTGGATTCACAACCTAAGAAAAGCCTGAACTCTTGGGAAAAGCTAGTCAATGCCTTCTTGGCAAAGTTCTTTCCACCTCAAAAATTGAGTAAGCTTAGAGTGGAAGTCCAAACCTTCAGACAGAAGGAAGGTGAATCCCTCTATGAAGCTTGGGAAAGATACAAGCAATTGATCAGAAGGTGTCCTTCTGACATGCTTTCAGAATGGAGCATCATAGGTATCTTCTATGATGGTCTGTCTGAACTATCCAAGTTGTCATTGGACAGCTCTGCTGGAGGATCTCTTCATCTGAAGAAGACGCCTGCAGAAGCTCAGAAACTCATTGAAATGGTTGCAAATAACTAATTCATGTACACTTCTGAACGAAATCCTGTGAATAATGGGACAACTCAGAAGAAAGGAGTTCTTGAAATTGATACTCTGAATGCCATACTGGCTCAAAATAAAATATTGACTCAGCAAGTCAATATGATTTCTCAAAATCTGTCTAGAATGCAAGCTGTACTAGGCAGTACTAAGAAAGCTTCCTCTAAAGAAGAAGCTTATGATCCTGAAAACCCAGCAATGGAAGAGGTGAATTACATGGGAGAACCCTATGGAAACACCTATAATCCTTCATGGAGAAATCATCCAAATCTCTCATGGAAGGACCAACAGAGGCCTCAACAAGGCTTCAACAACAATAATGGTGGAAGAAACAGGTTTAGCAATAGCAAGCCTTTTCCATCATCTTCTCAGCAGCAGATAGAGAATTCTAAGCAGAGTCAATCTGACTTAACAACCATAATCTCTGATCTAACCAAGACCACTCAAAGTTTCATGACTGAAACAAGATCCTCTATTAGAAATTTAGAGGCACAAGTGGGTCAGCAGAGTAAGAAAGTTACTGAACTCCCTCCTAGTACTCTCCCAAGCAATACAAAAGAGAACCCAAAGAGAGAATGCAAGGCCATAAACACGTCCCACATGGCCGAAGGCATAAAGGAGGGAAAGGCAGTGATCTCCACTGAGGAAGACCTCAATGGACGTTCACTGGCCTCCAAGGAGTTCCCTAATGAGGAACCATGGGAATCTGAGGCTCACACTGAGACCATAGAGATTCCATTGAATTTACTTCTGCCATTTGGTGCACGAAATTGTATATGTCAATGTCAATGTCAATATTACTATTTCTTACAACTTCGCACAGCTACCAGCAAGTGCACTGGGTCGTCCAAGTAATACCTTACGTGAGTAAGGGTCGAATCCCACGGAGATTGTTGGTTTGAAGCAATCTATGTTTATCTTGTAACTCTTAGTCAGGATATTAATTATAGTTATCAGTTTGAATTGCAAATAAATAAAAGAGTATGAAATAAATACTTGTTATACAGTAATGGAGAATATGTTGGAGTTTTGGAGATGCTTTTTCTTCTGAATTTTAGCTTTCCTCTTGTACTCCTCTTCACACACGCAAGATTCCTCCTATGGAAAGCTGTATGTTGGTGGATCACCGTTGTCAATGGCTACCATCCGTCCTCTTAGTGAAAATGGTCCAAATGCTCTGTCACAGCACGGCTAATCATCTGTCGGTTCTCGGTCATACTGGAATAGGATTTACTATCCTTTTGCGTCTGTCACTACGCCCAGTACTCGCGAGTTTGAAGCTCGTCACAGTCATTCAATCCTTGAATCCTACTCGGAATACCACAGACAAGGTTTAGACTTTCCAGATTCTCATGAATGCCGCCATCAATTCTAGCTTATACCACGAAGATTCTAATTAAGGGATCTAAGAGATACTCATTCAATCTGATGTAGAACGGAAGTGGTTGTCAAGCACACGTTCATGGATTGAGGAAGGTGATGAGTGTCACGGGTCATCACCTCCTTCACAATGAAGCGCGAATAAACATCTTAGATAGGAACAAGCGTGTTTGAATGGAAAACAGAAATACTTGCATTAATTCATCGAGACACAGCAGAGCTCCTCACCCCCAACAATGGAGTTTAGAGACTCATACCGTCAAAGAGTATAAAATTCAGATCTAAAAAATGTCATGAGGTACAAAATAAGTCTCTAAAAATTGTTTAAATATTAAACTAGTAACCTAGGTTTACAGAAAATGAGTAAACTAAGATGGACAGTGCAAATATCCACTTCTGGGACCCACTTGGTATGTGCTGGGGCTGAGACTTAAGCTACTCACGTGCTTGGGCTGTTTTTGGAGTTGAACGCCAGGTTGTAACCTCTTTCTGGCATTGAACTCCAATTTGTAACCTGTTTCTGGCGCTGAACGCCAGACTGCAACATGAAACTGGCGTTGAACGCTAGTTTACGTTGTCTATCTTCGTGCAAAGTATGGACTATTATATATTGATGGAAATCCCTGGATGTCTACTTTCCAACCCAATTAAGAGCGCGCCATTTGGAGTTCTGTAGCTCCAGAAAATCTATTCCGAGTGCAGGGAGTCAGAACCCAACAGCATCAGCAGTCCTTTTTCAGCCTGAATCAAATTTTTGCTTAGCTCCCTCAATTTCAGTCAGAAAATACCTGAAATCACAGAAAAACACACAAACTCATAGTAAAGTCCAGAAATATGAATTTTTCCTAAAAACTAATAAAAATATACTAAAAACTAATTAAAACACACTAAAATCTACATGAAATTACCCCAAAAAGCGTATAAAATATACGCTCATCACCATACATGAGCTCTGATGAGTATTCTTCCTCTGAAGAGGATGAAGATGTTACTGAAGAGCAAGTTGCTAAGTACCTTGGAGCAATCATGAAGTTAAATGCCAAGCTGTTTGGTAATGAGACTTGGGAGGATGAACCCCCCTTGCTCACCAAAGAACTGGATGACTTGACTATGCAGAGATTACCTCAGAAGAGACAGGATCCTGGAAAGTTCTCAATACCTTGTACCATAGGACCTGATAAACCACTATTTTATGGTTTATCTTGTACTCAATTGAGTGGTTTTTATCTACTCTTTACCCACTTATTCATACTATTTGCATGGTTTTATATTTCCTTCCTAATTATGTGTTTTGCTTGAAAACATGCTTCTTTGATCTTATATTTGCTTATTATTAATCCTCTCTTATTACCATTAGATGTCTTGATATGTGTGTTAAGTGTTTTCAGATATTATAAGGCAGGAATGGCTTGGAGGATGAGAAGAAAGCATGCAAAAGTGGAAGGAATACAAGAAGTTGGAGAAATTGCTAAGCTGTCCAGCCTGACCTCTTCGCACTCAAATGGCTATAACTTTAGCTACAGAGGTCCAAATCACGCGGTTCTAGTTGCGTTGGAAAGCTAACGTCCGGGGCTTCGATTTGATATATAATATATTATAGTTCCCCTGATGCTAGGCGACGCGACCGCGTGATTCATGCGGCCACGTCGCAGTGACGAAAAACCAGCGTGGCAAAATCCGAACCCAGCGAATTCTGGACTGTTTTTCACCCAGTTTGCGGCCCAGAAAACACATATTAGATGTTATAAAGTGGGAGAATGCATCCATTCATAAGGAGGCTCTCACATTCACAATTTTTAGGAGTAGTTGTAGTTTTTAGAGAGAGAGGTTCTCTCCTCTCTCTTAGGATTAGGATTTAGGACTTCTCTTAGTTTTAGGAGTGACTCTCAATCCAGGTTCAATGTTCTTTTATTTATTTTTTCATGCATGTCTATGTCAGATTTAAGTTCTTTTGTTAATGCAATTTGAGGTATTTCAATTCATGACTGCTTTCCTTTATTTACATTATCACTGCTTCCCATCTGAAGACATCTTTATTCCAGCAAATTTACTTTTCCTCTTTTGGTCTTGGTTAAGGAATCAGTAACTCAGGAGTTATCCAACTCAATAGCATAATTGTTATCTTGCCAATTGGTTTGAACTTCAATAATCCCAAACTTTTTTTAGGAAATAAATAGGATTGGAAGATCTAACTAATTTGTCCCTTGACCTTCCTTTGCTTCGGTAAAGGTTAACTAAGTGGAATTGAGATTCAACTTTCATTACTATTGATAAGGATAATTAATCTGGACCTCCAATTTCTAATACCTTGCCAAGAGTTTATTTTTATTATTATTATTTTATTTCCTCTGCCATTTACTATTGTTGCTTCTTATCTTATACATTAATAGAACTTGTCATATAACATATTCCCACCTTACTTCCAAAACTCCAATTTACAAAACTCATAACCAATAATAAGAACACCTCCCTGCAATTCCTTGAGAAGACGACCCGAGGTTTGAATACTCAGTTAACAATTTCTAAAGGGGTTTGTTACTTGTGACACCCAAAACGTTTGTACGAAGTGATTTTTGTCGGTTTAGAGACTATATCTACAACGCGACTGTTTTTATGACATTCTTTACTAGCAAAAATCCTAACGTCAAAATGGCGCCGTTGCCGGGGAATTACAAACGTGTGCCTTATTATTGGTTATTGTAAATATTTTTTTTGATTTTTGCTTGTTTATTTATTTTTATTTTTGTTTTTATTTTTGCTTTTCCATAAATTAAGAGGTTATTTGTTTTTATTTAGTTATTTTAGAAAAAAATATTTTCAAAAATTTGTTCTTAGTGTTCATCTTGATCTTCAAGTTGTTCTTCACGTTCATCTTGATTTTCAAGCTGTTCTTAGTTGTTTTCTTCGTTTTGATCTAAAAATTTGAAATTTGGTGTCATATTATTGTTTTTCTCTTTCCTCATTAAATTCAAAAATATTTTTAATTAATTTTTTTCGAAAAAAAAAATTCAAATTTTTATTTTTAAAATTTTTATCT
>NC_029792.2:47349612-47349893 GCF_000816755.2 Arachis ipaensis
GCAACAACCACCTCCAATGGACTATCAACAACCACCACCATATGCCTATAAACCCTTTCCTCAACATAACTTTGGACCACCACACTCACAAGCCCCTTTCCGCCATTCACCTCCATATAACCCTAATCCTCAACCACCATACCAACCACCTTATGAGCCATATGAACCATATATAGAACCACCCAAATTCCAACCCAATTACTCACAAGAACCACCACTTCAATATTCACCATCTCCATATCCATCAATCCAAGAGCACTATGATCCTATTTATGAAAGCC
>NC_029792.2:47349934-47350281 GCF_000816755.2 Arachis ipaensis
AGTAAATAAATTTCAAACAACCATTCAACAACTGGAGCAAGCATTAATTCAATGGGCTTCTAGACGCTCAAATATACAAGGGTCAACCACAGCCCCATGTGGACAATTTCATGAAGGGCGTATAGAGCGTAGCATACTAGAGGCTCCAGTGGACAAGACAGAGCATGAATTCATACTAGAACAAGCAGAAGAAGCTGTCATCGTTCAAGAAGATCAAGAAGAAGAAGACTTAGGAGATGCAGAACCTCCATGGGAAAGTCCAGTCATAGAACCTCCTTCCAAGATGTTTGAAATTGATGCTGAGGAGGGTGTACAACCTCCAAGGCATATCACAGTTGAAGACTTGG
>NC_029792.2:47351441-47370011 GCF_000816755.2 Arachis ipaensis
TGGTTGAAGACTTAGGAGATGCAGAACCTCCATGGGAAAGTCCAGCCATAGAACCTCCTTCAAAGACGTTTGATATTGATGCTGAGGAGGGTGTACAACCTCCAAGGTATATTACAGTTGAAGACTTGGAAGAGGTTGATCAAGAGATGGAGATTCAAGAAGAGGAAGCACAACCTCCCATGCCCTTGGAAAGCAATAAAGAGAAGATTGAATTGGAAGAAATCTACCAAGAGGAAGAGGTTGAAATTGAAGAAGCTTGCAAAGAGGTGGTTATCAGAAAAGAGCACAAGGGAGTGGAGCTTGAAATTACCTTGCCAAAGTTGTTGGAAACCCCTCGCCCTAAGTTGCCATCATCCTTCACAACATTCAAGTGGGTAAAATTCATATCCCATAGCTTTCTAATCCCACTTGAATATGGGCTACTGGAGACGGATGGTCAACTTAAAGCTCTTTGTGGCATTAAGAGTAAGAGGAAGATGGCCAGTGGTAAGAATTGTCCTGCAAGGTTCATTATGGTTGGAAGCTTTAAGTTTAAACGCAAAGGTTGGTGTAGAGCTCAATTGAATGGGTCTAGGGAGCTGTTTGGTAGCTGCAGTGAGAATTCAAATTACTTATCACCCAGTTGGAAAAATACAGATCCCAACAAAAATGGGTGTAAAAGCAAAGTTTGGGATCCTGGAATCTGTTCTGACATCCAACACCCCGGGAGCCTAAGAATCTTTTTGAAGCTGCTCAAGGGTTTTACATGCCTAGTTTGGGATCCCGGAGGTTACTGGAATCACAAACACTGGTGGAGATTCCTGGATGAGTTCAAGCACAAGCCACCATAGCAGGAAGCTCATCAAATGTCCAACTTAAGGACTTTAACTAAAAGTGCTAGGTGGGAGACAACCCACCATGGTATGATCGTTCATTTTTCATTTTTATTTAAGTTTTATTTGTTTTTGAATTTTATTTTATTTTGTTATATTGAACCTGGAGTTTTGCATCACATTCATATTAACACTACATTCTGCATTTTTCAGATTTAAAAAAAAAAAAGCGAGCACGCGTCGCGACCGCATCAGCGACGCGTCCGCGTCGCAAGGAGATGGGAGACAATATTAATATGAACAGAGAGTTTCGCAGGAGCAGCGCTGGAGGCATGCCAATGGCACAAATCACCCCATGCGACCGCGTCATATGGGAATAATGGCCTCCCACGCGACCGCGTCACCCACGCGGCCGCGTGACCTGAAATCGGCGTAAAAAGGGTGCATGGCCGAAAGTTGAGCTGGAGTTGGGCTGGAATCGTGCTGGAAGCCCAAGCCTCACCACGCGAACATGTGCCCCACGCGTCCGTGTCATATCCCCATGATGGCCACTCACGCAATCGCGTCAACCACGCGACCGCGTCACCCAGAATTTTGGCAAAAAGAGTTTCGAACAGAGAGTTGTGCAACCGCGAGGCTGCACTCGCGCCACTAGCACAAATCGAGTCACGCGATCGCATGCTCCACGCGTCCTCGTCGCCCAACCTTATCGCGCACCACGCGACCGCGTCACCCACGCGACCGCGTCGCCAGCGTCGCACAACCTATCCAGATTAGTGCCAATTTTCTTATCTTTTCTCTTCTAATCCTAATTTCTTCCTTCTCTCTCCTTTCTCACTTTCTTTTTCTACTTCTCATTCTTTTTCACTTTCTTTTTATTTATTTGCATACTTTCATTCATTGCATATTTTTATTTTTCTAAATTTATTATTTTACCGTTGGTGTTCAAATGTTCTTATTCAACTGTTACATCTTTTCTGGTATTTTCTTGGTGCTTAATGACTTGTTTAATTCTGATTGAGTAATATTATTCAAATCAATGCCAATCTTTTATATCTGTATTACTTTTGCATTGACATGAATTTATATTATCTCTCCTTCCCCACTCTCTTTCCCATTGTTGTACATTTTGTACCACTGGCATGCCATGGCTTCTATTGTTTTCTTACTTGCATGTTGTAGCTACCATGTAATTGAGACCCTTATTATTTGGCATTAACCCACCCATACTGTGTTTATTTTCTTATCTCTATTTCTGGGTTACTCTTCTTCCCTTTTTCTTTTAGGATGGCCACCCGGAAGGGAAGCGGAAGACATTTTACATAGGGAGACAGACAAGTCCATCTGCACAAATCCTTAGAGAAAAGCAACAGTTGAAACAACCCATCCACCTGCAAATCTCAGCATGCACCAAGGACGGTGCAATCTTTAAGTGTGGGGAGGTCGATACCGATCTCCATGGGTTAGTACTTTCCTGTCTCAAACACCAATATTTTATTTTTTTTTTGTTAATTGTTGCATTTGCATATTTAATTGCATGTTTATTTGATTTTTGCATTTAGTTACTGCTTGGTTAAAATAATAAGTTTCTTCTTAAGATTCTATTTTTTGAAAATTTTCACTAATTTAAAACCAAAATTTTTGTGTTAAACTTGTTTGAAGTTGTATTTGGAACATGGTTTTTGAGCCAAAGAACACAACCTGTGAGACTTTGAGCTTATTTACATGGTTACATTATTTAACCATAAAATTTTTATTCTTGTGTGTTTTCTTCTCTATAACTGCAATCTTTGTTTGTTCCATTCTATATGTCCATTATTTAGTATATTTACATGCTTGCATATGATTGAGGCCATTATTTGTTATTAGCTCACTTATCCCAAATAAGCCTACCTTTTTTATCACCTTTGTTAGCCCCTTGAGCTTTTAATCCCCTCTTATTCTATAACCACATCACTAGCCTTAAGCGGAAAACAAATTAATTATCCCAATTGAATCTTTGGTTAGCTTAAGATAGAGATTGTGTAGCAAATAAGTGTGGGAAAACTTTGGGAACATGGGTTGATAAGGGAATGTAACATTTTTCTAATTTATTTGAATATTAGGAATTTGGGAACCTACTCATGAAAAACCAAAATAGAAAAATAATAGAAAATCCATGTGCATTGATAAGTTATGTTTATTTCTCTACAAAAAAAGAGAAAAGAAAAAAAAATATATATATATATAACAAGGTTCTGAAAACCGGACCGGACCGGCCGGTTCGACCGGTTTAACCGCGAACCGGTAATGCAAACGGTCCGGTCCCCCTCTTAAAACCGCGCCAAAAAGAACCGCTGAAAAACCGGCAAACCGGCCAAAAACCGGCCGGTTGGACCGAACTGGTGACCGGCCGGTTCTGCTAAACGACGCCGTTTTATTGTAAAAATTAAAAAAAAATAAAAAACTCACCCGACCCGACCCGCTCGTGGAGCACGGAGCACCCCATCCCCCCTTCCCCCATTCACGCATTCATTCATGATTCATCTCACAGTGAGTGAATCAGTGAACCCTAGCCGCCGTGAACCCTAGCCGCCCAGTCGCCCTCCTTCGTCGCCGCGGTCTCGGGTCGTCAGCCACCGCCGTTGCCTGGTCCTCAGCCCCAGTAACCCTCCATCGTCGCCTGATTCCCTGCCCAGTAGCCCTCCATCTCCATCGTCTTCATCTTCTGAACACCAGCAGGCAGTAGCTCGCATCGTCTTCATCGTCGCGCGGTCCTCAACAGTCAACACCAGTAGCCCTCCATCGACGCCAGGTGAGTGACTCGTCCTCTGCTCATCTTCTTTGTTCTTCGCCTCTGCTCATCTTCTCTAGTATAAGAAACATGAAATTGATACTCTGAACTTCCTCTGTGAACTACTGAACTTAGATTTCTGTTTAATTTTCTGTGAACTTCCTATGTGAACTTCGAGTATCTGTGAACTTCCTCTGTGAACTTCCTCTGCTCATCTTCTTCCTTCTTCGTTCCTCTGCTCAATAGCATGAGAAATAAATAATCTGTTTTGTAAATAAGCTGTAATTTGTTGCTCAATTTCTGTTCGTTCCTCTGCTCAAATTTGTTACTCTGTTTTGTAAATAAGCTGTAATTTGTTGCTCAATTTCTGTTCGTTCCTTTGCTAAATAAGCTGAAATTTGTTAATATTCATTGTGTAGGTAGAATTGTGTAGGCAGAATTGGTAATGTTCATTGTGTAGGCAGAATTGTGTGGCTGTTCATTGTGTAGGCAGAATTGTGTAGGCAAAAATTTGTTGCTCAATTTCTGCTCAAATTTCTGTTAATGTTCATTGTGTAGGCAGAATTGTTAGGATTCATTGCTGTGGCTGTTTTTAATTTCATATATGTTTTATTCATTTGCAAGGTTATTTTTGGTTGATTTTTTATTTGATTTGATAATGGTGTTTATGATTGGGGTTATCTGGTTTTCATTCTTTTTGAATTTGAAAATTCCTCCTACTTCAAACTGCTTATGCTGCTTTTCACTATTTCTGGTGTGTAACTTGTATACTTCTGCATGATTCTCTTTTGATTCCACACAAAGTTGATGAAAAAAACTGATTTTGTTATCTGGGGTAATCTTATTCTGTTTCTATCTATGTTTTCTTGTTAATGGAACATTCTAGTCTAGTTGTTTAGTGATCAGAATGTTATTCCTTCTTAACTTCATGGAATGAAAGAGAAACTACATTGCATCCTCAGTGTCAGAGGAATCAAAAACCATTAATTAATTTATATATTATTCATTTTAGTTTTATGATTCTATCAATTTGGTTGTGTACTTATTTTTCTTATTCAGCATAGGAATTTAGCTGTGTACTTATTCTTCTACATTGGCATGTTCATCTTCACTTTGCAATAACAAAAAGCTTCTCATTTGATGATCTACACTGGTTAGACCGGTTGGACCAGTAAACCAGTGAACCAGTAGCTAAAGCGGTTTGATGACCGGTCCGATTTTCCGAACCTTGATATATAAAATAAATAAATAAGGGGACAAAATTACCCCAATGTTAAGTTAATAAAAGATCAATGCACATGTGATAAAAATTAAAGAAAAAAATTTTTGGTACATGAGTATGGGAATTATATAAAAGTGAGAATTATGGGTAGCTAGGCATGAATTTAAAAGTACATAGAGTATATGTATATTAGGTGAGAGCTTAGGTTAATTGAAGATTCATATTATAGCTCACTTGGCCATATATATATCCTTACCTTTACCTCAGCCCCATTACAACCTTGAAAAGACCTCATGATGTTTGCATTAGTACATTAAATATTTGTTGATTGGTCAGATGAAGAACAAGGTTTAGAAAGCATGACTAGAGAAGAATAGAGTGAATAACCCTATACACTTGAGAGATTAGAGTGATATACACTACCAGTGAGGGTTCAGTGCTTAATTCTATGTTCCCAACTTTCATAAGCTATCTTCTTACAAGTTTACTTGTCTTTTACTGTATAATTTGAATTAATGAAATCTGATTTATGTTTGTCTTGAAGAGCATATTTACTTTTTAACCAAGTAGGTATAAACATTTTGCATGTAGTTGCATTCATATAGATAGGATTGCATTTCATACATCCTACCATTCCTCTTCATCTTTATAGCTTCTCTTGAGCTTAGCATGAGGACATGCTAATGTTTAAGTGTGGGGAGGTTGATAAACCACTATTTTATGGTTTATCTTGTACTCAATTGAGTGGTTTTTATCTACTCTTTACCCACTTATTCATACTATTTGCATGGTTTTATATTTCCTTCTTAATTATGTGTTTTGATTGAAAACATGCTTCTTTGATCTTATATTTTCTTATTATTAATCCTCTCTTATTACCATTAGATGCCTTGATATGTGTGTTAAATGTTTTCAGATATTATAAGGCAGGAATGGCTTGGAGGATGAGAAGAAAGCATGCAAAAGTGGAAGGAATACAAGAAGTTGGAGAAATTGCTAAGCTGTCCAGCATGACCTCTTCGCACTCAAACGGCTATAACTTTAGCTACAGAGGTCCAAACGACGCGGTTCCAAGTGCGTTGGAAAGCTAACGTCCGGGACTTCGATTTGATATATAATATATTATAGTTCCCCTGACGCTAGGTGATGCGACCGTGTGATCCATGCGGCCGCATCGCAGTGACGAAAAACCAGCGTGGCAAAATCCGAACCCAGCGAATTCTGGACTGTTTTTGACCCAGTTTGCGGCCCAAAAAACACAGATTAGAGGCTATAAAGTGGGGGAATGCATCCATTCATAAGGAGGCTCTCACATTCACAATTTTTAGGAGTAGATGTAGTTTTTAGAGAGAGAGGTTCTCTCCTCTCTCTTAGGATTAGGATTTAGGACTTCTCTTAGTTTTAGGAGTGACTCTCAATCCAGGTTCAATGTTCTTTTATTTATTTTTCCATGCATGTCTATGTCAGATTTAAGTTCTTTTGTTAATGCAATTTGAGGTATTTCAATTCATGACTGCTTTCCTTTATTTACATGATCACTGCTTCCCATCTGAAGACATCTTTATTCCAGCAAATTTACATTTCCTCTTTTGGTCTTGGTTAAGGAATCAGTAACTCAGGAGTTATCCAACTCAATAGCATAATTGTTATCTTGCCAATTGGTTTGAACTTCAATAATCCCAAACTTTTCTTAGGAAATAAATAGGATTCGAAGATCAAACTAATTTGTCCCTTGACCTTCCTTTGCTTCGGTAAAGGTTAACTAAGTGGAATTGAGATTCAACTTTCATTACTATTGATAAGGATAATTAATCTGGACCTCCAATTTCTAATACCTTGCCAAGAGTTTATTTTTATTATTATTATTTTATTTCCTCTGCCATTTACTATTGTTGCTTCTTATCTTATACATTAATAGAACTTGTCATATAACATATTCCCACCTTACTTCCAAAACCCCAATTTACAAAACTCATAACCAATAATAAGAACACCTCCCTGCAATTCCTTGAGAAGACGACCCGAGGTTTGAATACTCGGTTAACAATTTCTAAAGGGGTTTGTTACTTGTGACACCCAAAACGTTTGTATGAAGGGATTTTTGTCGGTTTAGAGACTATATCTACAACGTGACTATTTTTATAACATTCTTTACTGGCAAAAATCCTAACGTCAGGCACCATGACCTTTGAGAAGGCTCTATGTGACCTAGGGTCAAGCATAAACCTCATGCCTCTCTCTATAATGGAGAAACTAGGGATCCTTGAGGTACAAGCTGCAAGAATTTCACTAGAGATGACAGA
Organism: Arachis ipaensis; assembly: GCF_000816755.2. Taxonomy (NCBI): domain Eukaryota; kingdom Viridiplantae; phylum Streptophyta; class Magnoliopsida; order Fabales; family Fabaceae; genus Arachis; species Arachis ipaensis. Next base: position 47,358,552 of record NC_029792.2, read on the forward strand.
CAATTCAAGGAAACAGGCTTATAGAATTGTATAGGATGTCTTGGTAAAAGTTGAAGGCCACGACATCCCTGCTAATTTCATAATCCTAGACACTGGGAAGTGTATGGATGAATCCATCATCCTTGGCAGACCCTTCCTAGCCACAGCAAAAGCTGTGTTTGATGTTGACAGAGGAGAATTGGTCCTTCACGTGAATGAGGACTCCCTTGTGTTTAAGGATCAAGGACCTCCTTCTACACACATGGAGAAGAAGAATGAAAAGCTTCTCTCAATGCAGAGTCAAACAGAGCCCCCACATTCAAACTCTAAGTTTGGTGTTAGGAGGCCAACACGAAGCTCTGAACATCTGTGAGGCTCCATGAGAGCTCACTGTCAAGCTATTGACATTAAAGAAGCGCTTGTTGGGAGGCAGCCCAATTTTATTATATCTATTTATTTTCCATTGTTATTTTATGTTTTCTGTAAGTTGATGATCATGTGAAGTCACAAAAACAACTGAAAAAGAAAAAACAGAATGAAAAATAGTATTAAAAATAGCACACCATGGAGGAGAAGATTGCTGGCATTTAAACGCCAGTAAGGGTAGCAGAATGGGCGTTAAACGCCCAATCTGGCACTATTCTGGGCGTTTAACGCCAGAAATGGGCACCAGACTGGCGTTTAACGCCAGAAAGGGACACAAAGCTAGCGTTAAACGCCAAAAATGGGCAGCAACCTGGCGTTAACGCCAAGATTGGCACAGGAAGGGGCGTTTACACGCCACATGGTGCAGGGATGAGAAATCCTTGACACCTCAGGATCTGTGGACCCCACAGGATCCCCACCTACCCCACCTCTCTCTCTCTTCTTCACACATTCCCATAACACCCTTCCCCAAATACCCTTCACCAATCACCTCAATACCTCTTCCCCAAATACCCCTCACCTATCAAATGTTACCCTCTTCTCCATAAAACCCCACTTACCAATCCACATCCATCCATCATAAAACTCCACCTACCTCACCATTCAAATTCAAACCACTTTCCCTCCCAAACCCACCCATACATGGCCGAACCCTACCCCTTTCTCCACTCCTATATAAACCCGTCTTCACTCCTTCATTTTCACACATCATACACCCTATTCGCCCCATTGGCCAAAACACTAACCCCCCTCCATCTCCTCCATTTTCTTCTTCTACTCTTTTCTATCTTCTTTTGCTCGAGGACGAGCAAACCTTCTAAGTTTAGTGTGGTAAAAGTGTTGCTTTTTGTTTTTCCATAACAATTTATAGCACCAAAGGCCGGAGAAACCTCAAGAAAGAGGAAAGGGAAGGCAAAAGCTTCCACCTCCGAGTCATGAGAGATGGAGAGATTCATCTCAAGGGTGCATCAAGACCACTTCTATGAAGTTGTGGCCAAGAAGAACGTGATCCCCGAGGTCCCTTTCAAGCTCAAAAAGGGTGAATATCCAGAGATCTGACATGAGATTCGAAGAAGAGGTTGGGAAATTCTCACCAACCCCATTCAACAAGTCGAGATCTTAATGGTTCAAGAGTTCTATGCCAATGCATGGATCACCAAGAACCATGATCAAAGTGTGAACTCGGACCCAAAGAATTGGCTTACAATGGTCCGGGGGAATTGCTTGGATTTTAGTCCGGAAAATGTAAGGTTGGCATTCAACTTGCCCATGATGCAAGGAGATGCACGCCCCTACACTAGAAGGGTTAACTTTGATCAAAGGTTGGACCAAGTCCTCGTAGATATTTGTGAAGAGGGCGCTCAATGGAAGAGAGACTCAAGAGGAAAGCCGGTTCAACTAAGAAGGCATGACCTCAAGCCCGTGGCTAGGTGATGGTTGGAGTTCATCCAACGCTCAATCATTCCAACTAGCAACCGGTCTGAAGTTACCATAGACCGGGCTATCATGATCCATAGCATCATAATCGGAGAGGAAGTAGAAGTTCATGAGGTTATATCCCAAGAACTCTACAAGGTGGCGGACAAGTCCTCTACCTTGGCAAGGTTAGCCTTCCCTCGTCTCATTTGTCACCTCTGTAATTCAGCTGGAATTGAAATAGAGGAAGACACCCTCATTGATGAGGACAAGCCCATCACTAAGAAAAGGATGGAGCAAACAAGAGAGCCCACTCATGGACCTCAACAAGAGCATAAGGAAATTCCTCATCATGAAATCCCTGAGATGCCTCAAGGGATGCATTTTTCTCCATAAAACTATTGGGAGCAAATCAACACATCCCTAGGAGAATTAAGTTTCAACATGGGACAACTAAGGGTAGAGCACCAAGAGCATTCCATCCTCCTCCATGAAATTAGAGAAGACCAAAGAGTCATGAGGGAGGAGCAACAAAGGCAAGGAAGAGACATTGAGGTGCTCAAGCACTCCATAAGATCTTCAAGAGGGAGAACAAGCCGCCATCACTAAGGTGGACCCGTTCTTTAACTTCCTTGTTCTTATTTTTCTGTTTTTCGAAAATTATGCTTTATGTTTTATTTATGTTTGTGTCTTATTACATGATCATTAGTATCTAGTGTCTATGCTTTAAATTTATGAATGTCCTATGAATCCATCATCTTTCTTAAATAAAAAATGTTTTTAATTGCAAAAGAAAAAAAATACACGAATTTTGAATTTTAAAATAGTTTAATTATTTGATGTGGTGGCAATACTTTTTGTTTTCTGAATGAATGCTTGAACAGTGCTTATTTTTGAATTTTTTGTTTGAGAATGTTAAAATTGTTGGCTCTTGAAAGAATGATGGAAAAAGAGAAATGTTATTGATAATCTGAAAAATCATAAAAATGATTCTTGAAGCAAAAAAAAGCAGTGAATACAAAAAAAAAAGCAAGCAGAAAAAGCCAATAGCCCTTTAAACCAAAAGGCAAGGGTAAAATAAAAAGGTTCCAAGGCTTTGAGCATCAGTGGATAGGAGGGCCTAAAGGAATAAAATCCTGGCCTAAGCGGCTAAACCAAGCTGTCCCTAACCATGTGCTTGTGGCGTGAAGGTGTCAAGTGAAAAGCTTGAGACTGAGCGGTTAAAGTCGTGGTCCAAAACAAAAAAAAAAGAGTGTGCTAAGAGCTCTGGACACCTCTAATTGGGGACTGATGAGATATTTTGATGAGAAACGAATCCCTCACAAAATACCCAAAACTAACCGGCAAGTGCACCGGGTCGTATCAAGTAATAAAAACTCACGGGAGTGAGGTCGATCCCACAGGGATTGAAGGATTGAGCAATTTTAGCTTAGTGGCTGATTTAGTCAAGCGAATCAAGTGTTGGTTGGGTGATTTTGACCCTAACGTTGGCCTTGCTTAGTGCTAGTGGCGCCAACGTTAGCCTCCAAGTTAGGGGGCTAACGTTGGCGCAAACGTTGGCCTTCCTCTTTTGTGATTCAAGTGCCAACGTTAGCCTCCAAGTTAGGGGGCTAACGTTGGCGCAAACGTTGGCCTTCCCCCTTTGTGATCAAGATGCCAACGTTAGCCTCCAAGTTAGGGGGCTAACGTTGGCGCAAACGTTGGTGCCCAGGGGAGAAACTCTCAAGTTCCAACGTTAGCCTCCAAGTTAGGGGGCTAACGTTGGAGCTAACGTTGGCCACTTCCAGGGAGTGATTTACATGCCCAACGTTAGCCTCCAAGTTAGGGGGCTAACGTTGGGGCTAACTTCATGCAACCCGGTTCAATTTTCACTTATTCCATTGTCCTCTCTTCACTCCTAGCCATTCCTCTTTGCTTCAACCTTTCTCCAAGCCTTCTTCACCTATCATTAATCAACCAAACTAATCAAAGCTTTGCTCAAAATCATGAGGTATTCAATCTTCCACAATATGCAACAAATATAGCACAAAACCTCATGAAATGGCATGAATTCACATATGGTTGGCTCAATCAAGGGAAACATGAAAATCTACTCAATTAGCTTGCTTGTAGCTCAAGAAAGTGCATAATTCTAATGAAAACAAAAGAAAAAGACTAGCTAAAATGGGCTAAGATGACTTGTCATCAACTCTGTTCGATCATAACATATGCCTCAATTTTCAAAATTTGATGAAATTTGTTTAAAATTAAACATCTTTGAAAACCCTTTAAATTGATATAAAGTTTGTAAAATTTGGAATTTTGTAGAGGAAGTTATGATCATTCAAAGTTGATGTTAAAAATCAGAAATTCTGCAAAGTTGCCGAATTTTATAATTTCTAATGTGTGCGCGCACGCACAGCGTTGTGTGCGCGCACGCACAGCGTTGTGCGCGCGCACAACCCTGTGAAAATCTTACTCTGTGCGGACGCACACACACCTATGCACATGCACAGGTAGGGAAGTGCCGACTGGTTTCAACGCTAGCACAGCTGGTGCGCGTACACATCAATGGAGAATTGTGACTTGTGCAGACGCACACACCCCTGTGCGCATGCACAAGTCGGGAAGGGGAGTCTGTTGGAGGTGCTAGCACACCCTGTGCGAGTGAACAAACCTTATGGATTTCAATATCTGTGCGTACGCACACACCCATGTGCACACGCACACTTTTAAAATCTCCTGGGCGTGCGCACGGACACACCCCTGAGCGGCCGCACATGCCCTGTTTCTCAAATTTTACTTGTTTTCAACTATTCCACCTTCCCAACAAGGTTGGAAGCTTCTATAACACCATTTTAAGACTATTGGGCCTAGTTTTGGGTATTTAAAAACATTGTAAAGAATTTAAGGGCTTTATATGATATTAATTGGGAAAGTAGAAAACAGAGGCCTAGGTTTCTGGCGTGCTGAGGAAGGTTTGACGTTATGTGAAGGATGATTGATATATGAGATGAGGAATGATGAACTATTGATATTTGGAAACTGAGATATGAGTGGACAGTGGTTGAGATGAGTCGAGGACTCCGAATGAGATGATGGATCCATGTATACTGAAAATGTTTTTTGAAAACCACTGAAATATTGTTTTTTTTGCGATTATGAGATGCTATGTGCCCGACAGAGACGGCAGTTGGATCCCGCCTGTCGAGGTAGGGGTGGCGGCATAAGGGCGGTGGTTCGTTCCGCTTGCGTTGAGATGTGAGGTCCGTGGCAAGAGTATCCCGCTCGCATCACTTCAGATCAATAGAGCGTGCAGGCGCCAGTACTTGGACAGTGATCCGAGCACTATATCTCGGGGGTCCCCATTTGAAAAAATCCAAAGGGCGACGTCTCCATTGAGATGTGTCGGGTTAGCCGTTAAACCGACAATGTGATATCACAGCCAGTAAGACAGGCATTCATCATATGTATTTTCTATCTGTTTGTATGCTTTGACTACTTGAAATGGCTTGCCTATTTGTACAACATGCCTATTTGCTATTTGAATTAATTGCCTCATATGCTTCTACTTGTGATTTACTTGCATTGTAATTAATTGTGTTTTCTACTGGGATTGAGGAGGTTCGGAATACGGTGGCGATGGGATTGCATGGAGGATAGGTTGGTGAAGGCTGTGGGACAGCGGTGTTTGGTTAGAGTAGAAATCCCTTAAGATAGATTACCCGGTTTAATTGTGTTAAGGTTGATATAATTATGTTTATTTGTTTTAGAATGCTTTAAGATCGAAATCTTGTGATGGATAATTCTAATGAAAACAAAAGAAAAAGACTAGCTAAAATGGGCTAGAATGACTTGTCATCACAACACCAAACTTAAAGCTTGCTTGTCCCCAAGCAAGAAACAGATTTATGCTCCAAGGTTCTTTCAATTAAGATGGATTGAAGAACACTTGTAGAGTGCAGTGAGTGAAGTGATCAAGTATCAGTGGGGTGAACTCTAAATCATATGCTCATGCAAGGGCTTCAGTGCTCACTAGTCCTTACATATTGGGAGTCGTAGGTCTTAGGATTTTCATCCAAATGGTACCATGGAGATCTCTTTATATGTAATCACCTTGAAGCAGCTTATAGTTTCTGTGCTTTGGCCTCGACTCTAAGTATCATGTCTCAAAGCGGCTCTTTAGATAAGCTTTCAATCAATACTCCTAAACCAGTTGGTTTTAAGGTATTAGGTGTTAAAGCACCCCTAAGGATTTACTTGCTCAAGCCTCTTTCCTTGACACACTTCAACCACAAGCATTTACTAGGATAACAACTCTTTGAGTTTTTGTTTCTTTCTTTCTTTTTCTGCCTAGTAATTGATGCTCAGAGCCTTGGGCCATATTCCTTTTGTTTTTTGTATTTTCTTTTCTTTCTTTTGTTTTGTTTGCTGCTTCTTGGATCAATAGGTTTTTGAGAATCTCCACAATACTTCTTTGAACTTCATGTCCCGCCTATGAGCTCCCATGCAAGTTTTCACAAGCATGCAACCTCAATACATAATCATACAACTAGAACCACCACTTCTCCTAATCTTTTGCTTGCCTCAAAATTGTTTAATTCCTCAATCCTTCTTTTCAAAGATCTTTCATATGATGCATTTCTTGAAAATTGAGTGCAAACAAGTTTTGAAGATAAGAATGTTGTGAATGATTCGACACCTTGCTTATTGAATTATAAAGAGAGAGATTATACTATGCATGCAGGCAGGGGTAATAAAAAGAACTATGCTTATGCAGATAGGCCAGGCAGATCAGGATACAATCCAACTTTCAATCACAGCAATATTTGACAATCACTTAACAATGCAACCTGTTGGAGTTCACTTGCTTTCCTTCTTCTCATCATCCTCAATGCTGGCCTTTAGGTTCATCTTTTGTTCTTTGGTTGATGATGCTTAATCCTTCCAACAGCTTGTATGGACTTCTGCAATGATATTGAAAGTTGCTTGTTCCCCAAGCACTTGAAAGATGGTTAGCTTGCATGATTTATTTGTGGCTTTTGTACTTACTTTGGTGTGGGCACACCAAACTTAGTACCTTGCCAATGCATCAGATTAACCATGTGTGAAACTCTTTTTCTTCTTTTTCAAAAGCAATAAAACTGAAAACTAGGAAACACAGTAAGATGGCTAACTAGTTCATCCAGAATGCTTGAAGTCTACATTATGCAGAAAAAGAGAATGTGTTTTATGATGGGATTTTGGTGGAACACCAAACTTAGAATCCTTCATTCTCCTTTAGATTGTTTTGGTGTGCAACACCAAACTTAGCTTCTTGCATTGTAGATAAAACTAATTAACCTTTTTATTAAAATGGCTATGAAAAGAAAGTTACCTCAGGTTGGGTTGCCTCCCAACAAGCGCTCTTTTATTGTCACTAGCTTGACATCCTCTGATCATGGAAGTTGAGGTCTCTGTTGCCTTTGGTTTCCTCCTCTCACCATAGGCTTCTCCTTGTTTTCCATAACTGCTTTCCCTTTCAACTCAGCAGCTTTTTCATTGTTCTTCGAGTTATCTTCAGTGGCTCTTAGGGATATATTTCCCTCTCTCTCACCCAGTTTAGTAGGGTTTTGAACCATTTGTTCCATGTACCTTTCAATTCTCTTGAGATATGCCTCTTGATTTTTCCTTATGTCCTCCTGCTCTATTAATGTCATTTCTTGAATTTTCATAGACCTTTCCATCATCATTTCTAGAACATGGAGTTTTTGGAAGTTTAGGATTGGTTGTGGCTGTGTTAATTGTGGTGATTGATATAAGTCATTTTGGGCAGGTGGTGGGGTAGGATAGGGTTAGAGGTGTGTATATTGGGGTGGTGTGTAGTGATATCTGTTGGTATGGTGGTGTTTTTGCAGGTTTGGGAAGTTGGGATTATTATAGTTGAGGTCCCTTTGTTCCTGATGCTGAGATTCCCTCATTCTTAAATAAGAATGTGGTTTCCATGGTGGAAATTGTGCATTCAATGTGGCCGAATGTAGAGAATCAATTTGTCTAGCTATTGATTCTAATTGCTGTTGAGTTTGCTGGTGTAGCTGTTTGTTTTGATTCATAATTGCTCTCACCCCTTCAAGATTCATTACTTCCTTTTCTGGAATTACATTCTGTGGCGTCTCTAATGAGTGTTGATTATTGGCTCTTTTGTCACTGAACTCTGCAGCTCCTTGGGTGGTTGCTGTTGCCTTGAGTAGGCCATCTGAGAAGTAATCTACTGCTTTTCTTGTTTCGGAGGTTAATCCTTCATAGAACGCTCGAAAATCCACCTTGTCATTTGCTTTCTTGTATCTCTCCCATGCTTTGAACAGTGGTTCTTCCTTTTTTTGTATGAATGGATGTACTCCTTCTTTCATCTTGATGTGTTGTTGGGGTGAGGAGAATTTGGCTAGAAATTTGGCAACCAATTCATCCCAACTAGTTATACTTCCTTGGGGAAAGGTTTCAAGCCATTGTGCAGCTTCATCCTTCAGTGAGAAGGGAAATAACAAGAGCTTAATGGTATCATGGTCTACACCATTGATATTGACAGCCCCACAAGTTTTCAGAAAAATGGACAGGTGCTGTTTAGAGTCTTCCAAGGGATTTCCACCATAGGAACAATTTTTCTCTATTAGTGTAATGAGTTGTGGCTTCATGCTGTGATGTTCTTCTTTCTCAGAAACTTCTTCTTCCCTGTGACATATATATCAATCAATAGAAAATATAGTGATTCTCTTGAACATTGGATGTAGCCGGTTGAGACAAAACTTCAAACAGTTAGTGGGTTAGTCAAAATTAAAGAAAAAGTGCTTGATATAGATTACCACCTTGCTTAATCATTGTCAATCTAATCAATCCCCGGCAACGGCGCCAAAAACTTGATGAGATATTTTGATGAATTGGGTTGAAAGAGGCCTTGGTTGATTGCTCTTGAAGACCGAAGTGAACCAATTGAACCGGTTTTTGAAGTTGGCCAAAGTTAGTCTTCAACGTTAGGGGCAAAGTTAGAGTTTGCCCCTAACTTTTCATGGCAGCAAGCAACATCCTTCTGGTTTGGACGTTGGTGCCAACGTTAGGGGTCTAACTTTGACGGGGACTCTAGCAAAGATGAGTCACAATCTGAAAAGGTTCACCCAGTTATGTGTCTGTGGCATTTATGTATCCGGTGGTAATACTGCAAAACAAAATGCTTAGGGTCACGGCCAAGACTCATAAAGTAGTTGTGTTCAAGAATCAACATACTAAACTAGGAGAATCAATAACACTATCTAAATTCTGAGTTCTTATAGTTGCCAATCATTCTGAACTTCAAAGGATAAAGTGGGATGCCAAAACTGTTCAGAAGCAAAAAGCTAATAGCCCCGCTCATCTAATTAAGACTGATCTTCATAGATGTTTTTGGAATTCATTGTATATTCTCTTCTTTTTATCCTATTTTATTTTTAGTTGCTTGGGGACAAGCAACAATTTAAGTTTGGTGTTGTGATGAGCGGATAATTTATACGCTTTTTGGCACTATTTTTAGGTAGTTTTTAGTATGTTTTAGTTAGTTTTTATTATATTTTTATTAGTTTTTAATTAAAAATCACATTTTTGGACTTTACTATGAGTTTGTGTGTTTTTTTGTGATTTCAGATATTTTCTGGCTGAAATTGAGGGACCTGAGCAAAAATCTGATTTAGAGGCTGAAAAAGGACTGCAGATGCTGTTGGATTCTGACGTTCCTGCACTCGAAGTGAATTTTCTGGAGCTATAGAAGCCCAATTGGCACGCTCTCAATTGCGTTGGAAAGTAGACATCCTGGGCTTTCCAGCAATATATAAGGATCCATACTTTTCCCGAGATTTGATGGCCCAAATCGGCGTTCCAAGTCAGCATAAACATTCTGGCGTCAAAACACCAGAACTGGCATAAAAGTTGGAGTTAAATGCCTAAACTGGCAAAAAAGCTGGCGTTTAACTCTGGTATGCGAAATTGCTACTCAGGTTGTGAATTATTGTTCGAAATTGATTCCCCGACAATGGCACCAAAAACGGATGCACAGAACCATGGTCTAAACATATCTTCACAACTTCGCATAACTAACCAGCAAGTGCACTGGGTCATCCAAGTAATACCTTACGTGAGTAAGGGTCGAATCCCACGGAGATTGTCGGTATGAAGCAAGCTATGGTCACCTTGTAAATCTCAGTCAGGCGGATATCAAACAGTAATGGGTTTTCGAAAATAAATAATAGAATAGGGATAGAGGTACTTATGTAAATCATTGGTAGGAATTTCAGATAAGCGAATGGAGATGCTTTTCGTTCCTCTGAACCTCTGCTTTCCTACTATCTTCATCCAGTCAGTCTTACTCCTTTCCATGGCTGGCTTTATGTGATACATTACCATTGTCAATGGCTACTTTCGGTCATCTCTCGGGAAAATGATCCAATGCCCTGTCACGGCACGGCTAATCGTCTGGAGGCATCACCCTTGTCAATGGCTTCATCTTATCCTCTCAGTGAAAATGATCAACGTACCCTGTCACGGCACGGCTATTCATCTGTCGGTTCTCGATCAGGCTGGAATAGGATTTACTATCCTTTTGCGTCTGTCACTAACGCCCTACAATCACGAGTTTGGAGCTCGTCACAGTCATTCATTCATTGAATCCTACTCGGAATACCACAGACAAGGTTTAGACCTTCCGGATTCTCTTGAATGCCGCCATCATTCTAGCTTACGCCACGAAGATTCCGATTAAGAGATCCAAGAGATACTCATTCAGTCTAAGGTAGAACGGAAGTGGTTGTCAGGCACGCGTTCATAGGGAATGATGATGATTGTCACGTTCATCGCATTCAGATTGAAGTACGAATGAATATCTTAGAAGCGAAACAAGATGAATTGAATAGAAAACAGTAGTACTTTGCATTAATCTTTGAGGAACAGCAGAGCTCCACACCTTAATCTATGGAGTGTAGAAACTCTACCGTTAAAAATACATAAGTGAAAGTCCAGGCATGGCCGAGAGGCCAGCCCTCAAATGTGATCTAGGATAGCATACAACTGATCAAAGATACCTAATACAATAGTAAAAGGTCCTATTTATAATAAACTAGCTACTAGGATTTACAGAAGTAAGTAATTGATGCATAAATCCACTTCCGGGGCCCACTTGGTGTGTGCTTGGGCTGAGCTTAAGTGTTGCACGTGTAGAGGTCCTTCTTGGAGTTGAACGCCAGCTTTTGTGCCAGTTTGGGCGTTCAACTCTGGTTTTGGCTCCTTTTCTGGCGCTGGACGCCAGATTTGGGCAGAAAGCTGGCGTTGAACGCCAGTTTACGTCATTTATTCTTGGCCAAAGTATGGACTATTATATATAGCTGGAAATCCCTGGATGTCTACTTTCCAACGCAATTTGAAGCGTGCCATTTCGAGTTCTTTAGCTCCAGAAAATCCACTTTGAGTGCAGGGAGGTCAGAATCCAACAGCATCAGCAGTCCTTCTTCAACCTCTAAATCTGATTTCTGCTCAAGTCCCTCAATTTCAGCCAGAAAATACCTCAAATCATAGAAAAACACACAAACTCATAGTAAACATAAAAACTAATGAAAACATCCCTAAAAGTAACTAGATCCTACTAAAAACATACTAAAAACAATG
>NC_029792.2:47370114-47380957 GCF_000816755.2 Arachis ipaensis
AAAGCCTTGGTTTATTTCCCTTGCCTTTTGGTTTTAAGGGTTATTGGCTTTTTGCTCTTCCCTCTTGGTTTTAAGAGCTTTGGCTTTTTCTGCTTGCTTTTTCTTTTTCTTTCTATATTTTTTTTTCGCCTATTTTTCTTTTTTTTTTTCTACAAGCTTTGTTCTTTGCTGCTTTTTCTTGCTTCAAGAATCATTTTTATGATTTTTCAGATTCCATACCAAACTTAGAATGTTGCTCGCCCTCGAGAAAAAGAAGAATGAATAGAAGAAGAAGAAGATATGGAGAAGATGGAGGGATGTGTGTATGGATGTGAGTGGTGGATGGAAAACAGAAGGGATGGTCATGAATGGAGAGATAGAGGGTGAGGTGGGTGGGGATCCTGTGAGATTCACAGATCCTGAGATGATCCTGTGGGTCCACAGATCCTGAGATGATCCTTTGGGGTCCACAGATCTTGAGGTGTCAAGGCATTTACATCCCTGCACCAATTTAGGCATGCAAAATGCCCTTGCACACAACTCTGGGCGTTCGGCGCCAGGTTGGTGCCCATTTTGGGCGTTCAACGCCCATTTGTTGCCATTTCTGGCGTTGAACGCCAGAATGCTGCCCATTTTGGGCGTTCAGCGCCAGAACCATGCTCTGTTCTGGCGTTGAACGCCAGGCAGATGCTCCTCCAGGGTGTGATTTTTCTTCTACTGTTTTTGATTCCGTTTTTAATTTTTATATTTATTTTGTGACTCCACATGATCATGAACCTAATAAAACATGAAAAACAAAAACAAAATTAGATAAATAAACATTGGGTTGCCTCCCAACAAGCGCTTCTTTAATGTCAATAGCTTGACAGTGGGCTCTCATGGAGCCTCACAGATGTTCAGAGCATTGTTGAGACTCTCCAACACCAAACTTAGAGTTTGGATATGGGAGTTCAACACCAAACTTAGGGTTTGGTTGTGGCCTCCCAACACCAAACTTAGAGTTTGACTGTGGGGGCTTAGGTTGACTCTGCTTTGAGAGAAGCTTTTCATGCTTCCTCTCCATGGTTGTAGAGGGAGATCCTTGAGTTTTAAACACAAGGGAGTCGGAATACTCATCAGATCTCATGAAGGGCATAAGGAGGTTCAATGGAATCTCTATGGTCTCTAGATGAGCCTCAGATTCCTTTGGTTCCTCAGAGGGAAACTCCTTATTGATCACTGGACATCCCAGGAGGTCTTCCTCCTTGGGATTCACGTCCTTCTCTCCCTCATTGGGTTCGGCCATTTTGCTTATGTCAATGGTCTTGCACTCTCCTTTTGGATTCTCTTCTGTATTGCTTGGGAGAGTACTCGGAGGGATTTCAGTTATCCTTTTACTCAGCTGGCCCACTTGTGCTTCCAAATTTCTAATGGAAGACCTTGTTTCATTCATGAAACTCACAGTGGCCTTAGATAGATCAGAGACTAAGTTTGCTAAGCTAGATGAATTCTGCTCAGAATTCTCTGTCTGTTGCTGAGTGGATGATGGAAAAGGTTTATTATTGTTAAACCTGTTTCTTCCACCATTATTAAAGCCTTGTTGAGGCTTTTGATCCTTCCATGAGAAATTTGGATGATTTCTCCATGATGAGTTATAGGTGTTTCCATAAGGTTCACCTAAGTAATTCACCTCTGCTATTGCAGGGTTCTCAGGATCATAAGCTTCTTCTTCAGAAGATGCCTCTTGAGTACTGTTGGATGCAGCTTGCATTCCATTCAGACTCTGAGAAATCATATTGACTTGCTGAGTCAATATTTTGTTCTGAGCCAATATGGCATTCAGAGTATCAACTTCAAGAACTCCCTTCTTCATAGGCGTCCCATTACTCACAGGATTCCTCTCAGAAGTGTACATGAATTGGTTATTAGCAAGCATATCAATGAGTTCTTGAGCTTCTGCAGGCGTTTTCTTTTGGTGAATGGATCCACCTGCAGAGGTATCCAATGACATCTTTGATAGCTCAGATAAACCATCATAGAATATATCCAGGATGGTTCATTCTGAAAGCATGTCAGTAGGACACTTTTTGGTCTGTCCTTTGTATCTCTCACAGGCTTCATAGAGGGATTCACCTTCTTTCTATTTGAAGATTTGAACATCCACTCTAAGCTTGCTCAGCTTTTGAGGAGGAAAGAACTTGGCTAAGAAAGCCGTGACCAGCTTATCCCAAGAGTTCAGGCTGTCTTTAGGTTGATAGTCCAACCATATTCTAGCTTTGTCTCTTACAGCAAACGGGAAAAGCATGAGCCTGTAGACTTCAGAATCTACTCCATTAGTCTTAACAGTATCACATATCTGTAAGAATTCAGTTAAGAACTGAAAAGGATCTTCAGATGGAAGTCCATGAAACTTGCAGTTCTGCTGCATTAGAGAAACTAATTGAGGTTTCAGCTCAAAGTTGTCTGCTCCAATGGCAGGAATGGAGATGCTTCTTCCATGTAAATTGGAATTAGGTGCAGTAAAGTCACCAAGCATTCTCCTTGCATTGTTGTTGGGTTCGGCTGCCATCTCCTTTACTTGTTCGAAATTTTCAATCAAGTTATCTCTGGATTGTTGTAATTTAGCTTCTCTTAGTTTCCTCTTCAGAGTCATTTCAGGTTCTGGATCAGCTTCAACAAGAATGCATTTTTCTCTGTCCCTGCTCATAAGAAAGAGAAGAGAAAAAGAAAAGAAGAGGAATCCTCTATGTCACAGTAAAGAGGTTCCTTATTGTTAGTAGAAGAAAAGAAGAAGAGAAAAATCTGAACTCAGAAAGAGAGAGAGAGGGTTCGGATTTTTGGTGGGTGAGGTGGAGATGTTAGTAGATGAATAAATAAATAGAATAAGATAAGAGAAGGGAAATTTCGAAAATAATTTTTGAAAAAGAGTTAGTGATTTTTGAAAATAGTTTTTGAAAAAGGTTGGTAGTTTTTTCGAAAATTCAAAATAAAAATAAAATAATTAGTTAATTAAAAAGAAATTTTTGAAAAAGGGGGAAGATATTTTCGAAAATAGAGAGAGAGAGAGAGTTAGTTAGGTGGTTTTGAAAAAGGTAAGAAACAAACAAAAAGTTAGTTAGTTAGTTGAAACAAAAATTAATTTTGAAAAAATAAGGAGTTGGGAAGTTAGAGAAGATATTTTGAAATCAAATTTTTGAAAAAAAGATAAGATAAGAAGATATTTTTGAAAAGATATGATAGAAATTAGTTTTTGAAAAAGATTTGAATTTTTAAAATCACAATTAATGACTTGATTCACAAGAAATCACAAGATATGATTCTAGAACTTAAAGTTTGAATCTTTCTTAACAACAAGTAACAAACTTGAAATTTTTGAATCAAAACATTAATTGCTATTGTTATTTTCGAAAATTTGGTATAAAAATAAGAAAAAGATTTTTGAAAAATATTTTTAGAATTTTCGAAAATAACTAAGAAAAATGAAAAAGATTTGATTTTTGAAAAAGATTTTGAAAAAGATAAAATTTTTAAATTGAAAATTTGATTTGACTCATAAAAATAACTAGATTTTAAAAATTTTTGAAAAAGTCAAATCTAATTTTCGAAATTATGAGAGAAAAGAGGGAAAGATTTTTTTTTTTTTTATTTTTTGAATTTTTATGATGAGAGAGAAAAACAAGAAAAATGATGCAATGCATGAAAGTTATGGATCAAAACAATGAATGCATGCAAGAATGCTATGAATGTCAAGATGAACACCAAGAACACTATGAAGATCATGATGAACATCAAGAACACAATTTTGAAAAATTTTTTAATGCAAAGAAAATATGCAAGACACCAAACTTAGAATTCTTTAATGCTTAGACACTAAGAATTCAAGAATGCATATGAAAAACAAGAAAAGACACAAAACATGCAAATGCAAAGATCAAACAAGAAGACTTACCAAGAACAACTTGAAGATCATGAAGAACACTATGAATGCATGATTTTTTTTCGAAAAATGCAAGATGCACATGCAATTGACACCAAACTTATAACATGACTCAAGACTCAAACAAGAAACACAAAATATTTTTTATTTTTATGATTTTATGATTTTTTTTTGTATTTTCTTTTAATTTTTCGAAAATCATTTTGAAAAAAGAAAAATAAGGATTCCAAAATTTTTAATATGAATTCCAGGAATCTTATGCTTTTTAGTCTAAAGCTCCAATCAAAGGGTCAGGCATGGCTTAATAGCCAGCCAAGCTTTAGTATGTAACTCAGACATGACACGCCTGACATGCCCTACAGTCGTATTAGACATGGCTTTACAGCCAGCCAGGCTTCAACATGCTTCATGAAACACTAGAATTCATTCTTAAAAATTCTGAAAGAAAATATATTTTTGAAAACATTATTTTTATTAAAACTTTTTTTTTTCGAAAACAAAGGAGAAAATTTTGAAAGATTTTTGAAAAATTTTTGAAAACAAAACAAAAAGAAAATTACCTGATCTGAGCAACAAGATGAACCTTCAGTTGTCCATACTCGAACAATCCCCGGCAACGGCGCCAAAAACTTGGTATGCGAAATTGCTACTCAGGTTGTGAATTGTTGTTCGAAATTGATTTCCCGGCAATGGCACCAAAAACGGATGCACAGAACCATGGTCTAAACATATCTTCACAACTTCGCATAACTAACCAACAAGTGCACTGGGTCGTCCAAGTAATACCTTACGTGAGTAAGGGTCGAATCCCACGGAGATTGTCGGTATGAAGGAAGCTATGGTCACCTTGTAAATCTCAGTCAGGCGGATATCAAACAGTAATGGGTTTTCGAAAATAAATAATAGAATAGGGATAGAGGTACTTATGTAAATCATTGGTAGGAATTTCAGATAAGCGAATGGAGATACTTTTCGTTCCTCTGAACCTCTGCTTTCCTGCTATCTTCATCCAGTCAGTCTTACTCCTTTCCATGGCTGGCTTTATGTGATACATCACCATTGTCAACGGCTACTTTCGGTCATCTCTCGGGAAAATGATCCAATGCCCTGTCACGGCACAGCTAATCGTCTGGAGGCATCACCCTTGTCAATGGCTTCATCTTATCCTCTCAGTGAAAATGATCAACGCACCCTGTCACGGCACGGCTATTCATCTGTCGGTTCTCGATCATGCTGGAATAGGATTTACTATCCTTTTGCGTCTGTCACAAACGCCCTGCAATCGCGAGTTTGGAGCTCGTCACAGTCATTCATTCATTGAATCCTACTCGGAATACCACAGACAAGGTTTAGACCTTCCGGATTCTCTTGAATGCCGCTATCATTCTAGCTTACGCCACGAAGATTCCGATTAAGAGATCCAAGAGATACTCATTCAGTCTAAGGTAGAACGGAAGTGGTTGTCAGGCACGCGTTCATAGGGAATGATGATGATTGTCACGTTCATCGCATTCAGATTGAAGTACGAATGAATATCTTAGGAGCAAAACAAGATGAATTGAATAGAAAACAATAGTACTTTGCATTAATCTTTGAAGAACAGTAGAGCTCCACACCTTAATCTATGTAGTGTAGAAACTCTACCGTTAAAAATACATAAGTGAAAGTCCAGGCATGGCCGAGAGGCCAGCCCTCAAACGTGATCTAGGATAGCATACAACTGATCAAAGATACCTAATACAATAGTAAAAGGTCCTATTTATAATAAACTAGCTACTAGGGTTTACAGAAGTAAGTAATTGATGCATAAATCCACTTCCGGGGCCCACTTGGTGTGTGCTTGGGCTGAGCTTAAGTGTTGCACGTGTAGAGGTCCTTCTTGGAGTTGAACGCCAGCTTTTGTGCCAGTTTGGGCGTTCAACTCTGGTTTTGGCTCCTTTTCTGGCGCTGGACGCCAGATTTGGGCAGAAAGCTGGCGTTGAACGCCAGTTTACGTCGTCTATTCTTGGCCAAAGTATAGACTATTATATATTGTTGGAAATCCCTGGATGTCTACTTTCCAACGCAATTTGAAGCGCACCATTTCGAGTTCTGTAGCTCCAGAAAATCCACTTTGAGTGTAGGGAGGTCAGAATCCAACAGCATCAGCAGTCCTTCTTCAACCTCTAAATCTGATTTCTGCTCAAGTCCCTCAATTTCAGCCAGAAAATAACTGAAATCACAGAAAAACACACAAACTCATAGTAAAGTTCAGAAATGTGAATTTAACATAAAATCTATTAAAAACATCCCTAAAAGTAACTAGATTCTACTAAAAATATACTAAAAACAATGCCAAAAAGCGTATAAATTATCCGCTCATCAAACTCCAAGAAAAGTCTCTACATGTGAAAGCTTCAATGCTCAGCTCAAGCACACATCAAGTGGGCCCGGAAGTGGATTTTTACGTCATTTACTCATTTCTGTAAACCCTAGGCTACTAGTTCTCTATAAATAGGACCTTTTACTATTGTATTTGGATATCTCTGGACGTTTAGTCCTTAGGTCTAGGTCTTGGTCATTCTGGTTCCCCCTCTGGGGCAGAAGCTAATGAACACCATTATTACTTTTGTATTTTCAACGGTGGAGTTTCTACACCCGATAGATTAAGATGTGGAGCTCTGCTGTTCTTCATGAATTAATGCAATTACTACTATTTTTCTATGAACGCGTGCCTGACAACCACTTCCGTTCTACTTGCAATAGCTTGAGTGCGTATCTCTTAGCCTCCTGGTTCATGACGCATGGTTGCCTCGCTTGACAACTGAGCCTTCCATTCCGTGAGATCAGAGTCTTCGTGGTATAGGCTAGAATCAATTGGCAGCATTCTTGAGATCCGAAAAGTCTAAACCTTGTCTGTGGTATTCTGAGTAGGATCTGGGAAGGGATGACTGTTACGAGCTTCAAACTCGCGAGTGCTGGGCGTAATGACAGACGCAAAAGAATCAATGGATCCTATTCCAGCATGATCGAGAACCAACAGCTGATTAGCCGTGCGGTGACAGCGCATTTGGACCATTTTCACTGAGAGGACGGGAGGTAGCCATTGACAACGGTGAAACCCAACATGAGCTTGCCATGGAAAGGAGTATGAATGATTAGATGAAGACAATATAAAAGCAGAAGTTCAGGAGGAACAAAGCATCTTCATACGCTTATCTGAAATTCTCACCAATGAATTACATAAGTATCTCTATCTTATTTTATATTTTATTCATATTTTAATTATCAATTCTCCATAACCATTTGAATCTGCCTGACTGAGATTTACAAAATAACCATAGCTTGCTTCAAGCCGACAATCTCCGTGGGATCGACCCTTACTCACGTAAGGTTTATTACTTGGACGACCCAGTGCACTTGCTGGTTAGTTGTGTGGAGTTGTGATAAAGAGTTGAGATTACAATTGTGCATACCATGTTTTTGGCGCCATTGATGATCATAATTTCGTGCACCACTTTGTACCAAATAACTTGGCATTCAGTTTCATAAGAGCTCCTAGGTACTGAGCAACTTGCTCTTCCCTAGTGTCTTCATCCTTCTCAAAGGATGAGTATTCATCAAAACTCATGCACTGCAGAAGTGCAGGCAAAGGAACCTCTATGGTCTTCAGATAGTATTATTGATTCTCCTAGTTTAGTATGTTGATTCTTAAACACAGCTACTTCATGAGTCTTGGCCGTGGCCCTAAGCACTTTGTTTTCCAGTATTACCACCGGATACATAAATGCCACAGACACATAACTGGGTGAACCTTTTCAGATTGTGACTTAGCTTTGCTAAAGTTCCCAATTAGAGGTGTCCAGAGTTCTTAAGCACACTCTTTTGCTTTGGATCACGACTTTAACCACTCAGTCTCAAGTTTTTCACTTGGACCTGCATGCCACAAGCACATGGTTAGGGACAGCTTGATTTAGCCACTTAGGCCTGGATTTACTTCCTTGGGCCCTCCTATCCATTAATGCTCAAAGCCTTGGATCCTTCTTATTACCCTTGCCTTTTGGTTTTAAGGGCTATTGGCTTTTTCTTTTTCTTTATCCAATGATTCCTTGTAAATGAATCAATTTCATAATTTTTTTTCAGATCAGCAATAATATTTCTCTTATTCCTTATTCTTTCAGGAGCCAACAAATTTAACATTCATAGAATTCAAGATAAAAAATATGCACTGTTCAAGCATTCATTCAGAAGACAGAAAGTATTGCCACCACATATAATTAATTAGAATTTTCCTTATTAAGAACTTGAAAAATATAAATTGCCTCTTTATTCTAAAAATCTACTATTTTATTCATGTTTAATGATGATGAGAAAAATAAATTATAACTTAATTGAGAATAAAATCAAAATAGATGTACTAATTACTACTACTTATATATAACTTCTAAGGTAAACTCCTATAATAACAACTATCATAGAGTTAAAGCTAAAATTAGAATTCAACAACCTTTATTGTGGGAAGTGGATGTTCCTCTAGTCTGTGGGGTGTTTGGTCCCTCAAGAGATAACTTCTGACGCTTCAGTTCCTTTAAGTCACGCCCTTGCTCTTCTTGTTCCCTGAGCAATTTGCAAAGCATGCTATTTTGATTATTTTGTTCTTCCTTTATTTGGTCCATAGCTTCTTGCAACTTGGTAACAGATGCTTCAAGATATTCCCAATATTCAGATTGAGGGATTTCTGGGAGAAATTCCTGTACCCTCCTCTTGATGGGGTCATCCTGCGCTTGTTGTTTTTTCATTGATATTTTGGTGATTGGCCGCTCAACTGAGATATACTCAGTTATTCCCATCCTCACTCCAGCATCTTTGCAGAGCATAGAAATTAAGCTTGGATAAGCCAACCTGGAATCTTTGGAGTTTTTGTTTGCAATTATGTAAAGTTCACATGAAATCAGTTGATGAACTTCCACTTCTTTTCCCAACATAATGCAATGGATCATCACTGCTCTTTTAACGGTAACTTCAGAACGATAGCTAGTGGGCAATATAGAACGCCCAATGAAGTCCAGCCATCCTCTGGCGACTGGTTTGAGATCTTCTCTCTTGAGTTGATTTGGGACGCCCTTGGTGCTGGTGGTCCACCTGGCTCCAGGGATGCATATATCCTCTAGAATCTTGTTCAGGCTCTTGTTTGTTCTCATCATTCTCCTATTAAAGGAGTCTGGGTCATCTTTCAGCTGAGGTAGCTTAAAGATCTCCCTGATTTTGTCAGGGTGGATGTGAACAATCTTTCCTCTGACCAAGGTCCAGTAGTTATAGAGGGCAGTTCTAGATATTCTCTGCTTGTCTGTTTGCCACAGATTAGCGTAGAACTCCTGAACCATATTCCTTCTTACTTTTGTTTCAGGATTAGCTAGGATTTCCCAGTTCCTGTTTCAAATTTGCTCTTAGATCTCTGGATATTCATCTTCTTTCAGATCGAATTTGACTTCCGGGATCACTGATCTTAGACCCATTATTTTGTAGTAATGGTCTGAATATTCTTTAGTTAAGAACTTCCCTTGATTCCAAAATGGTTTTGGAATACTCTCTTTCTTTCCTCTTGGAGTGGGTTGTTTTTCTTTAGGAGCCATGATCTTAGCGGGTATGGTTTAGTGATCACGGATAAACACACCAAACTTAAAGGTTTGCTTGTCCTCAAGCAAAAGAAAAAAAGGGAGAGGGATAGAAGGAGAGCTAGTGTCGAATGGTGGATTAGAGGAGGGAGGCCGAATGTGGATTTAAAAGGGAGGGGAGGTGGGTTTTCGAAAATTTTAAAAAGATAAGATAGAAGATATGATTTATAAAAGATCAATGTGATAAGAAAAAGATATAATTTAAAAATAAAAATTTGTGAACGATATTTGGAAAAGATAAATCTGAATTTTTATTTTGAAAAAGATTTTTAAAAGATAATTGAGTAGGATAATTGAGTTTTGAAAAATTTGAAAAAGATTTGGATTGGATTGGAAAAAGATTTATGTTTATGGATTAAGATACATTTGATATTTTTGAAAAAGGGATTTTAGAAATTAGGATTAAATTTTTTTTTTGGAATTAACGGTTTGTAACATGTTTATGCAAGAAATCATGAATTGAAAAAAAAATTAAAAAAAATTGTGAAGTAAAAACGAATTTACCTCCTCCCCACCATCCTGGCGTTAAACGCCCAAACGCTGCATTTTTTGGGCGTTTAACGCCCATGTGCAGCTTCTCCTGGGCGTTCAACGCCCAGCTGTTGCTTCTTTCTGGCGTTGAATGATGCGCATAAACTAGTTATGCCACGATTTAGGAAATTGCACGATCGGCAAAATTCCTTCCGGCAAGTGCACCGGTTATCGTCAAGTAAAAACTCACAATAGACTGAGGTCGAATCCCACAAGGATTGGTTGAGGATGGTTCATTGCTTTGTTATTCATTTAACCATTCTTGGTTACTTTAAGCTCAAGAAAATGCATAAAACAACTAAAACTAACAGAAAAATGCTAGTGAAACTAGCCTAAGATGCCTTGGCATCACAACACCAAACTTAATACTTGCTTGTCCCTAAGCAAGTCCTGAGTTATTTGAGAAGAAAGTATGAAACAGAAAGCAATTACATTGGCTATATTAGCAAGCATTTGAAGTTCATCAGAAGGGTTTTATGCAGAAAGTTGCAGCATCACTTTTTCATTCTTATCAGGTAAGATTATCACTTTTTCATTGCATTCATCAAACACTACTATGGCCTCTTGTTATTCTTATGTCCTTGGCACTTTTCTCTTCTTTGTTTTTCTTTTCTTTTTCTTTGAGCTCATTTGCTCCTTGTTTGCTTAGTGTCATGTGTTGCACACGCCTTTGGCATTTTCTTTTTTCTTATCAGTGCACTACACATATCCACTGCAGGCATTTTAGTTCACATTTCTTCTTGAGACATTGGTGCCCAGCACC
>NC_029792.2:47380990-47381560 GCF_000816755.2 Arachis ipaensis
TCTCATTTCTCCAGCTTCTCTTCTTGGTCATTAATTCCTTTAAGAATTTTGCATAGAGTGGCATTTGCTCTATTGCCTCAGCAAACGGAATGTTGATTTGAAGCTTCTTGAAAATTTCCAAGAACCTGGAGAATTGGCCATCCTTTTCACTTTTCATCAAACGTTGAGGATATGGTGCTTTAGGTGTATAAGGCTTCAGGACCTCTTTTTCTTTTTCTTTTGTTGCAGACGGTGTAAAAGACTGTCCTTGTTCCTTGTCCCTCACATTTTCCTTTGCTTCATCCTCTATGGTTTCCTTTGAGATCTCCTTTAGATTCTTTCCACTTCTGAGGGTTATGGCCTTACATTCTTCCCTTGCAATAGCCTTGGCAGCATGAGAAACGCTTGGCCCAGGGGTTTGCTTAGACAAATACACAATTTGATTTTCTAGCTTCTGGATAGCAGCTCCTTGGTTTTGCAGGTTAGAATTCACTTCTTCCTTAAAAGCTTTCAATTCGGTTATGTCTTGACTCATGGTTGCAAGCATTCCTTCTATCCGGTTTAATTGATCTTGAAATTGTTGGTTCGGAT
>NC_029792.2:47382004-47408430 GCF_000816755.2 Arachis ipaensis
TCCTAACTTAAATTCTATCCTATTTATACACTTTCTATATTGAGCTTCTGTTGTGTTTCTTGGGCTTTGAGGCCTCTCCCTGCTTTCCTTTTGCTTTGGGTTTATGATCCATAATCTTGATGAGGCTGCTGATCCACATTCTGTAACATTCATTGAGCCAACTTAGTGATAATCAAGTAATGACACATGACTCAACAAATTGAAATTCCAGACTCATCAATCCTTCAGGCCCAATCCCATAAACCATGATATTCAATTGGGTTTCATACCAAAGTAAGTTTAAGTTAATGTTTGTGCTCAAAAGATAACTTAAACTGCAATATTTTTGGCCCGGAAACCTTTTCCAATAGTGGCGTTTAAGTTGCAGTTTAAGCTTAAACTGCAGCTTAAACGCCAGACACTTCCAGTGATGCCTTTTTGTGGAAGCACGTTTAAGCTTCAGTTTAAGGTTAAACTGAAGCTTAAACGTGGAGATAGGAAAGGCAGCTCTGGAGGTCGAACACGTTTATCATGCTGTTTGGATGGTTCATTGCTTTGTTATTCATTTAACCATTCTTGGTTACTTTAAGCTCAAGAAAGTGCATAAAACAACTAAAACTAACAGAAAAATGCTAGTGAAACTCGCCTAAGATGCCTTGGCATCATTGAACGCCAGGAACTCCTTTGTCACTGGGCATTTTTCTAAACGCCTAGGATGCTGTAAATCTGGCGTTAAACGGCCAGAAGGTGCTTCTTTCTGGCGTTCAACGCCCAGAAGATGCTTCTTTCTGGCGTTTAACGCGCAGATGGCCATCCTTACTGGCGTTGAACGCCCAGTGGATGCTTCTTTTGAGCGTTCAACACCCAAAACAGCCTTTACTGTCTTTTTTCGCACCAGTGAGCTCCCTTTTTTGCTGTTTTATCCTGCGAATCCTTTTTTAACTCTGTGAACTCAAGCAATTACGATTTTACCTTGAAGATAATTGACATAAACCTGTAAAAATTAATTAATTAACAAATAAACTTTGTAAATGGCTGGGTTGCCTCCCAGCAAGCGCTTCTTTATTGTCTTTAGCTGGACTATTACTGAGCTTTAATCAAGTCTCAGTTTTGGGCTTTAGCTGGACTTATTGTATTTCAAGATAATGCTTGATTCTCTGTCCATTAACAATGAACTTATTATCAGAATCACTGTCTTGCAACTCCATATAGCCATATGGTGACACGCTTGTAATCACATATGGTCCCCTCCACCGGGATTTCAGTTTCCCGGGGAATAGCTTGAGCCTAGAGTTAAACAGCAACCTTTTGTCCTGGTTCAAAGACTCTAGATGACAGCTTTCTGTCATGCCACCTTTTTGTTTTCTCTTTGTAAAGCTTGGCATTTTTGGAAGCCATGAGTCTGAATTCCTCTAGCTCATTCAGCTGGAGCAATCTTTTTTCTCCGGTTAAATTGGCATCAAAGTTTAGGAATCTGGTTGCCCAGTAGGCCTTATGCTCCAGTTCCACGGACAGGTGACAGGCCTTTCCAAACACAAGGTGGTATGGAGAGGTTCCTATAGGAGTCTTAAATGCTGTTCTATAAGCCCACAGAGCATCATCCAAGCTTCTCGCCCAATCCTTTCTATGGGTATTTATAGTCCGTTCCAGGATTCTTTTCAGTTCTCTATTAGAAACTTCAGCTTGTCCATTTGTCTGTGGATGATATGGAGTTGCCACCTTGTGGCTAATTCCATACCGAGCCATAGCAAAGGAGAGCTGTTTGTTGCAGAAGTGAGAACCCCCCATCACTAATTAATGTTCTAGGGACCCCAGACCTGCTGAAGATATTTTTCTGGAGGAATTTCAGCACTGTCCTAGTATCATTAGTGGGTGTGGCAATGGCCTCTACTCATTTGGATACATAGTTGACTGTTACCAGAATATAAATGTTTGAGTATGATGGTGGGAAAGGTCCCATGAAATCAATGCCCCATACATCAAACAACTCAATCTCCAAGATCCCTTGTTGAGGCATGGCGTGACCATGAGGCAGATTACCAGCTCTCTGGCAATTATCACAGTTACGCAGAAACTCTCGGGAATCTTTATAGAGGGTAGGCCAATAGAAGCCACATTGGAGGACCTTGGTGGATGTGCGCTCACCTCCGAAGTGGCCTCCATATTGTGATCCATGGCAATGCCATAAGATCTTCTGTGCTTCTTCTCTAGGCACACACCTACGGATTATTCCTTCTGCACATCTCTTAAAGAGATAGGGTTCATCCCACAAATAGTACTTTGCATCAGTAATTAATTTTTTCTTTTGTTGCCTGCTGTACTCTTTGGGTATGAATCTCACTGCCTTGTAGTTTGCAATGTCTGCAAACCATGGCACTTCCTGGATGGCAAAGAGTTGCTCATCCGGAAAGTTTTCAGATATCTCAGTAAGAGGGAGGGACGCCCCTTCTACTGGTTCTATTCGGGACAGGTGATCTGCTACTTGGTTCTCTGTCCCTTTTCTATCTCTTATTTCTATATCAAACTCTTGCAGAAGCAACACCCATCTGATGAGTCTAGGTTTTGAATCTTTCTTTGTGAGTAGATATTTAAGAGCAGCATGGTCAGTGTACACAATCATTTTTGATCCTACTAAATAAGATCTAAATTTGTCAATGGCGTAAACCACTGCAAGTAACTCTTTTTCTGTGGTTGTGTAGTTCTTTTGTGCATCATTTAAAACACGACTGGCATAGTAAATGACGTGCAGAAGCTTGTCATGCCTTTGTCCCAACACTGCACCAATGGCATGGTCACTGGCATCACACATTAGTTCAAAAGGTAATGTCTAGTCTGGTGCAGAGATGACTGGTGCTGTGACCAGCTTAGCTTTCAGAGTCTCAAACGCCTGCAGACACTCTTTATCAAAGATAAATGGCGTGTCAGTAGCTAGCAGATTACTTAGAGGTTTGGCAATTTTTGAAAAATCCTTTATAAACCTCCTATAGAATCCTGCATGCCCCATAAAGCTTCTGATTGCCTTAACATTGGCTGGTGGTGGTAATTTTTCAATTACCTCTACCTTAGCTTGATCCACCTCTATTCTCTTGTTCGAGATTTTGTGCCCAAGGACAATGCCTTCAGTCACCATAAAGTGACATTTTTCCCAATTTAAAACCAGGTTAGTCTCTTGGTACCTCTTTAGAACAAGTGCTAGATGGTCAAGACAGGAGCTAAATGAGTCTCCAAATACTGAAAAGTCATCCATGAAGACTTCCAGAAATTTTTCCACCATATCAGAGAAAATTGAGAGCATGTACCTTTGAAAGGTTGCAGGTGCATTCCACAGGCCAAATGGCATCCTTCTGTATGCAAATACTCCAGATGGACATGTGAATGCTGTTTTCTCTTGATCCTGGGGATCTACTACAATTTGATTATAACCTGAACATCCATCCAAGAAGCAGTAGTATTCATGACCTTCTAGTCTTTCTAGCATCTGGTCTATGAATGGTAAAGGAAAATAATCCTTTCTGGTAGCTGTATTGAGCCTTCTATAATCAATACACATACGCCACCCTGTAACTATTCTTGTAGGAACCAGTTCATTTTTTTCATTATGAACCACTGTCATGCCACCCTTCTTAGGGACGACTTGGACTAGGCTTACCCAGGGGCTATCAGAAATAGGATAAATAATCCCAGCCTCTAGTAACTTAGTGACCTCCTTCTGCACCACCTCCTTCATGGCTGGATTCAGCCGCCTCTGTGGTTGAACCACTGGCTTAGCGTCACCCTCCAGTAGGATCTTGTGCATGCATCTGGCTGGGCTAATGCCCTTAAGATCACTGATGGACCACCCAAGAGCTGTCTTGTGTGTTCTTAGCACTTGAATTAGTGCTTCCTCTTCCTGTGGCTCTAAGGTAGAGCTTATGATTACAGGAAAGGTATCACTTTCTCCCAGAAATGCATATTTCAGGGATGGTGGTAATGGTTTGAGCTCGGGTTTAGGAGGTTTCTCCTTTTCCTGAGGGATTTTCAGAGGTTCTATTATTCTCTCTGATTCCTCCAGATCAGGATGAACATCTTTAAAGATGTCCTCTAGCTCTGATTCGAGACTCTCAGTCATATTGACCTCTTTTACCAGAGAGTCAATAATATCAATGCTCATGCAGTCATTTGGGGTGTCTGGATGCTGCATAGCTTTGACAACATTCAACTTGAACTCATCCTCATTGACCATCAGGGTTACTTCCCCTTTTTGGACGTCAATAAGGGTTTGGCCAGTTGCTAGGAAAGGTCTTCCTAGAATGAGAGTTGTACTTTTGTGCTCCTCCATTTCCAGCACCACAAAGTCAGTGGAAAAGGCAAATGGCCCAACCTTGACAATCATGTCTTCAATCACGCCTGAGGGGTATTTAATGGAGCCATCAGTAAGTTGGAGACATATCCGGGTTGGTTTAACTTCATCCGTTAACCCAAGTTTTTTGATAGTAGATGCAGGTATTAGGTTGATACTTGCCCCAAGATCACATAGAGCTTGCTTGGTACAAGTACCCTCTAATGTGCATGGTATCATAAAGCTTCCGGGATCTTTAAGCTTCTCAGGTAAGCTTTTTAGAATGACTGCACTGCATTCTTCAGTGAGGTAAACTTTTTCAGTTTCCCTCCAATCCTTCTTATGACTTAAGATCTCTTTCATGAACTTAGCATAAGAGGGTATTTGCTCCAGTGCCTCTGCAAACGGAATCTTTATTTCAAGAGTCCTGAGATAGTCTGCAAAGCGGGCAAATTGCTTATCCTGTTCTGCTTGGCGTAGTTTCTGAGGATAAGGCATTTTGGCTTTGTATTCCTCAACCTTAGTTGCTGTAGGTTTATTGCCTATAGATATGGGTTGAGAAGCCTTTTTGGAAGGGTTTCTATCAGCACTTGTATGTGTCTGATCCCCCACTGGCGTTTGAATGCCAAGGGTGGAGGCTGGAGTGGCGTTAGATGCCAACTCCTCACCTGTTCCTGGTGTCTGAACGCCAGAGCTGTGCTTTCTTTGGGCGTTCAATGCCAATTCCTTGCTTGTTTCTGGCGTTGAATGCCAGGACTGAGCATGGGTTGGGCGTTCAATGCCAGCTTTCCACCCATTTTCTGGCGTTTGAGCGCCAGAATTATTTCTCTCTGGGCTCTTACTGTCCTCAGGTGGATTTTGGGTAGTTTGCTCATTTCTTGGCTTCCTACTACCTTGAAATGAGGTATTTAGTGTTTTCCAACTTCTTAATTGAACTGCTTGGCACTCTTCTGTTATCTGTTTTGATAACTGCTGTCTTGTCTGATTCAATTGTGTCTCCATATTTTTATTGTCATTTTTAGTGTCTTGTAGCATCTCCTTGAATTCGGCTAGCTGTTTTGTTAGAAAATCCAATTGCTGATTGAATTCAGTAGCTTGTTTTATAGGACTGAGTTCAGCAGTCACTATTTTAGCCTCTTCTTTCATGGAAGGTTCACTGCTTAGGTATAGATGCTGATTTCTGGCAACTGTATCAATGAGCTCTTGAGCTTCTTCAATTGTCTTTCTCATGTGGATAGATCCACCAGCTGAGTGGTCTAGAGAGACCTGAGCTCTTTCTGTAAGCCCATAATAGAAAATGTCTAACTGCACCCACTCTGAAAACATTTCAGAGGGGCATTTTCGTAGCATCTCTCTGTATCTCTCCCAGGCATCATAAAGGGATTCATTATCTCCTTGTTTAAAGCCTTGGATGCTCAGCCTTAGCTGTGTCATCCGTTTTGGAGGAAAATAGTGATTCAGGAATTTTTCTGACAGCTATTTCCATGTCTTTATGCTGTCCTTAGGTTGGTTATTTAACCACCTCTTACCTTGATCTTTTACAGCAAATGGAAACAGTAATAGTCTGTAGACATCTTGATCTACCTCTTTATCACGTACTGTGTCAGTAATTTATAAAAACTGGGCCAGAAACTCTGTAGGTTCTTCCTGTGGAAGACCGAAATACTGGCAACTTTGCTGCACCATGATAATGAGCTGAGGATTCAACTCAAAACTACTGACTCCAATGGAGGGTATACAGATACTACTCCCATATGAAGCAGTAGTGGGGTTAGCGTATGACCCCAGAGTCCTTCTGGACTGTTCATTTCCACTTATGTCCATGATGGAGAAAGGAAGATGACTTGGATTTATTTTTATTTATTTTATTATATAAAAAATGAAAAAATGATTTGCAAAAAATAAAATAAAATACAATAAGAACCGAAATAAAAATAAAATAAGAATTTTTATATACAAAGTACCAAAAAAAAAAACATAAAAAGAAACTACACTAAAAGTGTTCAGAAATGAAGATTGTCACCCAAAATGCGCTGTTGAAGTTGGACAACCTCCCCACACTTAAAATGTAGCACTGTCCTCGGTGCTCATGATCATGCGGAGTGGAAGGAGTTGCCACTGTGTCACCATACAAAAGTGGCTGCAAGAGTGATGGTGGTGCTAAAAAGGAAAGAGCTAAGTCACAAAACAGCATTAAAAGTGAAAAATAATAAAAATTTGAAAATATTTTATGAAGATTTTCGAAAAAGTGAGGAGAGAGAAAGTGGTTGGGATTTGAAAAATTTTGAAATTGAAATCTGAATTTTTAATCAAAAGGTTCGAAAATATGGCTTAAAAATAGTTAAAAAATATTTTTGTTTTGAATTTTGAATTTTATGATGAAAGAGAAAAACACTCAAAAGACACAAGACTTAAAATTTTTAGATCTAATGCTCCTTGTTTTCGAAAATTTTGGGAGGAAAACACCAAGGAACACCAAACTTAAAAATTTTAAGATCTAGACACAAAGAAGACTCAAGAACACTTTGAAGATTCACAAGAACAACAAGAACAAAAGAAAGAACACCAAACTTAAAATTTATAGAAAACTTCAATAAAATTTTCGAAAATTATAAAAAGATTAACAGGAAAACACCAAACTTAAAGTTTGGCACAAGATTCAATCAAAGAAATATTATTTTTGAAAAATATTTAAAAAGAAGATACCCAATTACCAAGAACATAAACCAACGCTCTAGCCAATTGAGCAGTAAATGTAACACTTGTTTTAAAGAGGTAATTTTAATAGCTAAAAATAATTTTTTTTGAAAACTAATGTTTTGAGAAAGCACAAGTAAAACAAGAAAAGGCACAGAACAAGAAAAACCAGAGATCAAATAAGAAAAATAAACAAGAACAACTTGAAGATCAAGGAAGAATAAAGAAAACGAATTCGAAAATTTAAAAGAAAAAGACAAGAATGCAATTGACACCAAAATTAAAACATGACACTAAACTCACGAAAAAATTAAAATTTAAAAATTAATAAAGAAAAATAATAACTTTGAAAAATTTTTTTGAAAAGAAAATAAAGGACTCAGATTTAATGACTCTATAGCATCAATAATTTATTCCTAATCTAAGCAACAAAATAAACCTTTAGTTGTTCAAACTCGAACAATCCCCGGCAATGGCGCCAAAAACTTGGTGCACGAAATTGTATATGTCAATGTCAATATTACTATTTCTTACAACTTCGCACAGCTACCAGCAAGTGCACTGGGTCGTCCAAGTAATACCTTACGTGAGTAAGGGTCGAATCCCACGGAGATTGTTAGTTTGAAGCAATCTATGTTTATCTTGTAACTCTTAGTCAGGATATTAATTATAGTTATCAGTTTGAATTGCAAATAAATAAAAGAGCATGAAATAAATACTTGTTATGCAGTAATGGAGAATATGTTGGAGTTTTGGAGATGCTTTGTCTTCTGAATTTCAGCTTTCCTCTTGTACTCCTCTTCACACATGAAAGATTCCTCCTATGGCAAGCTGTATGTTGGTGGATCACCGTTGTCAATGGCTACCATCTGTCCTCTCAGTGAAAATGGTCCAAATGCTCTGTTACAGCACGGCTAATCATCTGTCGGTTCTCGATCATATCGGAATAGGATTTACTATCCTTTTGCGTCTGTCACTACATCCAGTACTCGCGAGTTTGAAGCTTGTCACAGTCATTCAATCCTTGAATCCTACTCAAAATACCACAGACAAGGTTTAGACTTTCCAGATTCTCATGAATGCCGCCATCAATTCTAGCTTATACCACGAAGATTCTAATTAAGGGATCCAAGAGATACTCATTCAATCTGATATAGAACGGAAGTGGTGTTCAAGCACACGTTCATGGATTGAGGAAGGTGATGAGTGTCACGGGTCATCACCTCCTTCACAAATGAAGCGCGAATAAACATCTTAGATAGGAACAAGCGTGTTTGAATGGAAAACAAAAATACTTGCATTAATTCATCGAGACACAGCAGAGCTCCTCACCCCCAACAATGGAGTTTAGAGACTCATGCCGTCAAAGAGTATAAAATTCAGATCTAAAAAATGTCATGAGGTACAAAATAAGTCTCTAAAAGTTGTTTAAATACTAAACTAGTAACCTAGGTTTACAGAAAATAAGTAAACTAAGATGGACAGTGCAAATATCCACTTCTGGGGCCCACTTGGTGTGTGCTGGGGCTGAGACTTAAGCTACTCACGTGCCTGGGCTGTTTCTGGAGTTGAACGCCAGGTTGTAACCTGTTTCTGGCGTTGAACTCCAATTTGTAACCTGTTTCTGGCGCTGAACGCCAGACTGCAACATGGAACTGGCGTTGAACGCCAGTTTACGTCATCTATCTTCACATAAAGTATGGACTATTATATATTTCTGGAAAACCCTAGATGTCTACTTTCCAACCCAATTGAGAGCGTGCCATTTAGAGTTCTGTAGCTCCAGAAAATCTATTCCGAGTGCAGGGAGGTCAGAACCCAACAGCATCAGCAGTCCTTTTTCATCCTGAATCAAATTTTTGCTTAGCTCCCTCAATTTCAGTCAGAAAATACCTGAAATCACAGAAAAATACACAAACTCATAGTAAAGTCCAGAAATATGAATTTTGCCTAAAAACTAATAAAAATATACTAAAAACTAATTAAAACACACTAAAATCTACATGAAATTACCCCCAAAAAGCGTATAAAATATCCGCTCATCACCATTCATGAGCTCTGATGAGTATTCTTCCTCTGAAGAGGATGAAGATGTTACTGAAGAGCAAGTTGCTAAGTACCTTGGAGAAATCATGAAGTTAAATGCCAAGCTGTTTGGTAATGAGACTTGGGAGGATGAACCCCCTTGCTCACCAAAGAACTGGATGACTTGACTATGCAGAGATTACCTCAGAAGAGACAGGATCCTGGAAAGTTCTCAATACCTTGTACCATAGGCACCATGACCTTTGAGAAGGCTCTGTGTGACCTAAGATCAAGCATAAACCTCATGCCTCTCTCTGTAATGGAGAAGCTAGGGATCCTTGAGGTACAAGCTGCAAGAATCTCACTAGAGATGGCAGACAATTCAAGGAAACAGGCTTATGGAATTGTAGAGGATGTCTTGGTAAAAGTTGAAGGCCACAACATCCCTGCTGATTTCATAATCCTAGACACTGGGAAGTGTATGGATGAATCCATCATCCTTGGCAGACCCTTCCTAGCCACAGCAAAAGTTGTGATTGATGTTGACAGAGGAGAATTAGTCCTTCACGTGAATGAGGACTCCCTTGTGTTTAAGGCTCAAGGACCTCCTTCTGCACACATGGAGAAGAAGAATGAAAAGCTTCTCTCAATACAGAGTCAAACAGAGCCCCCACATTCAAATTCTAAGTTTGGTGTTGGGAGGCCAACACTAAGCTCTAAACATCTGTGAGGCTCCATGAGAGCTCACTGTCAAGCTATTGACATTAAAGAAGCACTTGTTGGGAGGCAACCCAATTTTATTATATCTATTTATTTTCCATTGTTATTTTATGTTTTCTGTAGGTTGATGATCATGTGAAGTCACAAAAACAACTGAAAAAGCAAAAATAGAATGAAAAACAGTATTAAAAATAGCACACCCTGGAAGAGAAGATTGCTGGCGTTTAAACGCTAGTAAGGGTAGCAGAATGGGCGTTAAATGCCCAATCTGGCACTATTCTGGGCGTTTAACGCCAGAAATGGGCACCAGACTGGCGTTTAACGCCAGAAAGAGGCACAAAGTTGGCGTTAAACGCTAGAAATGGGCAGCAACCTGGCGTTAAAGCCAGGATTGGCACAGGAAGGGGCGTGTACATGCCACATGGTGCAGGGATGAGAAATCTTTGACACCTCAGGATCTGTGGACCCCACAGGATCCCCACCTACCCCACCTCTCACTTTCTTCTTCACACCTTCCCAAAACACCCTTCCCCAAATACCCTTCACCAATCACCTCAATACCTCTTCCCCAAATATCCCTCACCTATCAAATGCTACCCTCTTCTCGATAATCTCTTCACCAATCCACATCCATCCATCATAAAACCCCACCTACCTCACCATTCAAATTCAAACCACTTTCCCTCCCAAACCCACCCATACATGGCCGAACCCTACCCATTTCTCCACTCCTATATAAACCCATCTTCACTCCTTCATTTTCACACATCATACACCCTACTCGCCCCCTTGGCTGAAACACTAACCCCCCTCCATCATCTCCATTTTCTTCTTCTACTCTTTTCTATCTTCTTTTGCTCGAGGATGAGCAAACCTTCTAAGTTTGGTGTGGTAAAAGTGTTGCTTATTGTTTTTTCATAAAAATTTATAGCACCAAAGGCTGGAGAAACCTCAAGAAAGAGGAAAGGGAAGGCAAAAGCTTCCACCTCCGAGTCATGGGAGATGGAGAGATTCATCTCAAGGGTGCATCAAGACCACTTCTATGAAGTTGTGGCCAAGAAGAACGTGATCCCCGAGGTCCCTTTCAAGCTCAAAAAGGGTGAATATCCGGAGATCCGACATGAGATTTGAAGAAGAGGTTGGGAAATTCTCACCAACCCCATTCAAGAAGTCGAGATCTTAATGGTTCAAGAGTTCCATGCCAATGCATGGATCACCAAGAACCATGATCAAAGTGTGAACCCGGACCCAAAGAATTGGCTTACAATGGTCCGGGGGAAATGCTTGGATTTTAGTCCGGAAAATATAAGGTTGGCATTCAACTTGCCCATGATGCAAGGAGATACACGCCCCTACACTAGAAGGGTCAACTTTGATCAAAGGTTGGACCAAGTCCTCGTAGACATTTGTGAAGAGGGCGCTCAATGGAAGAGAGACTCAAGAGGGAAGCCGACTCAACTAAGAAGGCATGACCTCAAGCCCGTGGCTAGGGGATGGTTGGAGTTCATCCAACGCTCAATCATTCCAACTAGCAACCGGTCTGAAGTTACCATAGACCAGGCTATCATGATCCATAGCATCATGATCGGAGAGGAAGTAGAAGTTCACGAGGTTATATCCCAAGAGCTCTACAAGGTGGCGGACAAGTCCTCTAGCTTGGCAAGGTTAGCCTTTCCTCATCTCATTTGTTACCTCTGTAATTCAGCTGGAATTGAAATAGAGGAAGACACCCTCATTGATGAGGACAATCCCATCACTAAGAAAAGGATGGAGCAAACAAGAGAGCCCACTCATGGACCTCAACAAGAGCATAAGGAAATTCCTCATCATGAAATCCCTGAGATGCCTCAAGGGATGCATTTTCCTCCACAAAACTATTGGGAGCAAATCAACACATCCCTAGGAGAATTAAGTTCCAACATGGGACAACTAAGGGTAGAGCACCAAGAGCATTCCATCCTCCTCCATGAAATTAGAGAAGACCAAAGAGTCATGAGGGAGGAGCAACAAAGGCAAGGAAGAGACATTGAGGTGCTCAAGCACTCCATAAGATCTTCAAAAGGTAGAACAAGCCGCCATCACTAAGGTGGACCCGTTCTTTAACTTCCTTATTCTTATTTTTGTGTTTTTCGAAAATTATGCTTTATGTTTCATTTGTGTTTGTGTCTTATTACATCATCATTAGTATCTAGTGTCTATGCTTTAAAGTTATGAATGTCCTATGAATCCATCACCTTTCTTAAATAAAAAATGTTTTTAATTGCAAAAGAAAAATAAATACATAAATTTTGAAATTTAAAATAGTTTAATTATTTGATGTGGTGGCAATACTTTTTGTTTTCTGAATGAATGCTTGAACAGTGCATATTTTTGAATTTTTTGTTTGAGAATGTTAAAATTGTTGGCTCTTGAAAGAATGATGAAAAAAGAGAAATGTTATTGATAATCTGAAAAATCATAAAAATGATTCTTGAAGCAAGAAAAAGCAGTGAATACAAAAAAAAGCAAGCAGAAAAAGCCAATAGCCCTTTAAACCAAAAGGCAAGGGTAAAATAAAAAGGTTCCAAGGCTTTGAGCATCAGTGGATAGGAGGGCCTAAAGGAATAAAATCCTGGCCTAAGCGTTGCCAATCATTCTGAACTTCAAAGGATAAAGTGGGATGCCAAAACTGTTCAGAAGCAAAAAGCTAATAGTCCCGCTCATCTAATTAACACTGATCTTCATAGATGTTTTTGGAATTCATTGTATATTCTCTTCTTTTTATCCTATTTGATTTTTAGTTGCTTGGGGACAAGCAACACTTTAAGTTTGGTGTTGTGATGAGCGGATAATTTATATGCTTTTTTGCACTGTTTTTAGGTAGTTTTTAGTATGTTTTAGTTAGTTTTTATTATATTTTTATTAGTTTTTAATTAAAAATCACATTTTTGGACTTTACTATGAGTTTGTGTGTTTTTCTGTGATTTCAGGTATTTTCTAGCTGAAATTGAGGGACCTGAGCAAAAATCTGATTCAGAGGCTGAAAAAGGACTGCAGATGTTGTTGGATTCTGACCTCCCTGCACTCGAAGTGAATTTTTTGGAGTTACAGAAGCTCAATTGGCACGCTCTCAATTGCGTTGGAAAGTAGACATCCTGGGCTTTCCAGCAATATATAAGGATTCATACTTTGCCCGAGATTTGATGGCCCAAATTGGCGTTCCAAGTCAGCATAAGAATTCTGGCGTCAAAATGCCAGAACTGGCATAAAAGCTGGAGTTAAACGCCCAAACTGGCACAAAAGCTGGCGTTTAACTCCAAAAAAAGTCTCTACATGTGAAAGCTTCAACGCTCAGCCCAAGCACACACCAAGTGGGCCCGGAAGTGGATTTTTATGTCATTTACTCATTTCTGTAAACCCTAGGCTACTAGTTCTCTATAAATAGGACCTTTTACTATTGTATTTGGATATCTCTGGACGTTTAGTCCTTAGGTCTAGGTCTTGGTCATTCTGGTTCCCCCTTTGGGGCCGAAGCCAATGAACACCATTATTACTTTTGTATTTTCAACGGTGGAGTTTCTACACCCCATATATTAAGGTGTGGAGCTCTGCTGTTCTTCATGAATTAATGCAATTACTACTATTTTTCTATGAACGCGTGCCTGACAACCACTTCCGTTCTACTTGCAATAGCTTGAGTGCGTATCTCTTAGCCTCCTGGTTCATGACGCATAGTTACCTCGCCTGACAACTGAGCCTTCCATTCCGTGAGATCAGAGTCTTCGTGGTATAGGCTAGAATCAATTGGCAGCATTCTTGAGATCCGGATAGTCTAAACCTTGTCTGTGGTATTCCGAGTAGGATCTGGGAAGGGATGGCTGTGACGAGCTTCAAACTCGCGAGTGTTGGGCGTAGTGACAGACGCAAAAGGATCAATGGATCCTATTCTAGCATGATCGAGAACCAACAGCTGATTAGCCGTGCGGTGACAGCGCATTTGGACCATTTTCACTGAGAGGACAGGAGGTAGCCATTGACAACGGTGAAACCCAACATAAGCTTGCCATGGAAAGGAGTATGAATGATTGGATGAAGACAATAGGAAAGCAGAAGTTCAGGAGGAACAAAGCATCTTCATAGGCTTATCTAAAATTCGCACCAATGAATTACATAAGTATCTCTATCTTATTTTATATTTTATTCATATTTTAATTATCAATTCTCCATAACCATTTGAATCTGCCTGACTGAGATTTACAAGATAACCATAGCTTGCTTCAAGCCGACAATCTCCGTGGGATCAACCCTTACTCACGTAAGGTTTATTACTTGGACGACCCAGTGCACTTGCTGGTTAGTTGTGCAGAGTTGTGATAAAGAGTTGAGATTACAATTGTGCATACCAAGTTTTTGGCGCCATTGATGATCACAATTTCGTGCACCACTTTGTACCAAATAACTTGGCATTCAGTTTCATAAGAGCTCCTAGGTACTGAGCAACTTGTTCTTCCCTAGTGTCTTCATCCTTCTCAAAGGATGAGTATTCATCAAAACTCATGCACTACAGAAGTGCAGGCAAAGGAACCACTATAGTCTCTATATGAGCCTCGACTTCCTTTGGTTCTGGGATAGGGGTTTCTTTAGTGGGAATTGAGCACTCAGAAGGTGTGCTTGTACTGGCGTTCAACACCAGCTCTGAAAGCTCTTTGGGCATTGCACGCCCTTGCTGTGCACCCTTACCAGCGTTAAACGCCAATCCCTTTATCCTTTTGGGCGTTGAACGCCCAGCAGAGATGTTCTTGCTGGTGTTCAACGCCAGCTTCCCTGTCTGGTTGGGCGTTGAACACCCAGTGAGGGGTTCCTCTCTGTGTTTAGCGCTAGGATGCCTGCTTGGTTGGGCGTTGAACGCCCAGTGAGGGGTTCCTCACTGGCGTTCAATTCCAGAATTCCTATATGTTTCGGCATTGAATGCCCAGCCAGTGCTCCCTGGCTGGCGTTCAACACCAGCTTTGCTGCCAGGATGGGTGTTGAATGCCCAGTGTGGGGTTCCTCACTGGCGTTCAGCGCCAGGCTTGCTGCCAGATTGGGCATTGAACGCCCAATGATATGTTCTTTACTGGCGTTCATCGCCACCCTATTCTCTCCAGATTCGGCCTTAGCCTCAGATGTGATGGCCTTGCACTTTTCTCTTGGGTTTACCTTAGTGTTACTGGGAAGAGTGTCAGGAGGACCAGGGATCCTCTTGCTCAGTTGACCAATTTGTACCTCCAAGTTTCTAATAGAGGATCTTGTTTCATTAATGAAACTATGAGTGGTCTTAGAGAGGCTGGAAACCAGAGTGACTAAGTCAGAAAAGCTTTGCTTAGAGGTTTCCATATTCCCTTGAAAAGATGGGAATGGTGGTCTGTTATTGAACCTATTCTGGTTCCTTCCACCTTGATTATTGTTGAAACCATGCTGAGGTTTCTGTTGATCCTTCCATGAAAGTTTAGGATGATTCCTCCATAAAGGATTGTGGGTGTTTTCATAGGGTTCTCCCATGTAATTCACCTCCTCTATGGTGGGTTTATCAGGATCATAAGCTTCTACTTTAGAAAAAGCTTCTTGAGTACTACCAACTGTAGTTGGCAATCCAATCAAATGCTAAGAGATCATATTGACCTGCTGGGACAAGATTTTGTTCTGAACCAATATGGCGTTCAGAGTGTCAACTTCAAGAACTCCTTTTTTTGAGAGATCCCATGGTTTATAGGATTTCTTTTAGAAGTGTACATGAATTAGTTGTTTGCAACCATCTCAATAAGTTCTCTTGCTTCTGCAGGTGTTTTCTTCAAGTGGAGTGATCCACCTGCAGAGCTGTCCAATCAAATTTTGGGCATCTCAGACAGACCATCATAGAACACGCCTATGATAGACCATTCTGAGAGCATGTCTGGAGAACATCTCCTAATCAGTTGCTTGTATCTTTTTCACGCTTCATAGAGGGATTCACCTTCTCTTTGTCTAAAAGTTTGAACTTCCACTCTAATTTTGTTCATTCTTTGAGGGGAAAAGAATTTAACCAGAAAAAACATTAACTAGCTTTTCCCTAGATTCTAAGCTCTCTTTTGGTTTAGAATCCAACCATATCTTAGCTCTGTCTCTTACAGCAAAGGGAAATAACATAAGCTTGTAGACTTCAGGATTTACTCCATTAGTCTTTACAGGATCACAGATTTGCAAGAACTCAGCTAAGAACTGATGTGGATCTTCCATTGGACGACTATGGAACTTGCATTCTGTTGCAGAGGAGAGACTAACTGAGGCTTAAGCTCAAAATTATTAGCTCCAATGGTAGGTACAGAGATGCTTCTACCATAAAAGTCAGAGGTAGGCATGGTGAAGTCACCAAGATCTTTTCTGGCATCACCTTCAGGTTCGGCCATGTCTCCTATATCTTGTTCAAAATTTTCTGAAAAGTTTCTTCTGGAGTGTTGTGCTCTAGCTTGTTGTAAGCTTTTCTTCAAATTCCTTTCAGGTTTAGGATCAAGATCAAAGAGGGGTTCTTTATCCCTATTCCTGGTCATAAACAAGAAAAGAAGAAAAGAAAGAAAGGAAGCTTCTATATCTGATTTGAGTATAGAAGGCTCCCAGTGAAATGTGAAGAAAGAAGAAGATAGAAAAGTGAAGATGGAAGATGAGAGGAGGAGAGTAATTCGGATAAATAGAAGTGAATAGGAGAAGAATTAGAAATAGAAGAGATAAATAAGAATTGAAATATTTTTATTTTTATTTTATTTAATAATTAAATTCGAAAATAAGGTTAATAATTTAAAAAGAATTGAAAATTAGTTATAGATTTTTTGAAAAGGGAAGAGAGAGAAGAAGAAGGAGTTTCCGAAAATTAAGAGAGAGAAGAGTTAGTTAGGAAGTTTTGAAAAAGAAGGGAGAGAAGATAAGATATTAATTAAGAAAAGATAAGATGAGAAATTAAAAAGATTTGATTTTAAAATATGAGATTAGAAAAGATAAGATAAGAATTTGAAAAAAATTTAAAAAAGATTTGAGAAAAAAGATGAGATTTGAAATTTGAAATTTTGAATTCTTAAAGTTTAAATTTGAAAAAGATCGGATAAGATTTTTGAATTTTGAAAAAGTTAAGACTTTTGATTTTGAAAAGGTTTAATTTTTGAAATTTAAAGCTAAGATAAGATAAGATAAAAATATTTTTGAAGACACCAAACTTGAGAATCGACACAAGATTTAACCAAAGAAAATATTTTTGAAAAAAATTTTTAGAAAGAAAGACTCAGAGAAATCAAAAAATTTAACCGAGAACAAAAACAAAAAGACTCAAACCAAGAACAAAGATTTAATAAAGAAAGCTAAGGATTCTTGAAAATAAAAGTTTTTTGAAAAAGGTTTTTTGAAGAAGTTTTAAAATTTTTGGAAAAGAAAACAGAAAACAGGTAAGACTCAAACCAAAAACAAAGAGTAAACAAAGAAACGAAAATATTTTTGAAAAAGGTTTTAATTTTTTTCAAAAATAAAGAAGAAGAAAAATATAAATAAAAGACTCAAACAAAATAAAAATACCTGATCTAGGGAGTTAGACAATCCGTCAGTTTGTCCAAACTCGAACAATTCCCGGCAACGGCGCCAAAAACTTGGTGCACAATCCCGACACCTTTGTACAGCTGTACTAGCAAGTCCATCGGGTCGTCTAAGTAATACCTGAGTGAGTCAGGGTCGATCCCATGAGGATTGTGGTTTAAAGCAAGCTATGGTTATCTTGCAGGTCTTAGTCAGGCAAATAGAAGAGTTATTCGTAATTTGTATTTGTGAGATCTAAACTAAGTTGGCATGAAAGCAATAAAATAAAATACTCTGTAAATTGAATGGAATCAGTAATAGGAATATGGTTAAGGATTGGAGTTACTTTGTCTTACTGAATTAACTCTGGTATTACTGTCTTCTTTGCTTGTGAATGATTTCTTCTATGGCAGGCTGTATGTGATCAACACCGTTGGTCGTGGTCATCAATCTCCTCTATTTCAGATCAAACGCCATTGGCCATGGTCATCCAATCTGAACAAGGGTGAAGCTCTAGCAGTTCATTCTCTTGGCGATTCTATTCAAAATGCCACAGAAAAGGTTGAATCTTCTGGATCAAAGAGTGCTGCTTCTTTGGGTTCTAGCCTCTACCACAGAGACCCTAATCTCCCCGAAAATCAGCTAAACTAGTGTCTCGATAAGTCCCTAATGAAGTCGTGGGTTAGCCGTCTGAAAGATGTATAATCAAGCTGGCGGTTTGCACTTTCCAATCACATATTCACACGAACCCAAGTAGACACGGGTGGTTGTCAGGCACGCGGTCCTAGTATGATGAACAGAGCTAATTGTCACTGATCATCCTATTCACCATGTTGAAGAACGAGTATACATCTTAGAAATAAATCAAACATGGATCGAAGAGAAACAGTAATATTTTTATTAATTCATAGGACTCAGCAGGGCTCCTCCCCTTAACCTAGGAGGTTTAGAAACTCATACTGATAGAAAATACAATGCTAGAATTCGAATATGGTGTAAAGTCACGATGATTTGTGTGAAAAACATAAATCTAATCCCTTAAATACTAACAAATGACTAGCACGGGTAAAACAGTCTTTTTAGTGCTAAAATCCACTTCTGGGGCCCACTTGGTGAGTGCTTGGGCTGAGCTTTGATGAGATCTATGTGCTATGAGGTCTCTAGGGCATTGAACGCTGGCTAAGGGGTCCTCTTTGGGCGTTTGGACACTGGTCTCTACTCCTTGGGCTCTAGACGCCTAAAAGGGGGAGGCTGGCGTTGGACGATAGTTTTGGGCCTTCTAATTTGAAGCAAAGTATGGACTATTATACAGTGATGGAAATCCCTGGAAGTCAGCTTTCCATAGTCATTGAGAACGCTCCATTCAGACTTCTGTAGCACCAGAAAATCTCTTTAGAGTGCAAGGAGGTCAGATCCAGACAGCATCTGTAGTGCTTTCTCTGTCTCTAAATCAGACTTTTGCTCCAGCTCGTTAATTTCAGCCAGAAATTACCTGAAATTGTAGAAAAACACATAAAAACGTAATAGAATCCAAAAATGTGAATTTAACACTAAGATCTATAAAAACTTAATAAAAACTAAACAAAATATACTAAAAACTATATGAAAACAATGCCAAAAAGTGTATAAAATATCCGCTCATTAGGAAGCTTTGCTCCTTCTTTCACCGATTTTGAGCCAACGATGAGCAGTTTTTGATAGTTTCGAATTTGCTTCACCATAAAAACCCTCATCAAGACTAGCGAATGCCAGGATATGGAGCTTTCAGTTCGAATGAGATGAAGAAGATGAAGTAACGAAGTGATCTCTTTAAATATGGGGGTTTTAACTTTCTGTAACTCCTTCCTACTTGAAATGGCATCGTTTTCTTATTTTAGTGCCAAAACTTAATACGACGATGTTTTCTATTTTCTAGCGTGGCAATCAGCTTGGACGGAAAAACGGGAAAGGACCAGCTTGGTGCACTTTTTCCAATCTCGAGGACATAAATAGTGCAATTGGGAAGTCAAGGACCAAATCGATGGATTTCATAAATCTCAGGAACTACTTTGGGGTTTAACTCAAATTATCTAGTAGCTTTCAAGGCAACTCATGAATAATTAAGGAGGATAATAAGAATAGAGAATTAATATTTTTTAATGGTATGCAAATGAGGAATAATACGATGACAGTTAGTATATGATGAAACTGATTTGATGATAGTTCTAGGTTCTATTGTTGCAACTATTTTTTCTTTAAAAAGCATAATTAAATAAAAAATATACCAATCCATTTAACTCGTTATTTCAGTCCATTTGAATTAAGTTAAAATCTTGGATAATTTATTTTAACAAAATAATTAATAACCAAATTACACTATTGTTCTGATTTTAATTTAGTTATATACCTATTCTAATTTAATATATATAAATCAAATTAATTAAATTCGATTTACAAATTTACACATAAATAGATTTGATTTATGAAAAATTATTGTTCATGCCCTAACCCAATAAATAAAGCTAGACCTAGTAAGGATAAGAAACTCAATTCATAAAGGATGTCTCTAATTCATACCCGACCTCTATAAAGAGGTTGGACACCGCAAAGGACCAAAATCTACTTGTCTAAAGCAAGTAATTGCCTCCACAAATCTATTCAAGTATCTCTATTTCCTCTAAAAGATAAATCTCAATAACTCCCAAATCAGGTATAATTTACGTTCTAATATACCAAAAACCTCCCTAAAGCCCTTGCTAACTTAAGCATCGGAGTCTCTTGCAGGTACCACCCCCACCTCCTCACGAGGAACTCGGTTGGCGGTATCTTAGCACAAGATTAAGGCGGACGCTGTCTCACGCGGAGTCTGGACCTCACGTTCAGGCCCAAAACCAATGTTTTAATTATCTCTCGGAACATTGGCGCCGTTGCCGGGGAATTGGGATTCAACCCTTGACAATGGCGGATCGTTAGTATGAAGATGGTTATACGACATCTGAATCGGAACCTGAGCCTCAACAGGAAGACCATGCCCTCCTCATACTCTGACTACAACAAACGCATATTCCTCATGGAGAAGGGACATTTGGAAAGCCCCAATCAAGGCGGATCCACTCAGAGGTACACCCAGCTATAGAAGAAGAACCACCACATCCTACTGAGATCCTATGTATGGTTCACGGTCATGGCGGACGACTTGAACACCTCGAGTAGGAAGCCGAGTGATGGAGCGCAGAAGTTGGTGAATTAAAAATTATTAAAATATATACGTTGCAAGTACAGTTCTTAACTCACCAGAAATCTGCCTATCAATTTAGAAAGGTGTCACAGAAAATTGAAATTTAAAATACTGGGAGTATGAATCCCAGGTCGTCTCCCAACGAGTTGCAGGAAAGTGTGCTATTTTATTAACCAGAGGTTTTCAAAGAAGTGAGTTGAGTAAACAGGAAATTAAAATTGATGAAATTAAATAATGTAAATAAAAGCCTTGACTGGGAGTTGATTAGTTGGAATCTCTATTATTGTTGGAATACTCTCAAGAGTAATTGATAATTAAAGGTTGGCCTGTTTAGTTATACTTTACTAGGTAAGGGAGAGTCAAACAAGTTAGAATGCTACGTCTGTTCACAAGTTGCAACCCACTTAGTTCAAAGGGATTGGTGTTAGTGACTAGAGAGCAATCCAACAGTTAACCCAATTACAAATTCTCTTTCAATCCTTCCAACTCAAGAGTTCCTTTCAATCAACTCCCCATCAAGTGAGGGAACTACTCGCTCATTGTAAATAATAAATCCATAACATATGAAAGGAAATTAAAAGAAGACATGATAATTAGAAATTAAAATGAATTAAAATAAAAAAATAATCCTTGTATTAAATAATCATAAAAGTATTCCAATGGCAAAATTAAACAAAGCAAAGAACATGGAAGAATAAAACCAAGTAAAGAGAACGAACTAGAATGACGAAGTCTTGATGAGGTAATAACACTTCTCAGTGTTCCAATGCAAAGACCAATCAAAAATTAAAATCCTAAAAACTATGAATGTCTTGAGAGAAAACCTAGAGGAGGAGTAAAACTAGATCTAAAACTAAAACTGTGTAGAATGAATGTTGTCTTTGGTTTCTGCATGTTCTCTGGCTCTAGTCTGCTGTTTTGGGCCAAAAACTGGGTCGAAATAGGGTCCAAATTCGCCCCCAGCGAATTCTGCAGATTATGCAGATCGCGCACGTCACGCGATCGTGTCACCCATGCG
The DNA here is from genome assembly GCF_000816755.2 of Arachis ipaensis. NCBI lineage: Eukaryota > Viridiplantae > Streptophyta > Magnoliopsida > Fabales > Fabaceae > Arachis > Arachis ipaensis. The sequence continues at coordinate 47,403,530 of NC_029792.2, forward strand.
GACGCATCATTCGCGTTTTTCCCTGCCACGCGTTCGCGTCATCCACGCTTCCGCGTCGCTCGAGCTTTTCCAATCCGCGCGGTCGCGTGAGCCATGCGGCCGCGTCACTGCGATTTGCCCTCTTTCGCGCGGTCACGTTAGCCATGCGACCGCGTCACTTCTCGCTGGTTATCTCCTCAAATTCTTGTGTTCCTTCTATTTTTGCTAGTTCCTTTCCAATCTCCAACTCATTCATGCCCTATAAAGCCTGAAACACTTAACACACAGATCACAGCATCGAATGGAATAAAGGAGAATTTAAAAATACATAATTAAAAGTCTCTAGGAAGCAGTTTTCAAACATGTAAATTCGGGAAGGAAATATAAATGCATGCTAATTTAATGAATAAGTGGGTAAGGATCATGATAAAACCACACAATTAAACACAATATAAACCATAAAATAGTGGTTTATCAACCTCCCCACACTTAAACATTAGCATGTCCTCATGCTTAATTGAAGGAGATAAAGTAAATAAGTATGAACATGTAGAAACTCATGCAATGCAATGAAATCCTATATATATAAATAAATGCAACTATATGATTCTTGCCCACTTGATCAAAAGTAAATAAGCTCTTCAAAACAATTACAAATCAAATTCCACTAATTCTATCATTACACAGTAAGACAGATAAAAGTGCAAGAAGATAGCTTATGAAAGCAGGGAACATGAAAATTCAAGTATTGAACCCTCATTGATAATGTATGTACGCTCTAATCTCTGGTGTATAGGGTAATCACTCTATTCTTCTCTAATCATGCTCTCTAACTTTTGTTCTTCTCCTAACCAATCAACAACAGTTAATATACCAATGCAAACATCATGAGGTCTTTTCAAGGTTGTAATGGGGCCAAGGTAAGGGTAGGGATACACATATGGTTAAGTGAGCTTATAAATTGAATCTTTAATTAACCCAAGCTTCAACCCAACCTATATATTTTTAATGTAATCTTAAAATTCATACCTAGCTTCCCAGAATTCCCTTTTTCAATCCATACTCATGTATCAACTTTTTATTTTAATTTTATCATATGTGTATTGATCTTTGAATTCTTAATTCAGCATTGGGATAATTTTGTCCCCTTATTTATTTATTTATTTTTTGATTTTTTTTATATTTTTATATAGACATAAAAATAAATATAGCTTATCAATGCACATAGATTTTTAATTCTTATAGTTTCGCATGAGTAGGTATCCAAATTTCCATTGTATTATCATGATACATTCCCTTAATAACTTTTGTTCCCACAATTTCTCATTCTTAACTAACACACACAATTCTATCTTAAGCTAACCAAAGATTCAATTTGGGATATACAATTGTTTTTCCGCTTAAGACTAGTAATGTGGTAAAATATAGAACAAATGGGATTTAAAGGCTCAAAGTGGTTAACAAAGGTAATTAAAAAGGGTAGGCTTAATTTGGATAAGTGAGTTTTAACAAATAATGGCCTCAATCATGTGCAAGCATACAAATATAATAAATATTGGACATATAAGATGAAACAAAATATAGATTACAATCATAGAGAAGTGAACACACAGGAATAAAATAATTATGGTTAAATAATTTAACCATACATAAAGGCTCAAATCTTCATGGGTTGTGTGTTCTTTAGCTCAAACATCATGTTCCAAATACAACTTCAAGCAAATTTATCATAAAAATTTTAAAAATTAGTGAAATTTTGTTCCAAAGATAGAGTCTTAGAAGAAACTTATTGTCTTTTCAATCAAGTAGAACATGCATGCAACTATTCTAACCTATTACTATGCAATATATCCTATTCTATAAAAGAAAGAAAATCTAACTAAATATCCTAATTTATTGGTGCTAGAGAAGAGAAATTACCTTTGGAAGTCAGGTACTGACCGACCTCCCCACACTTAACGCTTTGCACTGTCCTCGGTGCCATCTGTCAGGATCAGGGGTGGGCTGGTAGCAGTATCTCCACAGTCGGGACCATCATGGCTCCATGTGCTGGTAAAAGAAGTGGATTCTGGGGTGTCTGAGTCTCTGCAATCTCCTCTAAATAGCTCCCTGAGGTGTTTGAATCTACGGTTGTTACGGCGCTTTCTTAACTTCGCTTTGTGTTCTTGCCGATCCAACCTTTTGATTATTTGCTGGAGCAGTTCATCAGTTGTAGGTGCTTGTGGTGTTGAAGAAGGAATATCTTCAACTGGAACAGTAGGAAGGCTTATAGTGGCTACTGGAAGTCTGAGGTATTTCCCGTTAGGGACATACTGATCATCCCATGGAAGCATGGCTTTGGTGTCCCCACCTCTATAGGAGGCTCCGGCTGTTGAGACAAGATCTGAGACCAAGGTGGGGAAAGGTAAGTTGCCTGCAATTTGTACGTGTCCCATGGCATTCCGGATATGTCTTGATAGATTCAGAGGTTGGTCTGTAAGGATGCACCATAGTAGAACGGCCATGTCCGCAGTGAAGGAGGACTCGTGAGTGCTCGGAAAGACGTAATGGGACATGATCTGTGCCCATACGCGAGCCTCCAAGGTAAGTGCTGAAGCCGACATTCCCTTAGGGTGGGTACGATGGTATCTGTAGATCCAACGGCTGCCAGGTAATGCGATAACTCTGAGAACAGAGTCCCAGTCAAATTGGTACTTCTGGCGCTTGAGTGCGGCTTCTTGAAAGGCATCCATTCCTTCTGGAATAGGGGGAAGACTCAGAGCTTGTTGAATGGCCTCTTCTGTAATGGGGACTTGCTTCTGACGAATATAGACAGACTACAGGGTTGGCAGGTAGAAGTTAGAGTAGAACTCGACTACCCAAGAAAGATTGACCTACCTTGGCTGTCTCCATAGGAAACCCCATTGTCTTCGTTCAATTTGCGGTTTAACAAAGGTAGCAATATTGGACGGGAGGATAAGAAGGTATTCGTTGTTATAGTTCCTTTCTGCTAGGATAGGGAACATCTGCTCACAGTAGCAATTGGGAAATCGCGCAGTGTCCTTTGCTGGAAAGGCTTTCTCCTTTTTATCAACCTTGATGATCCTCTTAACTCTTTTTGTTGAGGGCTTGACTGCAGTTGAAGAAGGCTCTGCCACTAGTGCTCTTTTAGTTCCTCTTCTTGCTGGGGGTTTAAGAGCTGCTTTCTCTTTTCCTTTCTTGGTGGCCATCCTGAAAAAGGGAAGAGAAAGTAAATTAAATTCAAAGAGATATATAGCAAGGAAGAGAACGGAAGAGGTGGTGATGGATGCACATTAAGATGTAACTGACATTAACACATGCTCACGAGTACATGTGAAAAGCCATCAATGGAAAATAGCTAGTGCATATAAGGTCAAGTGAATGCAAAGTGTTTATTGGCATGCCGGCAAAGGGCATGAGTAGCATAGACCAAGCATCACTTGTAATAAATCACCATGTTTGTATTGACAATTATATTCAATTAATAAAATAGTAAAGAGAATTTATGAAAAGCCAGCATTGAATAGTAGAAAGTATAATAGAGAAGTGCATAATGCCATATGGGCTTTTTCACAAACACATAGCATGCATGGTGAATAAGGTATAGAAAGTATTAAAGTGAACATGCAAGCAACCCTTTAAAGAAAATAATAATAATAATTGTCAAACAATTTGCAACAATCCACAAGCATATAATGAGGAATAATGACTCAAATAAATTTCTAACACCATGTAAAAAGGAAAAGAAGAAGAAAGAAAATATGAATAATGAAAAGAAGAAGAAAAGAAAAAAGAAAATAACATATAAAATAATAAGAATGATAGAAAAGGAATGAGGGAAGAAGAGAATAAAACCTTGTTAATGGAGGTGAGAGAGAGTGACAGGTGAGATAGAAGGAAGAAGGGAGAAGGAAGAAATAAGGAGGGAAAAGAAAAATTAGGATTGGAGAAGAAAAAGATAAGATATTTTGGCAATTTAGGTTGAGCTATGCGGCGCATGCGACGCGGCCGTGTGGGGCACGCGTTCGCGTGGGTTCGCTTCAAGTATGGCGACGCAGTCGTTTCGGTCACGCGGTTGCGTGACCCATGTTATGCTTCTGGCGCGAGTGCAGCCTCGCGCCAGCACAACTCTCTGTTTAAATTAATTTATTTGCCAAAATTGGGGTGACGCGATCGCGTGGGTCACGCGATCGCGTGAGTGAACTTCAGAAAAGGGATGACGCGGACGCGTTGGCAACGCGGTCGCGTGATAGGGATTGTGCGTCCAGCACCACTCTCGCACAATATTTCGTTGTGCACCCTTTTTACGTCGAAAATTAGGGCACACGGCCGCGTGGGTCACGCGGTCGCGTGGGAGGCCATTATGCCTATGTGACGCGGTCGCGTGGGTCGATTTGTGCCATTGGCATGCCTCCAGCCACGCTCCAGCGTGACTCTCTGTTTGTTTTTATTTTTCTCCCCTCTCCATGCGACGCGGACGCGTCGCTGATGCAGTCGCGTCGCGTAGCATTTTTTTTTAATTAAAGGTATGCAGATGTAAATGCACGAAATATACTGATAAAGAGAAGAGTTATTGAATAGGAAAAACTAAAAATAAAGAAAAGAACGATCATACCATGGTGGGTTGTCTCCCACCTAGCACTTTGCTTTAACGTCCGTAAGTTGGACGCTCCACTAGCTCAATCTTCTGCTATGTGGGGATCTTCCAAGAGGAAGATTTCAAGTTCCTTGTTTTTCTGCATCTTCTCGCCATGGTATAGCTTCAGGCGTTGTCCATTAACTTTAATAAGTTCAGAGCTTGAAGGATGGCTTAGGTGATAAACTCTCTACGATTCGGCCTTCTCTACTCTGTATGGACCTTCCCATCTTGATCTCAACTTACCTGGCATGAGCCTTAGTCGAGATTTGTAAAGGAGGACTAA
>NC_029792.2:47408633-47411496 GCF_000816755.2 Arachis ipaensis
GGGCCAAAATGTCCTCCACTCTCAGATGAGTGACAGGCCTCTAAAATGGACTGGAATTCTGATTGAGACACACAACATCTAATTACCTGATCAGTGCCACACCTCCATAAATATGGGTCGTCCCATATATAATATTTAGACTCGCTTTTCAGCTTGTCTCTTTGATGCTTAAAAAAGTTTGGTGGAAATGTGCGGCTAACTAGATAATTAGCAACAGGTGCATACCAAGGGACTACCTCAGATACTGCTTGCAGGTTATCAAAAGGAAAATTATCATCTATAGGAGTAGAATCATCCTTAATGTGCTCAAGGCGACTCAAGTGGTCTGCCACTAAATTCTGGTTACCACTCCTATGCTTTATTTCTAAATCAAATTCTTGTAATAGCAGTATCCAACGTATAAGTCTTGGTTTGGACTCCTTTTTAGCCAATAGATACTTTAAAGCTGCATGGTCCGAATACACTACTACTCTAGTACCAAGTAAATAAGCTCGGAATTTATCCAAAGCAAAAACAATAGCAAGAAGCTCTTTCTCAGTAGTAGTATAATTGGACTGGGCAGTGTCTAAAGTCTTAGACGCATAAGCAATAACAAAAGGATCCTTACCATCACGCTGAGCCAGCGCTGCTCCTACTGCATGGTTGGAAGCATCGCACATGATTTCAAACGGCTGGCTCCAGTCTGGTCCTCTCACAATTGGAGCTTGAGTCAGAGCGGTCTTCAGCCTATCAAACGCTTCTCTACAATCCTTACTAAACTCGAACTCAATATCCTTCTGCAGTAATCTGGATAAGGGAAGTGCTACCTTACTAAAGTCCTTAATAAATCTCCTGTAAAACCTGCATGGCCAAGGAACGAACGGACTTCCCTCACAGAGGAGGGGTAAGGTAAACTAGAAATAACATTCACCTTTGCTGGGTCTACAGAAATGCCACTATTAGATACCACATGTCCTAATACAATCCCTTGTTTTACCATAAAGTGACATTTTTCAAAATTTAATACAAGGTTTGTATTAACACATCTATCTAATACTCTAGATAATCCATCTAAGAAAAGGCTAAAAGAATCATCATAAACGCTAAAATCGTCCATAAAAACCTCCATACAGTCCTCAATAAGATCAGAGAAAAGACTCATCATGCACCTTTGGAAAGTAGCTGGTGCATTGCACAAGCCAAAGGGCATTCTCTTGTAAGCATAAGTCCCAAAAGGACATGTAAAAGTGGTCTTTTCCTGATCCTCAGGAGCTATATGAATCTGGAAATAACCTGTGTAACCATCTAAAAAGCAATAATGTGATTTACCTGACAGGCGATCCAGTATTTGATCAATGAATGGAAGTGGGTAGTGATCCTTACGGGTAGCTTGGTTGAGACGCCTGTAATCAATGCAGACTCTCAAAGCATTCTGAACTCTAGTTGCTATGAGCTCTCCATGCTCATTCTTCACTATAGTGACTCCAGATTTCTTAGGCACCACTTGTACTGGGCTAACCCATTCACTGTCTGAAATGGGATAGATGATACCTTCTTCCAATAGTCTGGTCATTTCCTTCTTGACAACTTCCAAGATAGTGGGATTCAATCTTCTCTGGGGTTGATGGACAGGTCTTGCTCCCTCTTCTAAAAATATTCTGTGCTCACATACTTGAGGGTTGATTCCTACTATGTCTGCCAAACTCCACCCAATTGCCTTCTTGTGCCTCCTCAGCATATCAAGTAACTGCTCTTCTTGTTGAGATGTGAGTTCCCTTACAATGATAACTGGAAACTTCTGCTCATCTTCAAGATAAGCATATTTAAGATGTGGAGGGAGGGGTTTCAACTCTAACTTCTGATCATGGGCAGGCTTTGGATTGTCTGGAGCTTGTGAAAATGGTGAAGTGCCCTCATTGTCAGTTAAGAGGGTCCCCACACTTGGACCTTGTCCAGTGTGCCTCTCTTCTAACTCTTCCTTGTGGACTTCAGCTACAGTTTCATCTATGACATCACACTAGAAGATAGAATGATCTTCTGGAGGGTTGTCAATGACTCCATTCAAATTGAAAATTACTATGTGGCCATCTATTTCAAAAGAGTATGTTCCTGAAAAAGCATCCAATTTGAATTTTGATGTCTTCAGGAATGGTCTTTCAACTAGGATTGATGATGGCTTATCTGAGTCATTATGGGGCATCTCCAAGATATAAAAATCAGTGGAAAATGTAAGCCCTTTAATGTTCACTAAAACATCTTCAGCAACTCCAGCCACTGTAATAATGCTTTTATCTGCTAACACAAAACGAGCTGCCGACCTTTTTAAGGGAGGGAGCCTCAAAATATCATATATAGACAAAGTCATTATACTAACAGATGCTCTTAAATCACACATGCAATCATAAATTACTACACCACCAATAGTACAACTAACTATACAAGGACCTGGGTCACCTCCCATTAAAGCAGATATAGAACAACCTAAAGGAATAGTTTCTAATTCATTAATTTTGTCTTTATGGATACATAAATCTTTTAGAAACTTTGCATATTTAGGTACCTGTTGAATAACATCAAAAAGAGGAACAGTTACCTCAACCTTTTTGAATATTTCTACCATTTTAGGATTGGGTTCCAGTTGCTTCCTGGGCTTCCTTACAAGTTGTGGAAATGGAATAGGAGTGGTGTTTTCTGCAGTGTCTGCGCCTTTTTGTGCTTCCTCCTGTGGTTGGACTTCTTCTTTTTCAGCTATGTCCTATATGTCCTCTTCCTCTTTCACATCTTCTATTTCTACTACCTCTTCAGCTGAGGCGTGTTCTGGTGAGCTTGGCTCCTCCTGATTCCTCTCCTGCAGTGTGGTTCCAGACCTCAGGGTGATGGCATT
>NC_029792.2:47412294-47438446 GCF_000816755.2 Arachis ipaensis
AGTGTGGTTCCAGACCTTAGGGTGATGGCATTAATGCCTCCCTTTGGATTGGGTAATGGTTGAGAGGGGATTCCAGTGGAGCTTGAAGGTTGGTTACTGGAATTTTGCATTGATCCAATCTGTGAGACAAGAGCTTGCAAAGTAGCGGTCAAACCATTCAGACTGGCATTAATGTTATTTTCCAGGGTCTGTTGTCTCCGCTCAATAGATTGTAGTAACTCATCATTAGGAGATGAAGAAGAATGAGTAAATTGAGAGGTCTGCTGTGGGTATTCTGTGGTCCTTGGGATTACCTCAGGTGAGGTGCTCTGTAAGGTTGATTCTGCTACCTGTTGTTGTTATTATTCCACCTCTGATTTCCCTGATTATCTCTGCCTCCTCTGTTATTGTTGTCCCTCCAATTCTGGTTAGAATTGTCCTGCCATCCATGGTTATTATTTCCACCTTGATTGTACCCTTGGTTGGGGCGGTCATAGAAGTTATGAGTGGATGACACCATGTTGTCTTCTTGTTGGAGCTGCGGGCATTCATCAGTATAATGGCTATAATCAGCACAGACTCTGCAAACTCTCTGTGGAACTAACTGTTGGCTTTGCTGTGGTGGAGGAGGTTGAGCTTGCTGAACTTGTTGATTCAATTGCATTTGCTTCAGTAAGTTGGTCATTTCATAGATACTCTGAGCTAGAGCAGTAGTCTCTCTACTAGAGGATACTTCTGCAACAGCTTTTGAACGGCCTTGCTTTTGCCTGTGGTTCCTAGTGGATTCAGCTAAGTCGCTGATCAATTGCCATGCCTCATCAGTGGTCTTGTACTTCTTCATAGACCCATTGCTAGCACTTTCCAATGTGGTCTTGTCTTGGGGTCTCATACCCTGTGTGATATAGCTGAGTAATACTATCTTGTCAATCATGTGGTGGGGGCATGCTTCCAGAAGATTATTGAAGCGCTTCCAGTATTCAAAGAGAGTCTTATTGTCATCCTAAACAATTGTGGAAATGTCTTTCCTCAGTTTATCAGTAACTTCAGATGGAAAGAATTTCTCCAAGAACTCTTTTCTGAGTGTATCCCAGTTGGATACATTTGCTAGAGGTTGAGTGTAGTAGCACTCTCTTACTTTTCCCTCAAGAGAAAACGGGAAAGCTTTCAGCAAAATTGAAGTTTCATCTGTACCGTCACGCCTAACAGTAGAACAGGCTGCCTGGAAATCTCTCAGGTGCTTAATAGGCTCTTGAGCAGGTAAGCCATGAAACTTGGGCATCAAATTGAGCAGTGCGGTCTTTATTTCAAAATCCGTATCCACCGCTGGGTGATGCTCTTGAAACGGTTGCATTGTAAAATCAGGAGCTCCTTCCTCCTGGATGGTAACTCTCCTAGCTGCCATGTCTTCTACACGTGAATCAACCGAATCAGTAGAACGAGGGCTGGTTTCTTCCTCAACTGACGTTTCAGATTCGCCCTCAGAGAGGACTAACCGAGGTTTAGCTCGCCTTATTCGTGAAATAGTCCTTTCAATTTCAAGATCGAATATTGGCAAGCTTGGGTCAGGAAGTGAACGCGTCATTTGACGAAAGAAACATGCAGCTCATAGTAAAAACAATAAAATAAAATGCAAATAAATAAATTCTAATTAATAACTTTAGCACTCTATTACAACTCCCCGGCAACGGCGCCAAAAATTGATGGAGCGCAGAAGTTGGTGAATTAAAAATTATTAAAATATATACGTTGCAAGTACAGTTCTTAACTCACCAGAAATCTGCCTATCAATTTAGAAAGGTGTCACAGAAAATTGAAATTTAAAATACTGGGAGTATGAATCCCAGGTCGTCTCCCAACGAGTTGCAGGAAAGTGTGCTATTTTATTAACCAGAGGTTTTCAAAGAAGTGAGTTGAGTAAACAGGAAATTATAATTGATGAAATTAAATAATGTAAATAAAAGCCTTGACTGGGAGTTGATCAGTTGGAATCTCTATTATTGTTGGAATACTCTCAAGAGTAATTGATAATTAAAGGTTGGCTTATTTAGTTATCCTTTACTAGGTAAGGGAGAGTCAAACAAGTTGGAATGCTACGTCTGTTCACAAGTTGCAACCCACTTAGTTCAAAGGGATTGGTGTTAGTGACTAGAGAGCAATCCAACAGTTAACCCAATTACAAATTCTCTTTCAATCCCTCCAACTCAAGAGTTCCTTTCAATCAACTCCCCATCAAGTGAGAGAACTACTCGCTCATTGTAAATAACAAATCCATAACATATGAAAGGGAATTAAAAGAAGACATGATAATTAGAAATTAAAATGAATTAAAATAAAAAATAATCCTTGTATTAAATAATCATAAAAGTATTCCAATGGCAAAATTAAACAAAGCAAAGAACATGGAAGAATAAAACCAAGTAAAGAGAACGAACTAGAATGACGAAGTCTTGATGAGGTAATAACTCTTCTCAGTGTTCCAATGCAAAGACCAATCAAAAATTAGAATCCTAAAAACTATGAATGTCTTGAGAGAAAACCTAGAGGAGGAGTAAAACTAGATCTAAAACTAAAACTGTGTAGAATGAATGTTGTCTTTGGTTTCTGCATGTTCTTTGGCTCTAGTCTGCTATTCTGGGCAGAAAACTGGGTCGAAATAGGGTCCAAATTTGCCCCCAGCGAATTCTGCAGATTATGCAGATCGCGCACATCACGCGATCGCGTCACCTATGCGGACGCGTCATTCGCGTTTTTCCCTGCCATGCGTTCGCGTCGTCCACACTTCCACGTCGCTCGAGCTTTTCCAATCCGCGCGGTCGCGTGAGCCATGCGGCCGCATTACTGCGATTTGCCCTCTTTCGCGCGGTCACATGAGCCATGCGACCACGTCACTTCTCGCTGGTTATCTCCTCAAATTCTTGTGTTCCTTCCATTTTTGCCAGCTTTCTTTCCAATCTCCAACTCATTCATGCCCTATAAAGCCTGAAACACTTAACACACAGATCACGACATCGAATGGAATAAAGGAGAATTTAAAAATACATAATTAAAAGTCCTTAGGAAGCAGTTTTCAAACATGTAATAAATTCAGGAAGAAAATATAAATGCATGCTAATTTAATGAATAAGTGGGTAAGGATCATGATAAAACCACACAATTAAACACAATATAAACCATAAAATAGTGGTTTATCACCGAGCGACAACGGGAAGCAAAACAAGAATTGTGGAGAGAGGTAAGATGATGAAGGGAGCTAGAAGAAAAGCTCTTAAAATTAGAAGTCGATCTCCGAAAACGAGGAAATCGAGCAGATCGGGAAGAAAGCCCCTTAGGGGGAGAAGATCCATTCACAGAAGAGATTCTGCGGGCTAAATTCCCGAGGAATTTCAAAACCCTCGACATGGATCTCTACGACGGAACAACTGACTCGAGACACCATATTAGCAACTTCAAGACCCTGATGTACCTGGCTGATGCCTCTGACGCCACTCGCTGAAGCCTTCCCAACAACCTTAACCAAAGCTGCGATGAAGTTGTTCGATAACTTACCTCCCAGGTTGGTAACTGGATTCGACGACCTAGGAAGGAAGTTTCTTGCTAGGTTTTCTATTTAAAAGGATATGGTAAAGCACACCCCGAGCTTACTAGGAGTTAAACAAGAAGCTGGAGAGACACTCTGGGATTATATGGAGAGATTCAATAAAGCGTGCTTGAAGATACAAAACCTACCCACTGAAGCAATGATAATGGGATTAATCTATGGCCTTAAGAAAGGGTCATTCTCTCAATCCATATCTGAGAGACACCCGACTTCCTTGTACAAAGTACAAGAGCATGCAGAGAAGTACATCAACATGGAGGAAAATTTCTGACTAAAAGAACCACTCCCGATGACCAATCTGCCCTATCCACCTCGGGAAAAAGAGAAAGAAGCTAAGAAGAAGGAAGAGTATAATCTGGAGAAACCCTAAAGATACCATAACTACACCCCCTCCGGATCTCTCCAGTAGATGTTTACAGAGAAATATGCCGCACCGAGAAGCTTCCAACTCCTTGTCCGATTAAACATAAAAAAATAGAAAGACAGACAGAATATTGTGAATACCACAAACTCTATAGGCACTCTACCAATGAGTGTTATGATTTAAAAAATGTCATAGAAAAGTTGGCTACAGAAGGCTGACTAGATAGCTACTTAGCGGACAGGTCAGACGACCCGAGGAAAAGAAAGAGGGATGAAGAAGGGGATGACAAGAATATCCACCTCAAACTCCCGAGCAGCACATATGCATGATAAATGGGGGATTTGCCGAAGGTAGGATATCTAAATCATCACAGAAAAGGCATCTTAAGGAGGTGTACCAAGTCGGAAGATAGTGGATCTCCCGACTTGCCCACCATCTCATTTACGAAAGAGGATGCTCAAGGAATAACCCCTAGTCATGATGATCCCATGGAGATAACGATGATCCTCGCTAATTGGTGCGGAATTTAAATGTCCGCAAACTAACCGGCAAGTGCACCGGGTCGTACCAAGTAATACCTCAGGTGAGTGAGGGTCGATCCCACGTGGATTGATGGATCAAGCAACAATGATTGAGTGATTAACTTAGTCAAACAAGCAAAAAATTATGTTTAAGAGTACAATTGCATTAATTGTAAATTCAGAGAATTAAAAAGCAAATAGTAAACGTGTTGTGAAGAATATGTGAGAAAGCAGTTAAGGTTTCGGAGTTGTTTATCTTCCAGATTTTTATTTCTTACCAACTATTTTAATCATGCGAGATTCAATTCATGGCAAACTATATTTGACTAAACCCTAATTCCTTACTAATTTAGTCTCCTCTAACCTAGTTAACTACCAATTCCTTGGTCACTTAATGTCAATTAGAGGTTTAAGTCCAATTCTAGTTTATTAGCCACAAAAACCCTAATTAGCCAAAGCTAACAGGATTATATGTCACGTATCCCAATTAGTTCATGTAATTAGCAATTTAAGAGGAACTTACTTTCAAGCTTTGTTCAGGTGAGAGACCTCTTCCAAGGGTCACAAGAACGCACTTAGAATAAGGGTCATACTTCCGTTCCACCCAGATTCATAAAATTAAGTATGAAAGTAATCCTTAAAAATGAATCAATACATTAATTAAAATAGAAAAGCAATAATTTCAATCATAGAAATAAACAGAGCTCCTAACCTTAACAGTGGAGGTTTAGTCGCTCATGGCTCAGAGAGAAAACAAGGATTCTAAAAATTGTAAAGTGCGGAATGAGGTGCGTAAAAGAGAAGAGAGCCCGAAGATTTGAATCTTTTCCCTTTTATATCTAATCCTAATTAATGTAAAAAATATTTTTTAAAATTAAATAATATCTTTTCCTATTTATAAATAAAATAAAACTTTTAATCAAAATGAAATGTAATCTTCGAGCATTCCTTTTCTTCGGCGTGGGGGCCATTGCTCATCTTTGGAATGGAGTCTAACTTCAGGAAAGTGAAGTTAGGTGCTGCCTTGGCTGAATAGAACTTGAAGCTTCTTCTTTCATATGGCTCCTAACTTGGGAAATTCTAAGTTAGGCGCCACCTTGGCTGAACGAAATTGGAGCACTTTGTGATCACGGCGCCTAACTTGGGAAAATCCAAGTTAGGCGCCACCTTGGCCATGTGTCCTTAAAAAATGTGTAGACTATTATATATCGTTGGAAAGCTCTAGAAGTTACCTTTCTAATGCCACTGAAACTGCAACAATTGGACTTCTTTATCTCAAGTTATTTTTGTTCGAGTGCATGAAGGTCAGGGTTGACAGCATCATTCGCTTTCTTCCTTTTCTGCTACACAAACTTGTCAAATCCATCCGAATGCTACCTGAAATAAACAAAATTGTGCACAACTCAAAAGTAGCATTCATAGTGGCTAAAGGACGTTTAAATCTTGATTAAACTTGACAATTCAAATGCAAATTCACTAGGAAAAGGTAGAAAAGATGCTCACGCATCACCAATTCAAACCTCCATAGAACCCTAGTAGATCAAGGTAGCTCAGTGGATATATTGTTTAAACCTGATTCTGACAAGCTCGGACTAGAAGAGAAGGATCTAAAGACATACCCAAATAATCTCCTCAGACTAGGGAATATGCCGATTTAACCTCTTGGATATATATCTTTATACATTACATTTGGAAAAGGCACGAGGTCAAAAACGTTAAGTATCGACTATATCGTGGTTGACGTCACCTCAGCAGATAATGCCTTAATAGTGGCTATTATCTCTACACCCTACCTATGTATGAGATTCCCTACTACTGAAGGAATTTATACAAAAAAAAGGGGACCAAAAACTAGCACGTAAGTGCTACAATGAAAGTATTAGTTTGAAAGATAGCCCTAGGAGAAAAGAGGTCAACACTATCAAACTCGGTGGAATTCAAACCCGAGAGGAACTACGACCCCAACCTGGGGAAAAGTAGAAGAAGTACAAATTGGGAATCACCCTGAAAAAACAACCAATATAGGGGCTAACTTGGAGGAAGGTCTGAAATAGCAGCTCATCAACCTCTTAAAGAGAAATTCCAACCTCTTCGCTTGAAAAGCCTCTGACATGCCAGGCATAGACCCCAATCTGATGTCTCACAAACTTTCTATCTACCCTGGCTCTTGACCTATTCAACAAAAGCGTCAGAAGCTCGGACCAGAAAGGACACAAATTGTGGAAGAACAAGTACAGGCCTTGTTAGAAGAAGGATTTATAAGAGAGGTAAAGTATCTATTGTGGCTAGCCAACGTAGTCTTGGTAAAGAAACAAAATGGAAAATAGAGGGTGTGTGTTGATTACATCGACCCTAATAAGGCTTGTCTCAAGGATCCATACCCTCTTCCCAGCATACATGCCCTGGTCGACTCAGCCTCCGGCTATCAATACCTTTCCTTCATGGACGCTTACTCGGGATACAACCAAATCCCGGTGCATAAGCCGGAGCAAGAAAAGACCATGTTTATAACTCCGAAAGCTTACTACTGCTATGTTGTAATTCCTTTTAGACTAAAGAATGCCGGTGCCACATACCAGAGATTGATGAACAAAGTATTTTCCTCCTACTTAGGAAAACTCATTGAGGTATATGTGGACGACATGCTTGTTAAAACCAAGGTCGACTCGACACTTTTGTCCGATCTTTCTGAAGTATTTTCTACTATAAAGAGGCATGAGATGAGATTAAATCCCTCAAAATGCACCTTCATAGTAAAGGCAAGATAATGGAAGATTGGCGGTTGTATCAAGATTCCTAGCAGGGTCGGCGCTAAAATCACTTCCCCTATACTCAATTCTTAGAAAGGGGAAGCAATTTGAGTGGACTTCAAAGTGCGAACAAGCCCTTCAAGACTTCAAAGCAATTCTAGGACAATGCCCCAAACTTACTCAAACAATAGCAGGAGAAGAACTTGTCCTCTAACTAGCAGTAGCAAGCCGAGCTATAGCTTCAGCATTGATAAGGGAGGACAAGGACGGATAGAAGCCTGTCTACTTTGTTAGCAAAGCTTTACAAGGAGCAGAATTGAACTACTAAAAGATAGAAAAGTTTGTATACGCCTTTGTCCTCACCTCTTGAAGGCTCCGACCATAATTTCAAGCTCACAGTATCAAGGTCCGTACCAATCAACCAATGAAACACATTCTGTAAAAGACAAACTTGGCAGGATGGATGCTACAATGGGCTGTGGAACTGTCCGAGTTTGACTTAAAGAACGAAGCTCGGACGGCAATCAAATCCCAATATCTCGCTGATTTTCATCGTTGAATATACTGAAGGTCAGGGAAACCCAACTACATGGAACATGTATGTAGATAGGTCATCCAATAAAGCCGGAAGTAGGGCAGGGGTTATCTTGGAAAGCGGACAAAGAACTCGGATAGAACTCTCACTAAAGTTCAAGTTTTCTGCTTTTAATAACCAAGTAGAGTATGAAGTCTTACTTGCTGGCTTGAAGCTGGCTAAAGAGGTAGGGGCAAAAAAGCTAATAGTATACAATAATTATCAAGTGATAACCTCACAGATTAATAGTATCTATCAAGCTAAAGACCCCACCATGAAGAGGTACATAGACGAAGCACGAGAACAGCTAGCACACTTCTTAGAAGGAGAGGTCCGGCATATAACCTGGAAATCAAACGTCCGAGTCACTAGCCAAGAAGGTGATCCGGGCCGGTTTCTTTTGGCCGACCTTACAAAGGGAAGTGACCGAGTTTGTTAAGAAGTGCCCGCCTTGCCAGAAGTATGCCAACTTCCATGTTACACCTCCCGAAGAGCTTATTAGTGTCATCTTGCCATGGCCATTTGTGAAGTGGGTCTCGACCTCCTAGGACCATTTTTCTATGCTCCGGGACAAGTCAAATACCTTATAGTAGGGGCTGACTACTTTACTAAATGGATCGAGGTGGAACCACTAGCAAATATCACTATTCAAAGAAATCGGAAGTTCCTCTACAAGAACATTATCACAAGGTTTGGAGTTTCACGCTCCATCACCACGGATAATGGAACTCAGTTTACCAACTCAACCTTCAGAAATTTGGTGGCCGACTTAAAAATAAAATACCAATTCACATCGGTGGAACATCCTCGGGCCAATGGACAAGCTAAAACTATGAACAAAGTCATATTAGTCAGATTAAAACGCCGATTACAAGAAGCAAAGGGGGTATGGGCAGACGAGCTTCCCCAAGACCTGTGACCATATCGGACAACCCCACACTCTACAACAGGGGAGTCACCATTCTGACTTGCTTACAGGGTAGAAGCCATGATCCCCATAGAAGTTGTTGAAGAATCACCAAGGTTTGAATTTTACAATGAAGGGGCCAATATCTAAGTACAAAAGGAAGAACTCGATCTTCTCCTAGAAGTTTAAGAAAGAGCTCGAATTAGGGAGGAAGCACTGAAGCAAAGGACGGACCTAAGGTATAACCAAAAGGTGATCAAAAGAAGCTTTACCACAAACAACTTTATACCGAAATAAAATGACATCAGAGTTTAAAAGCCAGGCGAGGGGAAGCTAGCAGCAAATTATAAAGGACGCTACAAGATTATTGAAGTCTTGGGAAAGGGTTACTATAAAGTGTCCGACCTGCAAGGACGGGAGCTCCCGTGGTCGTGGCACACGTGCAACCTTAAAAAGTATTATAGCTAGGGAGCAAGCCTTGTTCCCTAGTGTACTCTTTTTCGAACTTTAAGATTTATTCCCTAAAAAGAGTTTTTTCTAAAAGGGGGGGTTAACAAGGCACCAAAGCAAGGGCTAAGGGTATTCAATCCCCTTAGTAAGTAGGCTTACGTAAAAGAATTTTTTAGTTATTAATAAAATTCCTATTTTCCTTCAAAAGGTTTCCTATTAAAAACGTATTAATTTAAGCTCAACAAATCACAAAAATCATTGCATGACTTAAAATGGCAGGCAAGATGAAGCTACGAGGTACAAATTAATGTAAGAAGTTATATAAACATCTCGTGAAAACCGAACTCAATTGTAAGGCGGAATAAAAACGAAGTGTAGAAGTAACTTAGCAAACTCTGACTACTCGAAGTCAGAACTTGAAAAAGGAACCCCTATAGATTGACTTACTACTAAAAATTAGTAAAAGAACTGATAAAAAAAAGTTGCTAAGTGATGCACCACTATTTCGTGGTACATCTTGTACTTAATTTAGTGGATTTTATCCACTAAACTCACACTTATTCATATAATTCGCATGTTTTACATTTTCCTTCCTAATTCTGTGCTTTGATTGAAAACATGCTTCTTTGGCCTTAGATGCTGTGATATATGTGTTAAGTGTTTTCAGGATTTATAGGGCAGGAATGGCTTAGAGGATGGAAAGGAAGTATGCAAAAGTGGAAGGAATACAAGAAACTGAAGGAATTGCAAAGTTGTCAAGCCTAACCTCTTCGTACTAAATCGATCATAACTTGAGCTATAGAAGTCCAAACGAGGCGGTTTCAGTTGCGTTGGAAAGCTAACATCCGGGACTTCAAAATGATATGCAATTTGTCATAGTTGCCATGCAGTTAAGCGATGTGTACGCGTGCATGACACATACGCGTGACAGAGCCACGTGCTGCACATATCAGAAGACGCTGGGGGCGATTTCTGGGCTCCTCTTGGCCCAGTTCCAAGCTCGAAAACATAGAATAGAAGCTGCAAAGTGGTAGAATCATTGAAAAAGAAAACAATTCATTCACATAATTTGAGGTTTAGATGTAGTTTTCTAGAGAGGGAGGCTCTCTCCTCTCTCTAGGTTTTAGGGTTCTTAGGTTTAATTCTTCCCAATTTCAGATTTCTATCTTAGTTTAATTAGTTTCTCTTCAACTTTCATTGGTCTTAGCATTCTAGTTTATTAATTTCCCTTGTGGATTACTTTATGTTGCCAATTTAGTTTATGAATTCTCATGTTAGATTTGATTTCCTATTTAATGCAATTTGAGGTATTTCATGTTTATTACTTCTTTTCTCATTTGTTGTTATTAATTCCTTGAAATTGGTTGCTTAGGTTTTATTATCTCTTATTAATTTCTATGTTTTTATGTTATGCCTTCCAAGTGTTTCATAAAATACTTGGTTGGATTTTAGTGTAGATTTTTCTCCTTTTGGCTTTGGTTGAGTAATTGGAGACTCTTGAGTTATCAAACTCCTTTGTTGATTGATAATTGAAATTTGCTAGTTGATTTGGATCCCTCTAAAGCTAGTCTTTCCTTAGGAGTTGACTAGGGCTTGAGGAATCAAATTGATTTATCCACTTGACTTTCCTTCGTAGTTAAAGGTTAACTAAGTGGGAGCAATCGACAATTCTCATCACAATTGATAAGGATAACTAGGATAGGACTTCTAATTTTCATACCATGCCAAGAGTTTTCTTAGTTATTAATTTAATTTCTTGCCATTTTATTTCCTTGTTCCTTATTTCAAAAACCCAAAAAGATATTTTTCCACAACCAATAATAAACTACACTTTCCTGCAATTCCTTGAGAGACGACCCGAGGTTTAAATACTTCGGTTTATTTTATTGGGTTTGCTTAAGTGACAACAAAATTTTTGTATGAAAGGATTCTTTGTTGGTTTAGAAACTATACAAACAACGAGAATTAATTGTGAATTCTTTACTAGCAAAAGTCCGTTCATCAAAATGGCGCCATTGCCGGGAAATTGCAAACGTGTGCCTTATTATTGTTTATCGTCAATATTGTGAATAATTTTACTTTTTCGTTTCTTTGTTAGTTTTTTCTAGTTTTAGGAGTTTAGTTTCATTTTCCTTATTAGTTTTTATTTTTATTTTCTCTCAATAGTATGAATTCTCACTCCTTTGGCTATGAGTTTGGTTACAATCGTGTTGTAGGAAAAGGAGATTACAATGAAAGCTTACATCAAGGATGGGACAATCAAAGATGGGAGGAGGCACAAGGATTTGATCAATCCTCTTAGCAACAACCCCCACCAACTTACTATGAGCAAGAACCATTCCAAGGTGCATATCAATCCAATGGATATGGTAGACCCCCTTATAGTTACCAACAAGCCTCACCATATGTCTATGAACCCCCCCTCAACATAGCTTTGAACCACCATACTTACAAGCCCCCTACTACCAAACACCCTCATATGATCCTAACACTTATCCACCATACCAACCACCTTATGAGCCATATGAACCATATATAGAACCACCCCAATTTCAACCCAATTACTCCCAAGAACCACCACCTCCATATATACACCTTGTCCATATCCATCAATCTAAGAGCCATATAATCCTAATTATGTTTTCCAAGCGGAACAAGAGTCAAGGGATCGTCTTAAGGAAACACTGGATCAATTTCATGCAACCCTTCATCAATTGGACCGAGTGGTAAGCCGAGAAGCACACGAAGCTCTCATGACTAAAGAATCTCAACTTGACAACAAGGAATTGAAGTGTGTTGTGCAACAAGTAGAAAAGATGGAGAGTGTTGAACCGCCACACCCTTATTATGATGAACCACCCTCATATCATGAACCTTTCCTCCCAAGCTACGAACCCTCATATCCACCCCAATCTTCAATGCATGACACTCTTGGTGTTCTTTTTCAAGGGCAAGGAGAGATAAAAAGGGAGGTACTAAAATTCACGGCTACCTTGACCGAGGTAGTAAATCGATTAGCTTCCCAACATTTGGACACTCAAGGAACTCTCATAGCTACATGTGGAGAACCAATAGAAGAGTGTAGCATGAAGGAGACACTAGAAACGCCGGTGGACAATGAAAAACGTGACTTTTTATTGGAACAAGTGAAAGAAGCCGTAATAGTTGAAGAGGAAGAAGTGGTTGAAGACTTAGGAGATGCTGAACCTCCATGGGAATCTAGAGTTGTAGAGTATTTGTCCAAGAAGCTTGAAATTAATGTCAGGGAGGCTAGTGCATGACCTCCATGGTATATTCCCTATGAAGAATTGGATGGA
Organism: Arachis ipaensis; assembly: GCF_000816755.2. Classification (NCBI taxonomy): domain Eukaryota; kingdom Viridiplantae; phylum Streptophyta; class Magnoliopsida; order Fabales; family Fabaceae; genus Arachis; species Arachis ipaensis. Next base: position 47,424,755 of record NC_029792.2, read on the forward strand.
ATAGATCAAGAAGCAAATTCCCTTGGTGATGATGATCATGAAGCAATTCTTCCTAGTGATGAATCTACATCCGCAAATGAACTCCTTGGGTATGAAGAATCTTCTCTAAGTGAGTTTGAGAATGATGTGGAAGTGGAAGTCCTTCGCTAAGGTTGGGCGGGAGTTGAGTACGCTTTGTCAAGAACATTGGAGACTTCTCTACCTAGGTTGCCATCTACTCCTTCACTCAAGTGGGTAAGACTTATCTCTATTCGCTTTACTGTCCCACTTGAGTATGGTATTCTTGAAACTGATGGTCAACTTAGGAAGCTTTGTGGCATTAAGCGTAAGAGAAGAATGTTTAGTGGTTGGAGTTGCAAATCAAGACTCATCAAGGTTGAGACCTCAAGAGTTAGATCCAAGGGTTGGACTAGTGATCAATTGGTGGGATCTAAGAGAAGAGTTTGGTATTGTATTGAGAATTCGACTTGCTTGCCACCCGGTTCGGACAATGGTGATTCACTTCAAGACGGGTGTAGAAACAAGATTTGGGATCCGGACATACAAGAGGATCAACTTTGGGAGCTCAAAGCTTGTGGAGAACTTCATCAAGGCTTGGTGAATCTATTTGGAGATGTTGAAGCTTATTGGAAGTCCAAGTGTTGGTGGAAGTTTCAAGACGAGTTCAAGCACAAGCCACCATGACAAGGATCTCACCAAATGTCCAACTTAAGGACTTTAACTAAAAGTGCTAGGTGGGAGACAACCCACCATGGTTCATTTTATTAGTTTTATTTTATTTTTATCAGTGTTAATTTCCAGATTCTGCATAATTACCTTCATTTCTACAGATAAAAAAAGGGGCAAGCGACGCGCACGCGTCATGTGTGACTGCGCAACAAGGAGAAAACGAACAGAGAGTTGCACGGGAGCTATGCAGGAGGGGTGCTTTACGCACAAGCAACCCCACGCATACGCGTATCTTACGCGTGCGCGTCCTCTGCGATTTTTACCATCCACGCGTAAGCGTCAGTGACGCATACGTGTGGGCTTCCCAATCCGCGTAAAAGAGTATTTGAACAGAGAGTTGTGATACCGTGGCGTTGGAGTCGCGTAGGTGGTTACGCGTACGCGTGACCGACGCTCACACGGCAGTTCTTATTTTTGGCCACCCACGCGTACGCGTGGGTGACGCATACGCGTCAAATGCCTATTTCAGTTTTCACGTGTACGCATGATACAGGTGCGCGCATCGACTCCATTTCCTATTTTCTGTTTCTCCTTCTTTCTTCCTCCTTTCTTACTTTCTTCTTTTTCATTCTTTAACTTCTCATCTTTATTCTCTTTTACATATTGCATTTGCATACTTTCCTTCATTGCATTTTAATTTTGTTCATGTTTTTATTTTCTTTTCTAATTTCTTATTTTATCATTGGTGTTAAATGTTCTAACTCAATTGTTGCATTTTTTTTTCTTCTTGCATTATTTTGGTGCTTCGTGACTTGTTTTGTATTGTTGGGTATTCTTAATTATAAGTCAATGCTGATTTTTATGACACTTGTATTCCATTTGCATTGATATACACTTATACTATCTTTCATTACCCACACTCTCCCCCATTTTTGCAATTTTCGTACTATTGATATGCCATTTGCTTCTACTGCTTTCTCACTTATATGTTGTAGCTACCATGTAGTTGAGACCCTCATTATTTGGCATTAACCCATCCATACTTTATTTGTTTTTGTATCTTTGTTTCTGGGTTACTTTTCTGCCTTTTCCTCTTCTGTCAGGATGGCCACCGAGAATGGAAAGGAAAACTTCTCAGTGGGACGACAAACAAGTTCATCTGCATAATTGTTGGAGAAAAGCATCAGTTGTAGCCACCCGTCCACTTGCACATCTTAGCATGCACCGAGGACGGTGCAATCTTTAATTGTGGGGAGGTTGATACCGACTTCTGTGGGTTAGTTATCTCCTATTTCAACACCAATGTTTAATTTTCCTTGTTAAATTAGTTGTTGCATTTGCATGTTTGATTGCATGTTTGTTGATTTTGTGCATGTTCTTCTACCACTACTTGGTTGGAGTGATAAATTCTTTTTCAAGATCTTTTTTATAGCATTTCACTAATTTAAATTAAAACTTTTTTGTTAAACTTGTTTGAAGATTTTAATTTGGAACATGGTTTTTGAGCTAAGAACACACAACCTGTGAGATTTTGAGCTTAATTATATGGTTACATTATTTAATCATAAATTTTATTCTTGTGTGTTTTCTTCTCTATGATTGCAATCTATAGTTTGTTCCATTCTATATGTCCATTGTTTAGTGTATTTGCATGCATACATATGATTGAGGCCATCAATTATTATTAGCTCACTTATTCTAAATAGCCTACCATTCCATTTACCTTTGTTTGCCACTTTGAGCCTTTTTAACCCCATTTGTTCTGTATTTTAACACATCACTATCCTTAAGCAGAAAAATAATTAATTATCCCATTTGAATCTTTGATTAGCTTAAGATAGAGATTGTGTGTCAACTAAGTGTGGGAAAATGTGAGAACTTGGGTTGATGAGAATGTGTTGTGCTTTTACTGACAAATATTGGAAATTTGGGTGCTTACTCATGTGAAATCAGAAAAATCATATGCATTGATATATTATGTTTTCATTTATGATAAAAAAAAAAGAGAAAAAGAAAAAAAAAAGAGAAAAGAAAAGAAATAAATGAATAGGGGATAAAATCACCCCAATACTAAGTTCAATAAAAAGATCAATGCACATGCGATGGGATTAAAAAATTGATGCATGAGTATGTGAAATATACAAAAGTGAGATCTTGGGTAGCTAGGCATGATTTTAGAATTATATAGAGTATGTGTGTGTGTTACGTGAGAATTTAGGTTAGTCAAAGATTCAAAGTATAACTCACTTGGCCATACATGTATCCTCACCCTTACCTTAGCCCCATTACAACCTTAAAAAGCCCACATGATATTTGCATTTGTACATTAAATATTTGTTGATTGGTTAGATAAAGAATAAAGTTTTAGAAAGCATGATTAGAGGAGATTAGAGTGAATTAACCCTAGACACTTGAGCGATTAGAGTGCGTATACACTTCCGGTGAGGGTTTGATGCTCGATTCTTTGTTCCCAGCTTTCATGAGCTATTTTCTTTTGCAAGTCCACTTGTACTTTATCTTGAGATTTGAATTAGTGAAATCCAGTTTATATTTATTCTTGGAGAATTTATTTACTTTTAAACCAAGTAGGTAAAAGCATTTTGCATTTAGTTGCATTCATATAGATAGGTTGCATTTCATACTTTCTACCATTCCTCTTCACTCTTTTGGTTCTCTTGAGCTTAGCATGAGGACATGCTCATGTTTAAGTGTGGGGATATTTGATGAACCACTATTTCGTGGTACATCTTGTGCTTAATTTAGTGGATTTTATCCACTAAACTCACACTTATTCATATAATTCGCATGATTTACATTTTTCTTCCTAATTATGTGCTTTGATTGAAAACATGCTTCTTTGGCCTTAAAATTGTTAATTATTAATCCACTCTTATTACCATTCGATGCCGTGATATGTGTGTTAAGTGTTTTCAGGGTTTATAGGGCAGGAATGGCTTAGAGGATGGAAAGAAAGCATGCAAAAGTGGAAGGAATACAAGAAACTGAAGGAATTGCTAAGCTGTCAAGCCTGACCTATTCGTACTAAATCGATCATAACTTGAGCTACAGAGGTCTGATTGAGGTGGTTTCAGTTGTGCTGGAAAGCTAACATCCGAGGCTTCAAAATGATATGCAATTTGCTATAGTAGCCATGCAGTTAGGTGACGTGTATGCGTGACATTGCGAAAGTTCAGCGACGCATACGCGTGGACGACGCGTACGCGTGGGCAACGCGTACGCGTGGGCGATGCGTACGTGTGACAGAGCTACGCTCTGCACGTATCAAAAGAAGCTGGGGGAGATTTCTGGGCTCTTCTTGGCCCAGTTCCAAGCCCAAAAAAATAGAATAAAAGCTACAGAATGGGGGAATCATTGAAAAAGAAAATAATTCATTCACATAATTTGAGGTTTAGATGTAGTTTTCTAGAGAGTGAGGCTCTCTCCTCTCTCTAGGTTTTAGGGTTCTTAGGTTTAATTCTTCCCAATTTCGGATTTCTATCTTAGTTTAATTAGTTTCTCTTCTACTTTCATTGGCCTTAGCATTCTAGTTTATTTATTTCCCTTGTTGATTACTTTATGTTGCCAATTTAGTTTATGAATTCTCATGTTAGATTTGATTTCCTATTTAATGCAATTTGAGGTATTTCATGTTTATTACTTCTTTTCTCATTTGTTGTTATTGATTCCTTGCAATTGGTTGCTTAGGTTTTATTATCTCTTATTAATTTTTATGTTTTTATGTTATGCCTTCCAAGTGTTTGATAAAATGCTTGGTTGGATTTTAGTGTAGATTTCTCTCCTTTTGGCTTTGGTTGAGTAATTGGAGACTCTTGAGTTATCAAACTCCTTGTTGATTAATAATTGAAATTTGCTAGTTGATTTGGATCCCTCTAAAGCTAGTCTTTTCTTAGGAGTTGATTAGGACTTGAGGAATCAAATTGATTTATCCACTTGACTTTCCTTTGTAGTTACAGGTTAACTAAGCGAGAGAAATGGACAATTCTCATCACAGTTGATAAGGATAACTAGGATAGGACTTCTAATTTTCATACCTTCCCAAGAGTTTTCTTAGTTATTAATTTAATTTCTTGCCATTTTATTTCCTTGTTCCTTATTTCAAAAACCCAAAAAGATACTTTTCTACAACCAATAATAAACTACACTTCCCTGCAATTCCTTGAGAGACGACCCGATGTTTAAATACTTTGGTTTATTTTATTGGGTTTGCTTAAGTGACAACCAAATTTTTATATGAACGGATTCTTTGTTGGTTTTGAAACTATACTAGCAATGAGAATTTATTGTGAATTCTTTACTAGCAAAAGTTTGTTCATCACTGCTGTTTCAGACCTTCCTCCAAGTTAGCCCCTAAATTGGTTGTTTTTTCAGGATGATTCCCAATTTGTACTTCTTCTACTTTCCCCCCAGGTTGGGGTCATAATTCCTCTCGGGTTTGTATTCCACCGAGTTCGATAGTGTTGACCTCTTTTCCTCTAGGGCAACCTTTCAAACTAAGACTTTCATTGTGGAACTTATATGCTAGCTTTTGGTCCCCTTTTATTGTAGCAATTCCTTCAGCAATAGGGAATTTCATACATAGGTGGGGTATAGAGACAATAGCCGCTAGTTGGTTCAAGGTTGTCTGACCTATTAAGGCATTGTATGTTAATATGACGTCAACCACAATGTAGTCGATGCTTAACATTTTGACCTCGTGGCTTTTCCAAATGTAGTGTATAAAGATATATATCCAAGAGGTTGAATCAGCGTATCCCCCAGTCCGAAGAGATTATCTGGGTATGCCTTTAGATCCTTCTCTTCCAGTCCGAGCTTGTCAAAAGCGGGTTTAAATACTATATCCGCCAAGCTACCTGATGCGTTCGCATCTTTGGTATTTTTCTCTCTTTGTTTCAATCAATTTACTAAGAGTTCCTGTCGAATAAACAATGACTTTTAGGTTTTTAAGAACATTACTTTGATTAGTTGAATTCATTGACTATAAGAAAGTTTGGAAGGAAAATAGTAAGAAATCGAGAAGAAACGGACCACTTTTTGGGAAGCCAAAGGATGAAGAAAGGGAGCTTTGCCATGACCACGCGCGTTCTGATTAGGAGGGCAATTTTTGAAAAAATCCATTCAGGAATCGAATCGTTGTAGCATCTCCTCAACCTCATCCTCGATCTCCATCTCCTCGAGCTCGATTTCACCATTTTCCCACGATCTCAATTTAGGTCATCATGGAGGCTTCACGTACAACGCGAATGGTTGGACACCTTCCAGAACCTCGATTCAAGCAACTAAACTTTCAACCTTTCATCATTCATGTGGTCAATTGAAGGCTCAACTTAGGCCCACCAATCACCACATTAATTGAGGATTTACAAGGAGATAAAGATGGGAAGTTCTGCCAGAGGCAATCATTAATTAGATAGATTTTGATTCTATTTTAGTTTGAATTTGAATTAGATTAGGGTGAGTAATTAAGAGGGGACGACACATTATCTTGGGGGTCATTCATTCTTCATTAGTTTTAGGTTTAACATTAGATTGGGATTTCTAAGAAGAACATGAACAACTAATTTCCCTTTGTGAAGGTTAGGAGATCTGTTGATTCCTATGGATTAATGTTTTAGTTTTTCATCCTTGATTTATGCATTGATATATTCTCAAGAAAAGGTTTTCGTTCTTCATCTTAAAGGGTTTGAATGTGTTGGAAAATAATTCTTCTCTGACTTGAATTCTTTTAACCTCTTGGAAAAGTTGATTAATTGAATTTAGCTTGAAAACCAATTCTCACAACTCTTAAGTTTTAAAACTAGATTTGATATGGGACATCGAATCAACTAGGCTAAACTCTTAGGAATTGTGTGTCTTTATCAGTGCTTGTTTGGGTGCCATTCTCAAAAAATATCTTTTTTTAAATGATATTTTTTTAAAAGATCTTTTATAAAAGTAAAAGTGATTTTATGTTTGGGTATCTCATATAAAAAGATCTTTTTATCTATCAATTATATTTGGATAAAATAAGATGAAAGTATTTTTGTGTTTATTTATTATGTGAAAAACATCTTTTTTAAAGGAAAAAAGATCTTTTAAAAAAAGATGTAAATTATGCTTGTTTGGATGTCATTATTTTGATAAAAAAGATCTTTTTTATTTTTTAGCGTGTTTGGCAAATTTCTATTAGTAAAAGTAAAAGCACTAGGAAAATCAGAAAAAACATCTTTTTAGAGAAGCTATAATTTACATCTTTTTTTTAAAGATCTTTTTTTCTTAAAAAAAAAGATGTTTTTCATATAATAAATAAACAAAAAAGTACTTTTATATTGTTATACCCAAATATAATTGATAGATAAAAAGATCTTTTTGCATAAGATACCCAAACATAAAATTACGTTTACTTTTCCATAAGATCTTTTAAAAAAAGATAACTCAAAAAAAGATCTTTTCCTAGAAGCTCACACAAACAAGCCCATTGTAGCTTCTCAAAAAAGTTATTTTTTCTTTATTTTTCTAGTGCTTTTACTTTTACTATTAGAAATTTGCCAAACACATTAAAAAATAAAAAAAAAAGATCTTTTTTCATTTAAAAAATATCTTTTTTTATCTATTTAATGGCGCCCAAACAAGCACTAAATCAAATAACGTGCATAACTCTTTTCTTAACTAATTGACTAATTGTCTAAAGGAGTCAATAGCTTCATTCAAGAGTCCAGAGCATATAGAGAAGAAAGTGAGGCCTCAAGAAAGGACCTAGAAGAGCACATGAGAGAAATGACACAACATTTTGTTAAAGAACTAACCAATGTCTTTCCTTGGACATGGGAAGAATACAAGGCCATAAGTGGAGTAGTTCCTAGCAAGGAGATTGAAGATCAAACTGAGGCTACAAAGGAGGAGTTAGAAGTGCAAGAGCAAGACCAAGAGGCCCCTGTACCAAGTTAAATCCCAATAAAGAAGGAGGTTGTGGAGGCATACAAGCCTAGAATTTTATATCCGCAGAGGCTACAAGAGATGGCAAAAGAATAAGAAAAATCTCTCCCAAAAGTAATGCAAAATCATGCAAAAGAAAGGGAAGAAAGCAACCAAGGCTGTTCACACTCCAATGAATCAGGAAAGTTCAGGATGGTTGATTTAATTGAACTATCAATCCAAGAGATTCTTGATGAAGGAGAAACTCTAACCACAACATAACACCCAAGACCTGAAATCAAATAGGTGAAGGCAATCAAGAAAATCACTCAAAAATGGATTGTGACCAATAAGCAAAAGACAACATCCATGAAAAAGAAAATGTCAGCAACAAGGAATCCAACCCCTACCCCAACAAGCAAGGTGAATCAAGCTAATAACAATAAAAGAAAGCTTGTTAGAAGGAATTCAAATTGGGGGGCACAAATTTTCCTCTCTTTTCCCTTGGAATAATTTCTTTTAACCAATAGGAAGAAGAGGAAGAAAATTCAAGAACAACCATCAAGCTAGTGACGTTAAAGAAACTCTTGTTGGGAGGCAACCCAATGTTTAACATACTATTCCTTACCTTCGATTCAAATTTGTTTTCCCACTTTGATGTCAGGTTGAACTTATTTTTGGATGTAGTGGCTATAACTACTCGAAAAGTTAGGGAATCTCTGCAAACTCCATCATCATCACTATTTTTCTGATTGAGGCATATGCATTGGCTCACCGTTTTTCATTGCTCGGTTTACTTTCACTTGCCACTCCTGTTTATTCTTATTTCCATCACCATTATTTCTTTTTCTTTGTTGCTTGAAGACAAGCATTCTAAGTTTGGTGTTGGAGGCTATGCGCTATACAGCCTCAGAGATGATGAAGGTAACAACGATAGTTAAGGTGGTTTTATTTCCTTTTAACCCCAAAATTTTTTTTCATGTACTTTCTATTATGGCTTTGCTATTTCCATATTTTCTTGAACCATGTCATGCCTACTACTTGTGAAATCCTCTTAAGCACTCTAAAAACATGAGAAAGAGCTGCCCAGATGAAGGGAGGATTGAATTCAATAAATAAAGAGTCCTCTAACAATAAGTGGTGGTGCATTAAGTGTGATAATCATGGATTGAGCTAGAAGGGTTGATGATCTTGTGTGAAGAGGAATGATGAATCCTTATGAGCATGAGGCTTAGAGAAGTATTATGAGATTTCTAACCAAAACGAAAGAATCCTTGAACTTGAATTGAAAAAGAAAAAGAAAGAGAGAAAGAAACAGCAAAGAAAAATCAAAATAAAGATCAAAGGTTGCAAATCTCTAAGCATCAATAGTTAAAGGGCTCAATTATGTGTCTGTGGTGTGATTGTCCAAGGATAGGCTCGGGCCGCTAGATACGAGGGATGCTTCATCACCTGGTAACTTGGACCAACTAGTCTGAGATTATCGATCGAAAACCCACCATCAAGAGCTCCCTTGAGACAAATCATTTAGAAGCCCAAAGAGGCTCTGGACATTGATGGCTAGGAACTTAACATCTTTAACTATATGCTTGTGGTGTGAACGTATCAAGGAGTGGCTCGGGTAATTAGATCTGAGGGGTGCCTTATCACCTAGTAACTTGGGCCAACTGGCCCGAGATTATTAGTGTGCAAATTGTGAACTCACACAACTTAACTGGCAAGTGCACCGGGTCATCCAAGTAATACCTCAGGTGAGTGAGGGTCGATCCCACGAGGATTATCAGACTGAGCAACAATGGTTATCCAATTGGCTTAGTTAGGCAAACCGAAAAGGTTGTTTGACGGTGTAATTTGCATAAAATATTAAACAAGAGAATAAAGAAAATGAATAACAGGTTTGGTGTAAAAATAGTATGAGAAAAATAGTTAAGGCTTTGGAGATGTTTACTTTTCCAGATTAAAAGTTCTTACCAACTATTTTAACAATGCATGATTCATTCCATGGCAAACTGTAAATGTCTAAACCCTAATCTCTTAGTGATTTAGCCTCCTCTAACCTTCATTAACTACCACTCTCATGGTCACTTAATTCCGATTCAAGGGTTAAGTTCAAAAACTAGTTTATGGTCACAAAAACCCAAAGCTAATAGGATTATATGTCACATATCCCATTTAGTTCATGTAATTAGCAATTTAGGAGAAATTTGTTTTCAAGTTGTTGTTCAAGCGAGATAACTCTCTCGAGAATCACAAGAACTCATGTAGAATAAGGGTCATACTCTCGTTCCACCCAAATTCATAAGATTAAGAACGAAAACAATCCTTGAAATTGAGTCAATACATTAAAAAATAGAAGAATAATAATCTTAATCCATAAAAATAAATAGAGCTCCTAACTTTAACCAAGAGGTTTAGCTGCTCGTGACTTACAGAGAAACTAGGGTTCTGAAAATGTGCAGAAGGAAAAAGTTCTAAGATCCCAAAGATCTTTTCCCTTTTATCCTAACCTAATTTAATACGTAAAATAAATAAAAAATAATAAATCCTAAACCTAAAAGATATTGTTTGTAAATCAAAATTATAAAAGAAAATAAAATATAACTAAAAAATGCTAAATCCACTTGAGATGCCAAAGAGAGGGAATTTGAATAGCATTGCTGGCGTTAAATGCCATATTGGACATTTAACACCCTAAAGGGGGCAGACTTGCATACGCTACTGGCGCTAAACGTTGGCTGGGCGTTTAGCACCCTGGGGGGGATGCCAGCTTTTCTGTTTTTAGCTCCAAACTTTATCAAACTGCTTCGAATTTTACCTGAAATCATAAAAATACTAAAACAACTCAAAGTAGCATCCAAAGAGGATTTTTATACTAGAATTAAGTAAAACTAAATAAAATCTAACTAAAAACAACTAGAAAATGACAATAAAAAGGGTACAAGATGCTCACACATCAATTATCGATCTAACACCCAATATCAAGAGTTGCCTTGAAAATGGAGCATTTAGAGTTGTTAATCCGAAAAAGCTCTCTGTTATAAAGAATTCAAGGATCAATAAAAAACTTTAAAGAAGGATCTCATAATATCATCCGAGCTTAGGGATATTTCATTCCTAAGAACTCAAGAGTCATCAAGGAAGAAGAGAATCAGTAACACTCACATGGTTTGCTAAACCCCACTCCTAAGAAGGACAAGAGCTTAAAGAATAATTTGATCCCTTTTATCTAAAATAATTCTTTCTTTTCTTCTCTTTTGCTTGAGGACAAGCAAAGTATTAAGTCTGGTGTTGTGATGCGTCCGCATCTTTGGTGTTTTTCCATCTTTATTTCAATTGATTTACTAGCAATTTACTAAGAATTCCTGTCGAATAAAGAATTATTTTTAGATTTTTAAGAAAATTACTTTGATTAGTTGAATTCATTGACTACAGGAAACTTTGGAAGGAAAACAGCTAGAAATCGAGAAGAAATGGACCACTTTTTGGGAAGCCAAAGGATGAAGAAAGGGAGCCTTGCCATGACCAGGTGCGTTCCGATTAGGCACGTGATTTTTGAACAAATCCATTCGGGAATCGAAGCGCTGCAGCATCTCCTCGACCTCATCCTCGATATCCATCTCCTCGAGCCCGATTGCACCATTTATCCCCGATCTCAATCTAGGCCATCACGGAGGCTTCACGTACAACGCAGATGGTTGGACACCTTTCAGAACCTCGATTCAATCCACTAAACTTCCAACCTTTCATCATTCATGTGGTCAATTGAAGGCTCAACTTAGGCCCACCAATCACAGCATTAATTGAGGATTTGCAAGGAGATAAAGATTGGAAGTTCTGCCAGAGACAATCATTAATTAGATAGATTTGAGTCTGTTTGGATCTTGATTCTGTTTTAGTTTGAATTTGAATTAGATTAGGGTGAGTAATTAAGAGGGGACGACACATTATCTTGGGGGTCATTCATTCTTCATTAGTTTTAGGTTTTACATTAGATTAGGATTTCTCAGAAAAACATGAGTAACTAATTTTCCTTGGTTAAGGTTAGGAGATCTGTTGATTCCTATGGATTAATGTTTTAGTTTTTCATCCTTGATTTATGCATTGATATATTCTCAAGAAAAGGTTTTCGTTCTTCATCTTAAAGGGTTTGAATGTGTTGGAAAACAATTCTTTTCTAACTTTAATTCTTTTAACCTCTTAAAAAAAGTTGATTAATTGAATTTAGCTTGAAAACTAATTCTTACAACTCTTGAGCTTTAAAACTAGATTTGATATGTGACATCGAATCAACCAGGCTAAACTCTTATGAATTGTGTGGCTTTATAAATCAAAGAATGTGCATAACTCTTTTCTTGACTAATTGACTAGAGGAATAGCAATTAATTAGGTTAAGGAGTAATTGAATCACCAAGGGATTGGGTTTCGATTACTAATGATTTGCCATCGAGGTATCTTTGCATGATCAAGGTGGAGAGTAAAAATTATTGATCCGAAAGTTTCAACATCCCCAAAACCTTAACTCTCTTTTATCATATTATCTTTCAACACTTACTGTTTGCTTTATTTAACTCATTGTCATCGATAAAGTTTTTTGAAACTCTGATTTAATTGTCTGACTAGATTAATCGATTGACCACTGTTTGCTTAATCCATTAATCCTCGTGGGATCGACAATCACTCACCGTGAGTTATTACTTGATACGACCCGGTGCACTTGCTGGTTAGTTGTGGTATTCGAAAATCCACAATCACTATCTTGATCTACTAGGGTTCTATGGATGTTTACATTGCCGAGGATCATCGTTATCACCAGGGGATCATCGTGACCAGGGGTTATTCCTTGAGCATTCTCTTTCGTAAATGAGATGGTTGGCAAGTCGGGAGATCTACTATCTCCCCCGACTTGGTAAACCTCCTTAAGATGCCTTTTTCGTGATGATTTAGATATCCCACCTCTGGAAAATTCCCCATTTATCATGTGTATATGCTGCTCGGGAGTTTGACGTGGACGTTCTTATCGTCCCCCTTCTCCTTCCCTCTTTCTTTTTCTCGGGTCGTCCGACTTGTCCGCTAAGTACCTATCTAGTTAGCCTTCTCTGGCCAACTTTTCTATAACATTTTTTAAATCATAATACTCATTGGTAGAGTGCCCATAGAGTTTGTGGTACTCACAGTATTCCGTCTGGCTTCCAAATTTTTTATGTTTAATCGGACGAGGAGGTGGAATCTTCTCGGTGTGGCATATTTCTCTGTAAACGTCTATTAGAAAGACCCGGAGGAAGGTGTAGTTATGGTATCTTTGGGGTTTCTCCGGATTGTACTTTTCCTTCTTCTTAACTTCTTTCTCTTTTTTTCGAGGTGGATAGGGCAGGTTGGTCCTCGGGAGTGGTTCTCTTAGTCGGGAATTTTCCTCCATGTTGATGTACTTCTTTGCCCGCTCTTGTACTTTGTTCAAAGAAGCCAGGTGTCGCTTGGATATGGATTCGAGAATGGCCCTTCCTTAAGGTCATTGACTAATCCCATTATCACTGCTTCAGTGGGTAGATTTTGTATCTCCAAGCACGCCTTATTAAATCTATCTATATAATCCCGGAATGTCTCTCCGGCTTCTTGTTTAACTCCTAGCAAGCTCGGGGCATGCTTTACCTTATCCTTCTAAATAGAAAACCTACTAAGAAACTTCCTTGCCAAGTTGTCGAAGCCAGACCTGGGAGGTAAGTTATCGAACCACTTCATCGTAGCTTTGGTTAAGGTTGTTAGGAAGGCTTTGTAGCGAGTGGCATCAGAGATGTCATCTAGGTAGATCCGGCTCTTGAAGTTGTTAAGATGGTGTCTCGGGTCAGTTCTTCCATCGTAGAGATCCATGTCGAAAATTTTGAAATTTCTTGAAACTTTGGCACGTATGATCTCTTCTATGAACGGATCTTCTCCCCTAGGGGACTTTCTTCCTGATCTGCTCGATTACCTTGTTTTCAGAGATCAGCTTCTAATTTTGAGAGCTTTTCTTCCAGCTTTCTTTGTCATCTTACCTCTCTTCGCAGTTCCAACTCGATTTTTGTTAAATATATCTTTAAAAGATTATAAATTATAGTTAGAAGTCTTACAATATCT
>NC_029792.2:47438602-47447893 GCF_000816755.2 Arachis ipaensis
TATAATGGAGTAAATAATGGCAACAAATATAGCGTATAACACATTTTTTATTTAAATAAATATTTTTTAAATTTGTATATAAACATTTCGTAAATCCATAAATAGATTTACATATAAACAGTTTTTATAAAGAGCATTGACCAATTTTTCTCGCTAACAGGTGCATTTCATTTTAATTCAGCTCTAGTTTTCCTTTTCTTTAATTTGTCAAATTAAAATCAGGACAATCATATAATTTTGGTTGTCAATTATTTTATTAAAATAAATTACTATATTATCTTTTCACTAAAAAGAATAAAAAGAATACATAGATTAATCTATATTTTTGGACAATTTACCATAATAAATAAACTGACCTCTAAATTTATTAGAATACATATTTTACAAAATGATACCAAAATACATTTTTTTCATAAACTATGCAAACCGTGACAAGAGTGGCCCTATTTACGAATGCACGTAATTCGTTATACAACTGTCGCGGTTTATGTTCAAAGCAAAGCATCACATAATCCGCAGTAGGAGTGTCGCGATTTATGTGTGATTTGCAAACGTGCATAAACTACTACACAGGTCTAGCTGTTTATGCTTTAGTGTGGATTTAATTCATTTTTTATGGAGTATGACTTATTGGATGAAACTTTGGTTTCCCTTTTTTATGTATGGCACAACATAGGTTGGAGTCCTGGTATTTATTTATTTTTGTTCTCATTTTTTTCAGACTATGTCTTCTCTAATTATGGGCTCATTTCATTGGCTAAGTTCTCTGCAATTTTGATCAAGAAAATCTCAATGATGATCCTGATTCTTTCTTCAAATTTAAGAATAATTTATTTTTATATAATATCAAAGATGAAATAAATTATAATCTTAAAATAATTAATTGCATTTATATAGATCAACCATTAAAAAAAAAGACTAGTAAGTTAATCTATTATTCACCATAACTCTTTTAATTCAAGTAGTACGTACTCAATACTAAATAAAAAAATTTAACAAATATACTTGTTCAATTCTAAATTTTACAACTATAAATTTTAGAACTAAATTGACTATAAATTCAACAAATGTATTTTATATTTGTTATTATATAAAAATAAATTGTTAACTTAATAACAAAATTAAATAAAAATTATTTTTAAAAAATAAAAATAAAAAACAAAATCTAAATCTATTCTTAACAATCATTCTCTCTCTTTTTATGAAACATCCAAACTTATTATTTTTTAAGTAGGAAAATTCAATATGATCAGACATGGGTGAAGCATTGAAACTGGTAAAAACTATGCTAAAGTTAAAGGTTCAGGTTGAAAAAATGTTCAACTGGGAGCAAAAAACACATATACACAGAAACCGCGGTTGAAAAAATGTTCAACTGGGAGCAAAAAACACATATACACAGAAACCGCAAGATCCCTGTCGCGGTTTTTAGCCATTTTGCATATCAACATATGTTAGGTACCAGACAAATGACATAGCAAAATATAGAGATGAAAAATAAGAAATTTGTATAAAATATGAAAATAATTGAATAACTTTCTTTAAGAATTACAACTTCTCTCTATCACAAGGAGACTACAATAACACTCTCTCTTGACAAAAGGAGAACACACTTTTCTCTATCATATATAGGAGAAAACTACTCAAACAAATATTATGTTATTCTATGTGGATGACTTTATTGAAATGAATTAAAGAAAAACTCAATTTATAGGTGAGTCTCTTCAATGTGAACCATCCTCCAATTAGAGGTATATAATTCTTCTCTTTTTCAACCATTAAAATTCTAAGGTTATAAACTAAGATTGTTTATTACCTTTCATTTTATTTAGTTATTATTTATTTATTTATTTTCTAAAATTAGCTTTACTAATTTTTACAATCTCCCACTTAAAGCTAATTTTGATAAATTTTCAAAATTCATGTTGCTCATGTATTCCATAGGGCGTATGAGGATCTACACCATTCAAAACTTTTCTGTGTTGATTGGTTTTGTCATGGCATCTGCTAGGTTATCTTTAGTGTGAATCTTCTGCATATCAACACTTCCTTCTTCTACTACTTTCCGAACAAAGTTATACTGTACTCCAATGTATTTTGTTCTTGAATGAAAGGCAGGATTTCTTGCAATGTGCAAGGCACTCTGACTGTCACAATACACAGAAATCTTTTGTTGTTCGTGCCCGAGTTCTTCCATCAACCTTTGGATTCAAATAGCTTCCTTGCATGCTTGTGTAGCTACCATATATTTAGTTTCTATAGTAGATAAAGCTACAACAGTCTGTAATTTAGATAGCCAGCTCACAGCTCCTCCTGCAAGTGTAAACACGTAGCCTGTAGTAGATTTTCATTTATCAAGATCACCTGCAAAGTCTGAGTCGACATATCCATTGACAATGAATTCCGATCCTCCAAAACATAATGCAACATTCGAGGTCCCTTTGATGTATCTCAAGATCCTCTTAACAACATTCCAATGCTCTTTACCTGGATCTGCCATAAATTGACTTACCACTGCAACTGCTTGAGCAATATCTGGCCTTGTATAAATCATGGTATACATAAGGCTTCCCACTGCTGATGCATACGGCACTCGAGACATTTCCATCCTCTTTGCTTCACTACTAGGGCACATACTTGAGGATAATTTAAAATTCATAGGAAGTGGGGTTAAAATTGACTTACATTCTTGCATGTTGAAGTGTTGCAAGATCTTCTTCAAATAATTCTTTTGCGATAGCTAAATCTTCCTATCTTTTTTGTCTCGGTGAATTTGCATCCCTAAAATCTTGTTTGCTGGTCCCAAGTCTTTCATATCAAACTCCCTAGCCAACTGTGCCTTCAAGGCTTTCACATGTCTTATCCCTTGAAGTGAACGAATAGAACCATCAAACATTTTTATTTTGACAGTACCCATTCCAACAATTTCTAAGGCATGATCGTTTGCCATAAATACCGATCCTTCCAAGACAGGTTCATATGTACAAAACCAATCACGATGAGGAGTCATGTGCCATGTTGCTCCTGAATCAACAACGCAGACATCAGTGAGTTGTTTACTGCCTTTAGAACCAATTGTTGCTTCGTCATACAGGATTTCTCCGTCATCAGAGGTACTCGCAACACATCCTTGAGAACTTGATCCTTCTGGAACCTTCTCTATACTCTTCTTATTCCAACAATCTTTCTTGAAGTGCCCTCTCTTACTACAATTGTAGTATTTGACCTGCTTCTTACTTTGTGACTTTGGTCTACTTTGACTCCCACTGGAACCATGCTCCATTGATCTTCCTCTTGTCATCAACAAAGCCTCTACTTGTTTTGAGCTCTCTAATCTATCTTCCTTATTCTTGCGCCTAGATTCTTCTTTAAGAACCGCAGCAGCCATGTCATCAAAAGAAAGATAATCAGTCAAAACATTATTAGTTAAGTTAATGATAAGTTGATCATATGAATCTGGTAGACTTTGAAGTAAGAGCTCTGCACATTCGTTTTCTGCTATGGTATATTCCAATAATGAGAGTTGGGAAAATAGTTTATTTAGATTGTTGATGTGATCCGTTGCCGACGTGGACTCACTCATTCGAAGAGTATAAAGTCTTCTCTTCAAGAATATCTTGTTGTGAAGTGACTTGACTTCATATAATTTGGTGAGAGCATCCCAAATTTCCTTTGTTATCTTTTTCTCTGCTACACTTGATAAAACTGAATCAGCTAGTGCCAAGTGTAAGTTTGCAACAGTATTGTTGTCCATCTCCTTCCATTTTTCATCTGTAATTCCAGTGGGTCTACCTTCAATTGCTGTCACGCAATTGTCTTTTCTCATAATGGCTTTTATCTTCAATTTTCATATGGAAAAATTACTCCTACTGAATTTTGGAATTTCATACTTTACTGCCAGTTTTTTTAGACGGTAACTCACAGCGGAAAAAAATATATATTAATCACTAACCTTTGCCTCTGATACCACTGTTAGGTACCAGACAAATGACACAGCAAAATATAGAGATGAAAAATTAGAAATTTGTATAAAATATGAAAACAATTGAATAACTTTCTTTGAGAATTACAACTTTTCTCTATCACAAGGAGACTACAATAACACTCTCTCTTGACAAAAGGAGAACACACTTCTCTCTATCATATATAGGAGAAAACTACTCAAAGAAATATTACGTTATTCTATCTGGATGACTTTATTGAAATGAATTAAAGAAAAACTCAATTTATAGGTGAGTCTCTTCAATATGAACCATCCGTCAATTAGAAGTATATAATTCTTCTCTCTTTTTCAACCATTAAAATTCTAAAGTTATAAACTAAGATTGTTTATTATCTTTCATTTTATTTAGTTATTATTTATTTATTTATTTTCTAAAAAATTAACTTTACTAATTTTTACAACATAAACCGCTATAAGAGTGTAGCGGTTTATGCACGTTTACAATTCACACACAAATCGCAACACACTATAACGAATTATGTATAATTTGACTTCGAACATAATCCGTGACACCATTACAGCAAATTATGTATATTCGTAAACTGCAAGATTCCTATCGCAGTTTACATAGATTATAAAAAAAAAATATTTTGATATTAATTTTACATTTTATATAATCTGATAAAATTAAATGTCAGTTTATTTATTATAATAAATTACCCTATATCTTTCAAACCTGATTCACTGCATGTGATGAATAATTAGCTCGATTTGGCTGACGGAGCATATTCACAGCTCTAATAAAAGTGTGCGAATGAACAGTGATTCAATCCATCACATCACGAAAGAAGAGATGGCAAAGTGGCAAACAATTAAGATTATTGGTCCGATATAGCTGATTGATGTATAATGTTGTGGTGAGTTTGAGCACGCCGTCATGAATGGCACTATTTAATTAGTTAGTCGTTCATCATGATGTTGATGTGATATTACGTGATGCCATCGCAATATTGGACTTTGGACCTTGCATTTCAACTTGAGAGAGAAAGTGAGGAACACAGGGAGCTTCTGTCATTTGGTCACGCATGTCGACATTAGATATCATATTTTGATACAAGTTTTTGCAAGTAATATTAAAAAAAAAGATCTTTTCATTCTCAAAAATTTATAATTTTATGTCAAGTGAATTTTCTAAAAATTTTTTAATTGTGAATGACTAAATTTTCAAATTATTTAGGTATTATTTTGTCTGCGCCTGATTTTTTGGATACTAAATTAGTAATTACTTTTATTTTGAACAAATAATCAAATATATATCTACATAGCACAATAGTGATATTCACTAAGTATATAAACAGATTTTTTTAAATTCTAAATTTATTTATTAGTTACAATTATAAAATAACAAATTTATAACTATTTCACTCCTTCTTTTTAAAAGTTATTGTAACAAATTCATTTAAATCTTGATTAATTATTTATTTTTACATAATTAAAGTTGATGAGTAAAGTTCAATCATAATGAAATTAAATTTAATTATATAATGAGAGCAAATAAATTTTATTATTATGTATTAATTAAAAAAATTTAAATTCTACTGGAGATACTTGCCCTCACATCCATGAATATGAATCCGTACTACAAAAATAATCACTTTTAGCGGTCATTTATTTTATTTTTAGTGGCAATAAAAATAGCCGCTAATACTTTTACCGGCAATTGAACATTAGCCGTCTTATACTTCGCCGCTAAAAAGTTTTAGTGGCCATTATAACATTTGTCGGTAAAGACCATTTTAATAGCCGCAAAAAGTATATAACTTTTAGCGGCCATTTTCTTGACAATTTATATGGCCACTAAAAGTAATTCTAAGATGGAAATATTGTTCACTTTTAATTGTCATTACTATTACCGCTAAAATCCATTTTACCGGCAATTTATATAGCCACTAAAAAAATTTTAAATTATAATATTATTCACTTTTAGATGCCGTTACTAATGCCGCTAAAATCTTAAAGGATGATGATGATGATGATGATGATGATGATGATGATGATGATGATGATGATGATGATGATGATGATGATGATGATGATGATGATGATGATGATGATGATGATGATGATGATGATGATGATGATGATGATGATGATGATGATGATGATGATGATGATGATGATGATGATGATGATGATGATGATAATTTGCATTTGAATTTTGACCAGAAAAATTTGAAATAAGCTTTCTATTAAAATGCTTCTTTTGACAAACTAAAATGTTAAAAGCCGTATTTGTCAATACATAATAGAGGTTTGTTTGTTATTTCATTGACTTTCAATACATTTTGTAGAAAATAAAAAAAAAAAAGACAAAATATGCTCAATTCTTCTAGGCCAATGCTGCAGCAAGGCCATCAACTATGAATCCCACAGCAGTTGCAGTAATACCAATAGGGGAGCAGTTGGTATAATATATGAAAATGCAGTCGTATTAACCTGCACATAAATATTTGACACACAAGTGCCATTTAGCTATCTTTTAATTTAAAATAAAAGAAATGATATATAATATGTGAACTGAAACATGAGCCGTAATTTATGTCTCAACATCTATACTATAACTCTTGAGCAGCAGCAGATAGAGCACCCTAATTACTATTTATTTATAACTTAAAAGGCAGTTAAAGAGAGCAAATTTTCAAGTCCAAGTGTACAGAATATGCAATGATACATAGCCCTCAAAGCACAATAAATGCATTATTTAGTTCCTTTATACTTTTCAATCACAACAAGAAGAAGATAAAATTCATAAATTTTACCATTGCTTTTGCAGATTCCTCATCCAATGGTCTACCATCCTTATGTCTTTTATGAATTTTGAGAAAAATCTCTACTCGTGAACGTTCGATTCCATCCTTGGCCTAACAAAATGACAAAGTCAAAAGAGAAGTGCAAATGTGCAAATGTTCAAACAAGAAAAATTTTCAGTGTTCTCATATTATATATACTGTGCTGCGTTGCTAATAGTTTCAGAAAAAAAAAACAGTGCATTGTTTTATAAAATATCTGAAATAAAAATTATGCATAAGTACCTGTTTATCCATCAATGTTGCAATGCTTTTGGATCCTCCCGTGTGAGGCAATTTTTTGCTTTGCCCTATTAATCCTATTTACTTGGGTATGTTTCTATCATAACACATTATGGATTAGTAAAATACACTACTACACACACGCCATTATTTCTCTATTTTCCTATGGAGAGTAGAAGTCTAAAATTTCTATGCATCAATCTTCATAATGAAAATAAAGGTTGCCACATATAAATCCAAGGCTTTATATAGCCTTGCCACAAATAATACATGATGACAAGAACTACTGCAGGCCCTACTTCGCTAAAGAGATTTTACATCACAAAACCAGTGTTGTTTTTTGCTGGTTCTCAATTTACTAAAAGGGATATTGAGCAATCACTCTAACTATTACAACTATAACCTATATAAAAATTTTCTCTTTCTATATATTTTTGGAAAACAAAGTTGAAAACTATGGACAAACATTAATCAGTAGCACAGTAACAAAGCTGCACAAAAAATCCTAGAAGAATTTGATTTTGTTCATGCTCATGGAGCATACACACATTTATGCAAGCATTTCAAGTGCAAATGGAAAATTGGAGTAGAAGCTGAAGCTCACCATATCTCAAGCTGCACAGAATCTTCTTTGAATATAACACTAATCTAATCACATGAAAGGTGACTCAGATTTGTTGCATAACAAGCTAAAAATGGGCCAAATAAAATAAAATAATATATCCCAACCATGGCAATAAACTATAATTAAGCAATAATTTATAATATAAAAGAAATCTTGAGTAATAATGCTTACCTTTTGCAAAGTAAAAAAGCTTTAAAGGTTTTTTAATTTGTGTTTAAATTGTCTCACAAGACTTATTTAGACAGGAATAGAGTAGAACCTGAAAAACTTGGTACAAGGCTTCGATTTGCTTCCTACATCAGTTGATAAGAAGTCCAATTCTGTTGTAAAATATTATTACTTCTTTTCAGTTAACATACTCTTGCTTATTAATTTAACACACTTTGTTCTAAAGCTATTAAGAACTTAAGAAATTTGTTTTATTATTCTACCTAATTAGGAATATCATTGGACAATAAAAGCAAATTTGGATTAAGAAAATGTAAACTCATAACATATGTGATGCATGAAAACAATAACTTTGAAAAAGGAGCAACAAAGTCACTTTGAATTTTAGGTCCTTTGATATCATCTACACTAAGACATAAAATTTCAAATCTGTTTACAGTAAGAGAGATCAAGTCATGGTCACAGTTTATTAGACTATCAGAATTTCAAGCACATTAAAGCATCATTCCAAATACTTGTTACCTATCCAAATCAAACAGGAACCAGTGTAGAACCAATAACAAGAATTTGCATACCAACATTACAAGACATTAAAATAAAAATCAGTCAAAACTCAAAGTATAACTAAAAACAAAATAAATAGATCTTCATGACAGCAGAGTATGTTTTTTAAATATCCAAAAGATCTTCATAAAAATTTTGAACCAAGATCAAGAATGAATTAACATAAAAAAGAGTTTCAAACCATATAATAAAACAGAATTGACATAATCAAACAGAAATTAGACTTGCAATTAACCAAAAAACGTATTAATCAAGTAGCGCTAGTAAAACAAACATTAATCGAAGAAGGGCGAGTCGTGAAACCAATGTCGTCGCCGCTGCCGCCGGAGGAGGAAGACGTGCATGCTGCTACTGGTATTGTGTCGTCGGAGCCTACTTCACATGGCGGCCATGGAGAGCAAGCTGAGCGACGATGACAACAACAACCAAAAAATCATGCAAAATTTTAGAATTAACAAAAATCTAAAATGAAAAACAAAAAATCAAAAAAATAAAGGAAGATCTACCGGCAGCGACGATCTTATGCATCTACACGCAAGACCAGGGGCGGTGCAAGCGGCGAAGGTGCAGTGTGAAGGTGAGAGATCGGCAATGGCAGAGCAGAAAAGAGAAGAGCCGAAAATAGCGATAGCGTTTTTCGCGAAGAAGGCATTGCTACCAGATCTGGAGTTGCGTTGGTGGGGAGGCGTCTGCTCGATCTGAACTGCGGTGGCGAGGGCAGTAGCGACGATGACGGCGGTTTTAGTGTGAGCTTAAACTTTCTCTGAATCTCTTTCTCTCAATCTCTTATGAAGTTGAGTTGGGTAATAGGTTAAAAAACTATTTTAATAAAAATAATACTGGCCATTGCACTATGGCTACTATAAATGTTTTACTAAAATTTTTTTTATATTTATTAATAG
>NC_029792.2:47448144-47520615 GCF_000816755.2 Arachis ipaensis
TTTATGGCTACTAAAACTTTTTATTAATTTTTTTTTGTATTTATTAGTGACAATAATAATAATTACCATTATAATATATAGTAATAATAATAAATATATAATTACCGCAAAAACATAACTTAAATTAAAAAATTAGTGGCCATTATATTATTACCACTAAAAATTTGTCGCTAAAACATATTTTTCTTCTAGTGCCATCCCTGTCCCTACTCCCTATTATATAAAAATAGTACGTATTCAATATAAAGATAGTACGTATTCAATATAAAATTTATACATACCTTATTATTGATATATTTCTGTAAGTTTAATTTTTATTAATCTAACCTAGATAAATAAGATTTTTTTCCCCTAACAAATATACATATAAGATGTAACTGTAAATTGACCATATAACATCTCTAGATAGGTGATGCTACATTTAAACTCTTGATATTACAAGTACAAGAGAAATGTTACATAAATTCTTCTTACTTTGATACCAGGTTAAGAAAATCGAATTAGTTATCAAACTGTTTTAATTACTGATTTATTAATTTAATAGTTCAATTAGTTTAATTTATAGTTCAATCAAAATAACCGTTTTATATTTCCATCCACGTGTACGCGTCATGTGCGCGTACGCGTCGCCATGCGACCTCACAATCCACACGTGTGCGTCGTTGATCTCATCCCAAATCCTTACTTTTTTATGATTTCTCCACTTTGCATGCTTTTCTCTCCATTCCTTCGATCTATTCCTAGCCTTCTCAACCTTAAATCACTAACACACACATCAAGGCATCTAGTGGAATCAAAGGTGAATCAAAATTGGCAATTAAGGGCCTAAAAAGCATGTTTTCACGCTTAAGTACAAATTAGGAGACAATCATAAAACCATGCTATTTCATTGAATAAATATGGGTAAAAGGTCATAAAATCTCCTAAATTAAGCACAAGATAAACCCTAAAAATGGGGTTTATCAAGGACCTACTCGATCTGAGAGTGGTTCTAGATGATGAAGATGATGAGTTCATTCCTGAGGAATCTCCTCCACCTTCCACCGAAGGCACCTCCATCTCCACTGGACAAAAATCTGCTTTATTTAATGTTGTTAGAGATGTAGTCCAAGAGTTTATCTCCCAATCCAATCACATGATTGCCATGAGTAAGGAACAAAGGAAGCTAGCAAGCAAGCATGAGAATTTCCTCTGAAAATCAAGGGATAGAGTGGCTGTATTTCTAAAGTTCATTGATAATCTTTAACAAGATGAAGATCATGCCACTGATGCTGAAGAAGAAGCTTATTCGGAGGGAACTGGTTCAGATGCCTAGATTTGTCTCATGAAGTTGCTACTGTCTGCTCACTTTTGTCTCATGAAAACTGTTTCTTTTGTTACTTTTGAAGTACTCTTGTTATTTCCAAGGTTCTGAAAACCAAACCAGTCATCGAACTGTTCTAGCTACTGGTTCACTGGTTCAAAGGTTCAACCGGTTTGACTGTAGTTGAACCGAAAAACTGTTTTATAATAAAATAATAAATAAAATATAAATAAACACATAAAAATATAATTATAATCTAATATAAATTTTAAAATATCATTTAAATTAAAAGTACTACATTAATCACAATGTTATAATCTCATCTAAATACAAACTCAAAAATTAAATAAATAACAAAAAAAACAACGAAACATGACATGCCAACATCAAAGCTTGTCATTGATAAACCTCAATTTTGCGGTTTATCTTGTGCTTAATTTGGGAGATTTTATCACATTTTCTCACATTTATTCAATGAAATAGCATGGTTTTGCAATTCTCCCTTGATTTGTGCTTAAATGTGAAAACATGCTTTTTAGGCCCTAAAATTGGTGATTTTAATTCACTTTAATTCCATTCGATACCTTGATACATTTGTTGAGTAATTTCAGGTTCATAAGGCAAGTATTGTATGGAAGAAGTGAGGAGAAAAGCATGCAAAGTGGGAGAACTCATGAAGAAATGAAGGAACCGCAAAACTGTCAAGCCTGACCTCTTTGCACTTAATCGACCATAACTTGGGCTACAGAGATCCAAATGAGGCGGTTCTAGTTGCGTTGGAAAGCTAACATTTGGAGCTTCGAAATGATATAAAATTTGCCATAGTTGGGTGATGTATAGGGGCGCGCACGCACACTGTACGCATGCACGCCGATGGAGTAGCGTGGGTCCATTTTGGGCAACTCGTTGGGGGCCATTTCTGAAGCATTTTGGACCCAATCCAACTCATTTCTGATGCTATTGAACCCAAGGATTGAGGGGAAAATGAACCAAGTAGTCATAGTTTAGTTTTTTCTCATGTTTTAGGGTAGAATTCTAGAGAGAGAGGCTCTCTCCTCTCTCTAGATTTAGGATAGAAATTAGGGTAAAGTTAGGTTAATCACTCTCAAATTTCTATTTCAATTCTTGTTTTGATTTTAATTCTCTTTATATTTTATTGTTCTATTGTCTTAACCTTCTTAGTTTCTCTTGTTAGTTTCTTATTTTACTCTCTTTTATGTTGATGAACATTGTTGGATCTAATTTCTTTTTAATGCAATTTTATGTTTCCATGTTTCTTTTATGTTGATCTTGATTGTTATTATTGATTTCTTGCTTATGTTAGTTGTGGGTTCCTTTAATTCTTGCATTTTATGATGTTTACTTTTCTTGCATACTAGGTGTTTGGTAAAATGCTTTCACTAGTTTTTGAGTAGTTTTCTTTACTCTTAGCCTATGCTAAGGGGATTGAGTGACCTTGAGTCATTGGGTCTCATTGAATTGGTGATTTGAGAATCCTTGGTGATCAATTTGATACTCATTGACACTGACCCACTACTAATCTAATTAATAGATAGGTTGAGACTTATGGGTTGATGTGATCAAGCCTATTTGACTTACTTCAAGCTTAGGAGTAGAGATTACGTACTTAAAGCTTTTGGAAGTAGACTTAATGGGTTGGACCCTCATAATTATAAATATTTAGTTTGTAGACAAGGATGGTGATCTCAATTACCTATGTCTAGTCAAGAGTACTTTTCCTTTATTTTATTAGTTCTTGTCATTTTACTTTCTTGTCATTTAATTTTTCTTGCCATTTACTTTTCTTGCAAAAATATAAAAAAACTAAACCCCTTACCCCCTTCATAGCCAATAATTGAGCATTTCATTGCAATTCTTTGTGAGATAACCCAGAATCTAAATACTTCGGTTAATTCTTATTTGGGGTTTGTTATTTGTGACAACTCAAATTTTTGATGTGGGAATTGTTTGTTGATTTGGAGCTATGCTTACAACGAAGTTTTTGTTTGTATAAGAGAAATTCTAGACCGACACGACAAAATCTCATTATCAAAATGGGGCCGTTGCCGGGGAGTTGCAATGGTGTTATGTTATTGGCTATTGTATATATTGTGAATATGTTTGCCTTTTGCTTATTTGTTAGTTTTTGTTAGCTTTAGGACTTTGTTGCTTATTTTTGTTAGTTTTTGTTTCTCTTTGCTATTATGAATTCTCATCCTCACTTTGGCTATGATTTTGGTTCAAATTACATTGTAGGAAATGGGAGCTACAATGAAGATGTGCATCAAGGATGGAACAATCAAAGATGGGAGGAGCCTCAAGGGATTGATCAACCTTCTTGGCAACAACCTCCTTCCAAATCAAGTTTGACAAGAGTGCTTGGGAACATGACTACTATCCTCACAGAGATACAAAGGGCATTCTATGCCACCCGAGCCGTCCAAGCGTCACCCAAACATAACTACTTTCCGGATTCATATAGGTTTAATCCTAATCCTAATGCATATCCATCTAGTGTGTGTGATGATCCTTATTGTAGTTGTCAATCACAATCACCACTACATGCCTATGAACCACCCCCTAAACATAATTTTGAACCACCTTACTCACAAGCTCCTTTTCACCAAACACCTCCATATGACCCTAATCCTTACCCACCATACCAACCACCTTATGAACCATATGAACCATATGAAGAACCAAGCCAATTCTACCACCAATACCCTTAAGAACCACCACCTCCATACTATTACCAAGATGAATCACCTCCCATGTATGATAACTTTCAACCACAAAATAAATTTTCCTTTTCACTACAACCCTCCATGGAAGAATATCCATACCCTCAACATACACCACCTCCACATCCTTACCAAGGTGAACCAACTTCCAATTATGAGCCTTCTTTCCCAAACAATGAACCTTCTTTTTTCACACCACTCCCAATGGATGATCCTCTCCAAGAATGTGTTAGTTCTTACATCCGAAGGCAAGAAGAGGATCAAAAGGAGTTCAAGGAGCTATAAGCCAAGATGGCTATCCTAGCGGAAGCCATTCGCAATATGGTCTCCTCCTGCCTAAGCCTATGTGATCAAGGAACTCCCATTGTTGAATGTGGAGAAGCAATCAAGGAGCATAGTAAGGGAGTGAGTTTAGAGCTTCAGGGTGAAGAAGAAGTAGTTGAAGAGCTAGGCAAAGTTGAACAAGAGGTGAATTTCAAGTTTGAGAACACTTCCATACCAAGTGACATTGTTGATAATTTTGTGGAAGTTGTTGAACCTTCTTCCATTGAGCTTGAAGGCGATGTTAAGGAGGGTGCACAACCTCCTAAGCATATAATGAATGATGAAGAATTGGAAGAAGGTGAGCGAATAACAAATCTTCCTCTTGGAGATGAGCCCACACCAACACATGATCCTTTGGTATTTGAGGAATCTTCTCCTATTGAAATTGAGGTAGATGTTGAGATAAGTCCCACATTACCTCCAAGTTGTGACGTGAAGAGTGGGGAAGAGCTAGAAGAAGTTGGTGAAGATGTAGTTGAATGTGAAGAACTTTGTCAAGAGGAAGAGGTTGAAGTTGAAGAAGCTTGCGAAGAGGTGGAGGTAGTCAAGAAAGAGCACAAGGGAGTAGACTTCACATTGTCTAAGTGTGGAGAGGTCCCCCTTCCTAAGTCACCATCCAACATAACATTCAAGTGGGTAAAATTCTTATCTCTAATCTTTACTTTCTCACTTGAATATGGTTTGATTGAAAATGATGGTCAACTTAGAACTCTTTGTGGAGTTAAGAGTAAAAGAGAGTTGTGTAGTGGTTGGAAACATCACTCTAAGTTCCTGATGGTTGCATGCTAAAAGTTGAAGGGCAATGGTTGGTGTAGAACCAATTTGCATGGGTCTAGGAGAATGTTTGGATGCTTAATTGAGAATTCACAAGCCTTGTCACCCAAATTTAACTATGGTAGTCAACGAGAAGATGGGTGTAAGAACAAGGTTTGGGACCCCAGAATCCATTTCAACATTCAACACTCTTGGGGCCTTGTCATCTACCTAAGCTTACTTGAAGGCCTTGTGCGCCTAATTTGGGATCCCGGTGGACATTGGAGATGCAAACAATGGTGGGGATTCAAGGATGAATTCAAGCATAAACCACCCTAGCAAGGACCCCCACCAAATGTCCAACTTAAGGACTTAAACTAAAAGTGCTAGGTGGGAGATACCCCACCATGGTAAACTCTTTCCACTCTCTCTTAGATTTGGTTAATAAGTGATTTGAGTTACCATTATAGGTAGTTATTCTTATTTTCTATACTCTTATGCATTTTGCTTTTATTCATAGGTTGTTTGTTGCATTCATGCTTTGATTAGAATAGTTGTTGTTAGATTGCACTTTGCTCGTAGTATAAGTTTTGTTTTTAGTGTATTTGAAAATTTTTCAAAAACCAAAAAGATTTGTTGTTAAATTTGATTTGTGATTGTTTTAGAATGCTTGTAGGTTAGGAGAGTGAAATGTTTAAAAAAAAAATAGGCATCCGCGCGCGCGCGCCGGTGGTGCATATCGCACTCCTGGTACAAAAACCAGAGAGTTGTGCCAAAGTTGTGCCCACTCTGTGTCCATGACCCATGCGCAAGCGTGCATGACGCGTACACGTCGGTCGCCATCTTCACATCCGCGCGTATGCGTGCTATGCTCGTACGCGTCGCTTGTCCCGCCTGCCCACCCACACGCACGAGTGCATGACGCGTCTGAGCCGGTAAAAAAAAGAGTTTTTTTTCTCATCTTCCATTTTCTTTTGTCCATTGCATTCGCATACTTCTATTCTTTGCATTTTCATTTTGTTTTTATAGCTTGTTTTTACCTTCTTTTTTTTAAGCTTCTTATTTGAATAATGGTGTTGCATTTTCCTACTTAATTGTTGAGAATTTCTTGGTTAATCTTGGTGCTTCGTGACTTGTTTGGTATTAATTGCAATATTTGCTCTATACAGAAGATTAGTGCTTTAGTCCTTCCTAACTCCTGATCCCTTGTTTTTCTACATTATTGTCATTGAGTTGGGATGGGACCAAATGCTTTCATGCTTACCACTAATCTTGTTTATGTCAATTCCTATTTAAACTTGATACTCCTAAGTGTTCTTCATGCTTTAACTTCGTTCTTGCATCAAGTATTAGTTGATATGCCCTTTGCTTATATTTCTTTCTCACTTATATGCGTAGCTAACATGTAGTGAAAACCTTACTCTTATTTGGCATTAGCCCCTGCCTATGTTTTATTGCTTTGATATCTTTGTTGTAGGCTTAATTTCCTTTCTTTCTCTTTCTTTTTAAGTTGGCCACCAAGAAGGAAAGGGATGGAAAAGCTTCTAAATGAGGCAACAAACAAGTTCACCCACACAACCTTTTGAAGGAGCTCATCAATTGTAACAACACGTCCACCTTGCTCTTCTTTGCATGTACCGAGGACGGTGCAAATTTCTATGTGTGGGGAGGTCGTCCGACCGATCTCCATGGGTAACAATTTTCTTTTTCAACACCAATTCTTAATTTTTGTCTTTGTTAGATTAGTTGTTGCATTGCATGATAGATTGCATGTTAGTTAGAATTTGTACATATTTCACCATTTCTTTTTATGTTAGGACTACTTGGTTAGGGTGATGATTTTTTTTCCAAGAAAAATTGTTCTAGGGAACCCTACCAATTTGAAAAAAAGAATTTGTTGAACTTGGTTGAAGAATTTATTTTGGAACATGGTTTTTGAGCTAAGAACACAAGCATGTGAGTTTTGAGCCCAATTGTGTAGTTACATCTTATAACCACTTATTTCCATTCTTGTGTGTATTATTCTCTTTCTATGATTGTAATATTTGATTTATTTGATTCTATATGTCCATTATTCCATGTATACATGCATTTATATGATTGAGGACATCATTTCATATAGCTCACTTACCCAAATAGCCTACCTTTCATCAACCATTGTTAGCCAAATTTTGAGCCTATTTAATCCCTTTTTGTTCTTAATTTTAGCACATCACCACCCCTAAGTGAAAAACAATAAATATCCTTAATTTGGATCTTTGATTAGCTTAGGCTAGTGAGGGTGTGTATCATTTGGCTATGGGAAACTCGGGACATTGGTTGAGAGAAAATTGTGTTTTTGTATTTTTGATTGAAAATTTTGGGAATTGGGTACATGCTTATGCATCAAATATGTAAAACCATATGCATTGATACGTTTGTATATACTTTTGAAAGAAAAAATGTGTAAAAAAAATGTAAAAAAAAATAATAATAAAAGAAACAAAAATATATGAAAAAAGGAAGCAATAAAAAGGGGACAAAAATGCCCCAAAGTAAGGTTCAACAAAAATCAATGCATATGGAATGTGAATTAAAAAGAATGCATGAGTATGTTAAAAAGTGGGAATCATGGGTAGCTAGGTTGTGTATTAGAATTGTATAGGTTGTTATATGTGTTAGGTGAGAGCTTAGGCTAATCAAAGATACAAATTTCAAGCTCACTTGACCATATGCATCCCTACCTTTACCCCAGCCCCATTACAACCTATGAACAAGTCCTTATGATGAATGTATGCATGCATTGAATAATTGTTGATTGTTAGATGAAAAATAAATCTTGGAAAGCATGAGTAGAAGAGAATTGAGTGATCAATCCTGTACACTTGAGCGACTAGAGCGGATACACTTCTGGTGAGGGTTCGATGCTCAATTCCTTGTTTCCAGCTTTCATGAGCTTTCTTCTTGCAAGCCTAATTGAACTTCATTTTGATATTTGAATTGGTAGGATTCATGAATCATCATATGATCTTAGCCCAACTTGTTCCTATATGTTCTTGGGGATTGATTTACTTTTGACCAAGTAGGTAGAATCATTTTGCATTTAGTTACATTCATATAGATAGGTGCATATAGTTTCTTTGCATTGAATAAATGTTCATACCCTTTTCTTGTCCTTCTTTATTCTTAGCATGAGGACATGCTTGGTTTAAGTGTGGGGAGATTTGATAAACCCCAATTTTGTGGTTTATCTTGTGCTTAATTTGGGAGATTTTATCACTTTTTCTCATATTTATTCAATGAAATAGCATGGTTTTGCAATTCTCCCTTAATTTGTGCTTAAATGTGAAAACATGCTTTTTAGGCCCTAAAATTGGTGATTTTAAGTCACTTTAATTCCATTCGATACCTTGATATGTTTGTTGAGTGATTTCAGGTTCATAAGGCAAGTATTGGATGGAAGAAGTGGGGAAAAAAGCATGCAAAGTGGGAGAACTCATGAAGAAATGAAGGAACTGCAAAGCTGTCAAGCCTAACCTCTTCGCACTCAATCGACCACAACTTGAGCTACAGAGATCCAAATGAGACGGCTTTAGTTGCGTTGGAAAGCTAACATCTGGGGCTTCGAAATGATATAAAATTTGTCATAGTTTCCTGACGTATAGAGACACACAGATGCACTGTATGTGTGCGCACCGATGGAGCAGCGTGGGTCCATTTTGGGCAACTCGTTGGGGGCCATTTCTGAAGCATTTTGGGCCCAATCCAACTCATTTCTGATGCTATTGAACCCAAGGATTGAGGGGGGAATGAACCACGTAGTCATAGTTTAGTTTTTTCTCATGTTTTAGGGTAGAATTCTAGAGAGAGAGGCTCTATCCTCTCTCTAGATTTAGGATAGAAATTAGGGTAAAGTTAGGTTAATCACTCTCAAATTTCTATTTCAATTCTTGTTTTGATTTTAATTTTCTTTATATTTTATTGTTCTATTGTCTTAACCTTCTTAGTTTCTCTTGTTAGTTTCTTATTTTACTCTCTTTTATGTTGATGAACATTGTTGGATCTAATTTCTTTTTAATGCAATTTTATGTTTCCATGTTTCTTTTATGTTGATCTTGATTGTTATTATTGATTTCTTGCTTATGTTAGTTGTGGTTCCTTTAATTCTTGCATTTTATGATGTTTACTTTTCTTGCATACTAGGTGTTTGATAAAATGCTTTCACTAGTTTTTGAGTAGTTTTCTTTACTCTTAGCCTATGCTAAGGGGATTGAGTGACCTTGAGTCATTGGGTCTCATTGAATTGGTGATTTGAGAATCCTTGGTGATCAATTTGATACTCATTGACATTGACCCACTACTAATCTAATTAATAGATAGGTTGAGACTTATGGGTTGATGTGATCAAGCCTATTTGACTTACTTCAAGCTTAGGAGTAGAGATTACGTACTTAAAGCTTTTGGAAGTAGACTTAATGGGTTGGACCCTCATAATTATAAATATTTAGTTTGTAGACAAGGATGGTGATCTCAATTACCTATGTCTAGTCAAGAGTACTTTTCCTTTATTTTATTAGTTCTTGTCATTTTACTTTCTTGTCATTTAATTTTTCTTGCCATTTACTTTTCTTGCAAAAATATAAAAAAACCAAACCCCTTACCCCCTTCATAGCCAATAATTGAGCATTTCATTGCCATTTCTTGTGAGACGACCCGGAGTCTAAATACTTCGGTTAATTCTTATTTGGGGTTTGTTATTTATGACAACTCAAATTTTTGATGTGGGAATTGTTTGTTGATTTGGAGCTATGCTTAAAACGAAGTTCTTATTTCTATAAGAGAAATTCTAGACCGACACGACAAAATCTCATTAATAGTCATCAATAATCAAAATCTGCAAAAATTTGCTCCAGATTTACCAGCAACGTAATAAAAGATATAAAAGATATAGTGAACGAAAATTCTGTGAGCAAAAATTTAAAGGCTGAGGAGAGCGATGAAGATAGCAACAGAAGGCAAGAGAATAATGATGAAGGAATTAGCCAAGAACAACCAAATTCACCAATTTGAGGTGCTAGAAGAAAGCAATATTGTTGTTTAGGACCATAGACTATTGGAGGAAGATCAAGATAACACTAGTAAGCTCTAGTGCACAAGCTGTATAGGTGGTAAAGATCTTAACACAAGTAAGGAAACAAAGCACTAAACAATGGAGCAAGATGATGAGCAACTGAGAAAGATTAAACTGTAAAAACCAAATTTATTCTTTATTATAATCTTTCATCAACACATGATTTCACAATTTAAAACTTTATTCACCAGCTTCTCTTCTAACTCATTTGGAATATGCGCAAATGCACTTCACAGTATCCAAATATCTAAATACAATAACCCAATAATCTCAAGTTCTCAACTCTCAAGGACAACAATAGGAACACAACAAAAAAAAATTAACAATAGAAGACAAAAGCAGAACCATAACACAATCAAACAAAATCAGTTAATCACTATAAAAACTAAAATTCAACAAAAAAATTAAAGACAATAGAACTACAAACTATCAATCCTAAACCATAGGCAACAATAATTAAAGAAGGAAAAAAATCAGTAAATTGCAAATTAAAAATTAAAAATTATTAATTAACAATATTCAATAGTTATTCAACAATTGTTCAATCCATAACAAGTTCACAGATTATTCAACAATAATTATTCAACAATTATTGTAAAAAAATACCTAGAAACTAGAAGCATAGAATAGAGCAGAGCAGATTTGCATCAGGAGGGGGAACAACACTGACAGGTGGAACAAAGCTGGCGCCGGCTAGTGCGGATTTTGGATACCACAACTGAACCGGCAACTGCATCGGGTCGTAACAAGTAATACCTTAGGTAAGTGAGGGTCGACCCCACAAGGATTTATGATGGACCAAACAACAATAGTTGAGTGATTCACTTAGTCAAACAAGCAAAAAATGTTGTTTTGGGGTTTTAATTGCATTAAACAGTAAATCAAAAATTTAGAAGGCAAACAGTAAATTTGATGTGAAAGCTATATAAGAGAACAGTTAAGGTTTCAGAGTTATTTACTTTTCGAATTTCTAGTTTTTACTAACTATTTTAATCATGTAAAATTCAATTCATAGTAAACTGTAAGTGACTAAACCCTAATTCCTTAGTAATTCAGTCTCCTCTAACCTAGTTAACTGCCAATTCCTTGGTCACTTAATTTCGATTAGAGGTTCCATCCAATTCTAGTTTATTAGCCACAAAAATCCTAACTACTCAAATATAAGGAGATTATATGTCATATATCCTGTTAAATCTATGTAATTAGCGTTTAGGAGGAATTACTTTCAAGCTTTTGGTCTAAATAAATTACTTTTCTAACATTTAACAAGAACTCAAGTAGAAAAAGAGTTATTGGTGCGCAAAACTGGCTCCACAATATTCGCACAGATAGACCGACAAGTGCACCAGGTCGTCCAAGTAATACCTCAGGTGAGTGAGGGTCGATCCCACGGAGATTGTTGGTTTGAGCAAGCAATGGCTATCTTGCAGATCTTAGTTAGACGGATAAAAAATATAGTTTGTCATGAAAAACGCATAAAACAGATAAATAAATAAAACGTTACTAGATAGGTGTGAAATCAATGGATGAGAGAACGACTGAGGCTTCGGAGATGCTTCTTCCTTCTGGATCAACTTTTCTCTCCATCTATTCCAACTTCTGGTTGATTCATTCCATGGCAGGCTGTAAATGATTAACGCCGGGTCAGCGGTCATTAATCTCCACCGCTTCAGGTCAAAACCCAGGTCAACAGTCATCCAATCTGAACGAGGGTGAAGCTCTAGCAGTCCATTCCCTTGGTAATCCTACTCAAAGTGCCACAAACAAGGTCGGATCTTCCGGATCAGAGAATGCTGCTCCTTTGATTCTAGCCTATACCACGAAGGCCCTAATCGCCCGCACATCGGCTGAACTGATGTCTCGAGAAGTCCCCAACGAAGATGTGGATTAGCCGTCTAAGAGATGTATAATCAAGCTTGTGGTTGAATACTATCCCGTCAAGGACTCCCAAGAACCCTTGTGAATAGGGATAATGGTCAAGTTACACTCCCAATTCATTAGGATGAAGAATGAAGATACATCTTAGAATAGAATCAAGCATAGATTGAAATAGAATAGAGATATTATTAATCCATAAGAATCAATAGAGCTCCTAACCTTAACCTAGGAGGTTAGTGACTCATACTGTACAGAAAATAATAGTGAAAGATTCGAATGGGCAAAGATGAGGTGGAAGATCCTAAACATGGGTGATCTCCTCCTGTATATAATAACCTCATAACTAAGAATTACAGAAATAAGATAAACTAGTCTTGTAGTGCGAAAATCCACTTTTCAGGCCCACTTGGTGAGTGTTTGGGCTGAGCTAAGGGTGTCTCCATGTGTTGACTCTCCCTTTTGGGTGTCCAACGCCAGCTACCCCCTTTTAGGCATTGGACGCCAGGAATGGGGCTGGTGCCTAGCGTTGAACTCCAGTTTTGGACCTTCATTTCCAAAGCAAAGTATAGACTATTATATATTTTTGGAAAGTCCTAGATGTTAGCTTTCCATATCCATTGAGAGCGCGCCTAGGTACGGGGCAATTAGGGCCTTTGTGGTATAGGCTAGAATCAATGGAGCATCATTCTCTGATCCGGATGATCCGACCTTGTCTGTGGCACTTTGAGTAGGATCACCAAGGCAATGGACTACTGGAGCTTCACCCCCGTTCAGATTGGATGACCATTGACCTGGCGTTTGATCTGAAGTAGAGGAGATTAATGACCACTGACCTGGCGTTAGTCACTTACAGCCTGCCATGGAATGAATCATCAGAAGTTGAACTAGACAGTGAGAAATGTTGATCCAGAAGGAGGAAGCATCTCCAAATCCTCAACTATTCTCTCATCACTGATTTCGCACTATCCAGTAACACTTTAATTATTCTGTTTTTATGCGCTTTTCACAACAACTATATTTTCTATCCACCTGACTAAGATCTACAAGATAGCCATTGCTCGTTCAAACTAACAATCTCTGTGGGATCAACCCTCACTCACCTGAGGTACTACTTGGACGACCCAGTGTACTTGCCGGTCTATCTGTGCGAATATTACGGAGTCAATTTTGTGCACCACTATCTATTTTTCTTCAAGGATTAATTTCTTGTTTAATTTAGAGAATCCATAATACTTTTCTAAATTTATGTGCTTCAAAACTCAACACTCTCAATTTCAATATCAATTATGCACTATTCATTTCATACATTCAAAACCACGGATAATACCACCACATCAAGACAAATAATACACTTCAGAATATATAACTCAATTTCTAATGCAATTACATTACTTTTCATTTCTTTTTCTTTCAATCTCAGTGAGCAATACATGAGACCACTTTGCAAAATACGCAGAAATTAAAGACAACTAAAACTACTATTATAACTCGACTTATTGACTCTAGACAGGATCATGCAAACGACACTAATAAGCACTAGAGAACAGGAGATAATAATAATAATAATAATAATAATAATAATAATAATAATAATAATAATAATAATAATAGAGCTAAAATAGGAAAATAGGCATAAAAAGAACTAAACCACCTCAGGTGTCATGATGGCTGCCTCCTCCTCCTAACGAACCTCTTGGGAATCCTCTCCATGCTCTAAAGTCGCGCCTCAACTCATCCATATCCCGCCTCTGGCTCTGCTGCTCCTCGACCAGCTACTGCAGAAGGGCAGAATGGCCCTCACGATCGATCCTTAGCTGATTAACTGATGATGTCAGCTGTCCAATGGACACTGTCAGCTGATCTAATAATTCCCTGGAGGAAAATAATATTCCTGAGGTATCTTAGGCTTCTCTGGCTGAGGAGGAGGAACTGGCTCCTCCCTTGGGGCTCTCGCATAATCACGAGCATACTCCATACTCCTCTTGGTGATGGGCCTCTCAATGGGGATGAGAGTGTCATGATCGATCCGCACCCTAGCAGCCTCACATAGGCTGTAGATCAAGTGCGAGAATGCTAGTCTGGCACTAGTGTAGGCATTGGAGGTAATGTTGTATATTTCTTGTGGAATCAGCTGCTCCACATCCACCACCTAATCGAGCATGATACAGTGAATCATCACTGCTCGGTCTATAGTCACCTCTGAGCGGTTGCTCGTCGGGATGATGGAGCACTGAATGAACTCCAGCCATCCCCTAGCAACCGGCTTCATGTTCTGCCGGCCCAACTGGTAGGGTTGCCTCTCAGAATTGAGCCTCCATTGGGCTCCCGGGAGACAGATGTCAGCTAATATCTACTCTGGCCTCTTATTTTTGTTGACCCTCACAGTATATGACTCATCCTCGTCATCATCATCATTCTCTAGCTATGGCAGGCAGAGTGCCTCTCTCATGCTCTGCGAGCTAAAATCAATAACTCGCCCTCACACCATGGTCATCCAGTTCTTGGGACTGGGGTTTACGCCCTTCACATGCTTGTAAGTCACCCAAGCATTGGTGTAAAACTCTTGGACCATCAACTGGCCCACCTCTGTAATTGGGTTGCACAATGTGCCCCAGCCTCTCCTCTGAATCTCAGCCGGGATCTCTGGGTACTCATCCGATTTCAGATCAAACCGAACCTTCAGAATCACCTTCTTATGCCCAGTGATCTCATGAAAGTGGTCCTGAAGGACCTTAGAACTAAACTGGTTTGCATCAAAGGGACTGGTCGTCGGGGCTTTCTCCTTTCTCTTCCTAGAGGAGGACTCTCTAGCCTTGGGTGCTATAAATGATGATAGAGAAAAAATAGCGGCGCGGCCACACCAAACATAGAAATTTGCTCGTCCCTGAGCAAAAAAAAGAATAGAAAATAAAGAAGAGAGTGGGTAGACAGAGGCTAAAGGGAAAGAAAGAAAAGGATTAAAAAAGTATTTGTGTGAAAAAATAAAATGTAAGGGATATTTAGTGGATAAATAGAAAAAATAATAGGGATAGTAAAATAAAAGAGATAAAAGGTTGGGAATATAGAAAATGGGAAGATTGTAAGAGGGGTTGAAGATAGAAGAAGGGGATGGAAACTTGTTGTGGTGAAAGTGTGTGGTAAAAGGGTGTATTTATAGGAAGGGGAAGGGGGTGTGAAGGTAGAAAAAAATAAAGGGAGGGATAATAGGGGAGAGGGTAATGGTTAGGTAGGGAGGGGATTTGAGGAAGTGGGTTGAAATGTGATTTGTGGGTTTAGGAGGTGGTGGGATCCACAAGAGATTTGTTTTAAACTTTGAAACTCCTTCTCGAAGGACCTGTCCAGGCGCTGCTGGCGTTAAACGCCAGCTTCTTCATTTAGCGATGCAAGCGTGGTAAAAAAATTTTTAAGGGACAAAATGATCACGTGTACACACACAGGTCCGCGCGTACATGTGACTTCAGATCTTCCACCCACACTAAACGCCACTTCTGGCGTTTAGCGCCATTGAGACAGTGGGCTCTTCTCGTAATATGTGCACCTCGGCGCTAAAAGCCCAGGTTCGTGTTTAGTGCCAAATGTCCAGTGACTCTGTCTTAATTTTTGTGTCTTCTGGCGCTAAACGCCCAGCCTGGCATTTAACACCACTTAAACAGAATGCTCCCCTCAAAATTTGTGCCTCCTGGCGCCAAATGCCAAGTTCCGGCGTTTAGCGTCAGGGCACCCGAATCCATTTTCCTCCAGGGTGTTCTGTTTTCCCTTCTGATTCCTCCTATTCCTGTTTTAAACACCTTGCATGACCAAAACAAATTTAAAACAAAGGAAAACTGCAATTAACTATAATAATTAAATTTAAACTAGAATAACTATGAAATCAAAGGATACAGACTATTGGTCTACCTCCCAACAAGCACTTCCTTAACGTCATTAGCCTGGCATTCAGATATGCTAAGTCAGCAGATGAATGGACCTCTGACGATCATTCTCGCCTCCAAGATAGTGTTTTAGCCTCTGGCCATTGACTGTGAATTTTCTATCTGAGTTTTCTTTTTGAAGATCCACATGACCATACGGTGACACTCTGGTGATCACAAAAGGTCCTGACCATCGAGATTTCAGCTTTTCGGGAAAGAGCTTGAGCCTTGAGTTAAACAATAAGACCTGCTGGCCTGGCTCAAAAGCTCTAATGGCTATCTTATTGTCATGCCACATCTTGGTCTTTTCCTTGTAGATCTTGGCATTCTCATAAGCAGAATTTCTAAACTCATCAAACTCATTCAGTTGAAGCAACCTCTTCTGACCAGCAGCCTTGGCATCAAAGTTCAGGAACTTTGTTACCCAATATACTCTGTGGTCCAACTTTACTGGCAAGTGACAGGCCTTACCATAGACCAACTGATAAGGGGACATACCAACAGGAGTCTTGAATGCCATCTGGTATGCCCAAAGAGCATCATCAAGCTTTCTAGCCCAGTCCTTCCTTGAGGTACTCATGGTCTTCTCTAGAATCCTTTTGAGTTCTCTATTGGAGACCTCAACATGTCCACTTATTTGTGGGTGATAAGGGGTTGCCACTTTATGAGGGAATCCATATCTCTGCAGAAGTGAGTCCAGCTATTTATTGCAGAAGTGGTTTCCCCCCATCACTAATAAGTGTCCTTGGGACACCAAACCAGCTGAAAATATATTTTTGAAGAAAGCTCAATATCACTTTGGCATCATTAGTAGGTAAGGCCACTGCTTTTACCTACTTGGACATATAATTAACTGCCACCAAGATATAAGTGTTTCTGTATGAGGGTGGGAAAAGCCCCATGAAATCAATACCCCCCACATCAAACAGCTCAATTTCCAAAATACCTTGCTGTGGCATCTTATGGTTGTTCAGAAGGTCCCCAACTCTTTGACACTTGTCACAATTTCTCACAAATTTCCGAGAGTCTTTGAAGATAGTTGGCCAATAAAAACCACTCTGTAGGACCTTAGTAGCCGTCCTTTCACCACCAAAGTGGCCTCCATACTCGGAACCATGGCAATGCCAGAGAATCTGCTGTGATTCCTCATCTGATACACAATTCCGAATAATACCATCTGAGCACCTCTTAAAAAGGTAAGGTTCTTCCCACAAGTAGTACTTAGCATCAGTTAAAATATTTTTAACTTGTTGTTTAGTGTACTCCTTGGGGATGAGCCTCATGGCCTTGTAGTTTGCAATGTCTGTAAACCACGGAGTCTTCTGAATCATGAAGAGTTGCTTATCTGGGAAGGTCTTAGTCATAGAGTGAGGGGTTGCGTCCCTTCTTCGGGCTTAATCTTGAAAAGGTGGTCAGCCACTTGATTCTCTGACCCCTTCCTGTCTCTAATCTCAATGTCAAAC
Organism: Arachis ipaensis; assembly: GCF_000816755.2. NCBI lineage: Eukaryota > Viridiplantae > Streptophyta > Magnoliopsida > Fabales > Fabaceae > Arachis > Arachis ipaensis. Next base: position 47,465,628 of record NC_029792.2, read on the forward strand.
TCCTGAAGAAGTAGCACCCACCAGATCATTCTTAGTTTAGAGTCCTGCTTGGTTAGAAGGTACTTAAGAGCAACATGGTCAATATAAATAATAACCTTGGAACCAATTAAATTGGATATAAACTTATCAAATGCATAAACTATAACCAATAATTCTTTCTCTATAGTAGTGTAATTCTTTTGCGCGTCATTTAACACCCGACTAGCATAATAAATGACATGCATAAGCTTGTCTTGTCTCTGTCCTAAGACAGGTTCTATAGCATAATCGCTGGCATCACACATCAATTCAAATGGCACATCCCAGTTGGGAGGAGCTATGATGGGAGCAGAGACAAGCCTTGCTTTCAGAGAAAGACATGGAAACAGTCATCATAAAAAACAAAAGGAATGTCAGCAACCAAAAGGTTGCTCAAAAGTTTTGCAATCTTAGAAAAATCATTTATAAATCTCCTATAAAATCCTGCATGTCCTAAGAAACTCCTTATTCCCTTAACATTAGTAGGTGGTGGTAATTTTTCAATTACCTCCACTTTACCTTTGTCGACCACTATTCCTTTGCTTGAAACCGGTGATCAAAAACAATACCTTCAGTTACCATAAAGTAGCATTTTTTCCAATTTAAAACAAGGTTTGTTTCTTGATACCGTTTCAAGACTAAAGATATATGCTTAAAACAAGAATAAAAAGAATTCCCAAAAATAGAGAAGTCATCCATAAATACCTCAATGAACTTTTCGACCATATCTGAGAAAATAGAGAGCATGCATCTTTGAAAAGTTGCTGGGGCATTACAGAGTCCAAACGGCATCCTTCTGTAAGCAAATACTCCAAAGGGACATGTGAACACCGTCTTCTCCTGATCTTGAGGGTCTACAGCAATCTGATTGTAGGCAGAGTATCTGTCTAGAAAATAGTAATAAGCATGGCCGGCTAACTTCTCAAGCATCTGATCAATGAAAGGCAAGGGGAAGTGATCCTTTCTTGTAGCATTTTTGAGCCTCCTATAGTCAATATACACACACCACCTTGTGACGGTCCTTGTAGTAATATGCTCATTCTTTTCATTCTTGATCACTGTCATTCCTCCTTTCTTAGGAACCACTTGTATAGGACTCACCCATGGGCTGTCAGAAATAGGATAAATGACCCCGGCTTCCCAAAGCTGCATCACTTCTTTTTGGACCACCTCTTTCATGGTTAGATTTAGTCGCCTTTGTGGTTGCACAACTGGTTTAGCATCATCTTCAAGCAAGATCTTGTGCAGGCATTTAGCCAGACTAATTCCCTTTAAATCACCAATGGTCCACCCAAGAGCCATTTTATGACTCTTGAGTACCTCAATCTGTGCCTCCTCCTCCTCATGCCTCAAAGAGGAGCTAATAATCACGGGATATGAATCATTCTTGCCTAGGAATGTATACTTCAAAGAGGGAGACAAGGGGCTTTAGCTCAACCTTCGGAGACCTTTCTTTCGTACTCAGCGTGTGGGATATCTCCTTCTGAGGTGGTGAATTATCAATTTCAAGTAAACCATCCTCAGAAGGGAAATCCATATCACCATCAAGCTCATCCGCTTCAAAAACTTATGGGATCAATGGCTCAATGATGTCTACTCCATATATCCCTTAGAATCACTGGGATGTTGTAATGCCTCAAACACATTAAGGACAACCTTGTCCTCATTGACCCTCAAAGTCAATTCACCATTTCGCACATTGATGCGTGAGCATCTTGTACCCTTTTTCTTATCATTTTTTAGTTAGATTTTATTTAGTTTTACTTGATTTTAGTGTAAAAATCCTATTTGGATGCTGCTTTGAGTTGTTTTAGTATTTTTATGATTTCAGGTAAAATTCGGAGCAATTTGGCAGAGTTTGGAGCAAAAAAGGAAGAAAGCTGGCAGCACCCCCCCTTGGCGCTAAACGCCCAACTGGTGTTTAGCGCTAGAAAGGGACTCAAGACCAGAAGTGCACTACTTCCTATGGGGAGTTAAATGCCATATAACCGAATCCACCCTCTCTTTGGGTTTCTCAAGTGGATTTAGCATTTATTAGTTTTTTTTATAATCTTTATTTACAAACAATATATTTTAGTCTTAAGATTTATTATTTTATTTCTGTATCAAATTAGGTTAGTATAAAAGGAAAAAATTCTCTTGTGATTAGGATCTTTCCTTCCGAACGTTTTCAGAACCCTAGTTTCTCTGTAAGTCATGAGCAACTAAACCTCTTAGTTAAGGTTAGGAGCTCTGTTTATTTCTATGGATTAAGATTATTATTCTTCTATTTTTTTACTGTATTGATTCAATTTCAAGGATTGTTTTCATTCTTAATCTTATGAATTTGGGTGGAACAAGAGTATGACCCTTATTCTACATGATTTCTTGTGATTCTTGAGAGAGTTATATCGCTTGAACAACAACTTGAAAACAAATTCTACCTAAATTGCTAATTATGTGAACTAACTGGGATATGTGACATATAATCATGTTAGCTTTGGGTAATTAGGGTTTTTGTGGCCATAAACTAGTTTTTGAACTTAACCCTCTAATCGGAATTAAGTGACCACGAGAGTGGCGGTCAATGAAGGTTAGAGGAGGCTAAATCACTAAGAGATTAGGGTTTAGACATTTATAGTTTGAGATGGAATGAATCATGCATTGTTAAAATACTTGGTAAGAATTTTTAATCCAGAAAAGTAAACATCTCCGAAGCCTTAACTATTTTTCTCATACTGTTTTTACACCAAAACTGTTATTTTTTTTTCTTTACTTTCTTATTTACTGCTTCATGCATTTTCAACCATCAACGACTCTCTTTTTTATTTTCCTAACTAAGCCAGTTGTATAATCATTGTTGTTTTGTCTGACAATCCTTGTGAGATCGACCCTCACTCACCTGAGGTATTACGTGGATGACCCGGTGCACTTGTCGGTTAAGCCGTACAAAATCCTAATTCGCACACCAAGTTTTTGGCGCTGTTACCGAGGAGTGTTTATGATTGACAACTACTAGTTGTTTAGTTGCTTAGATTAGGTATTTTTTTTAGTTTTGTTTATTTACTCTTTCTCTTAATTTTTATTTTTAATTTTCTTTTTCTGTTAATTTTTTATTTTTACATTTATGTATTTTCCCTTAATTTTCAAATTTTGCCCTATTCATCTTCTTTTAATTTCTGATATTAAGTTTGGTGTCCCTTTAGCATTTTTTCTCCTTTTTATTATCGAAATTTTAGTGTTCTTTCCTTTTTAGTTTTCGAAAATTTTTAGGTCACTTTCTCATTCTAATTTTTGAATTTTTTTTATTTAATCACTTACTTTAATTTATTTTATTTCTTATTTTTTTAGGATGTCTGACTGGGAGATCTCTATACTTTGACATTGAGACTCCCACTTTTCTTTGTTCCTTGTTTGTTTATGAGTAGGAACAGGGATAAGAAATCCCTTTTTGAGTTTGATTCTGAACCTGAGAGGACCTTAAGGCAGCGTTTACAACAAGGTAAAGCTTACGAAACCAGAGAGAATCTCAAGAAGACCTTTGAGAAGCAAACTATGGACGCAAATGGTGGGAACACTAATGCTAATTAGCATACAAGGAGGATGCTTGGCTCATACACTGCATCCACTCCTAACTTCTATGGTCGCATGATGAATCCATATTTACAGATACATTTTGGTTTGATTTGAGTGGATTTCATCATATAAACCCACATTTATTCACCTATATAGCATACTTTTGTGTTTCCTCTCTAGAATGTGCCTAAATGTGAAAACATGCATTTTTGTGCTTAAATTAGTGATTTTAATCCTACTTTTATGCCATTCGATGCCATGACATGTTTGTTGAGTGATTTTAGGTCCTAAAGGAAAGTTTGGCAAGGCAAAAGTGGAAGGAAGCATGTACAAAAGGAGAAAGCATGAAGAAAACAAAGGAGAAGTACACAGCCATGTGTGCATATGCACAACCATCTGTTCTACTTTTATTGCCCTACTTGTTCTACACTTTCTTATATTTTCATTTCTTTTGTCAATATATACATAGTTTTTCAATTGTGATTTCTAGTTAATGAACTTGATGCTTGATGATCTTTATATGTTTATTGAGTTGCTCTTGTTGATTTTGATCATTTGGTTGTTCATAGTTTTCATCATTTTCCCAATTCTGCCATATTTTATGATTATGCATATTTGGTGTTTGATGAAATGCCAATGTTGATTATGGGGTAAATTTCCACCCCTTGACTTGGGGAAAATGAGTATATGGATTGCTAGAGCCATAATGTCAAATATTTAGTGATGATTCTTGGGTTGCTAGTTGTTATTGTTTCCACTAACGCTAGATTTTTACCAATTAACTTTGTAAGTTAGTTAGGATTTGTGGATTAATAACGATTATGCTCACTTGACTTACTCTTCGATGTTAAGGGTTGAATTAGTGAGATTAATCTATCATAATTATCATAGTTGTGGTTATGGCAATGAAGGGATTCCATAGCTCATCTCAAGTCAAGGTTCCATTTATGTTTTGAACCACTTTTCCATCACTTTATAACGTTACTTGTCCATGTTACGTACATAGTTCTTTTATTCCTTTATTGCTTTATTGATTGCAATTTTGTCTTGTTTTTTTATTTCTTTATTTGTTTACTTCAATCATTGAAAACCCTTGCTTCTCACCACCAAAATTGCATGCGCTCATCGGCATTAGTTCCTAGGGAGAATGACCCGGGAGTTAAATACTCTCGGTTTATATTTGCTTTGAATTGTGACAATTTTTAGAATAATAATTTGATTATTGGCCAATTGTTGGTTCGGAGCTATACTTGTAACGAAGATCTATTTTTAGAAAATCCTAACCTACAACTTGGTCATTGTCAAATTTTGGCGCCGTTGCCAGGGAACTAGCGCCATGAATGCTATAGTTTTGGTTGTTGTTAATATGTGAATAGTGTGAATAAATACTTTTTGGTTGTTTGTTTGCTTTTGTTGGTAATTAGGACTTTGTTTATTTTGTTAATTGATGTCTTTAGTTTTATTTTCAATTTTTCTCTATGAGTTATCACCCTCTTGGTTTGGAGTTTGGTTGTGATCATTTTGTAGGGCTTGATAACTTCAATTTTGGTTTGCATCATGGGATTGGAGCACTAATTTTGGAAGGAGCAACCTCCTCTATACTACAATGAACCAAACCATCCTTAATATGCATACCCAAACCAAGGATATGGTGGGTTTCACAATGATTACATACCTTCACCACCATATGCCTATAACCCATACCCAAACATAACCCTCAATCACTACATTTTCAACCACCCCACCAATATCATCATCCACCTTGTTACATACCACCTCAAAACACTTACCAACATGAATTACTTCCCACACATACAACTTTTTTCCCAAATAATGAAACCCCTCTTTCACCACAATGTGGAGTTTCCCAGCCCTTGTCCCAAGAAGATCAAGACCTTCAAGCCTTTCTCCAAGAGCAAGAAGGATTTTGAAGAACTCAAGGGCAACTTATGGCTACCATAGTCGTGGCGATAAACCACTTGGTCCTACTTCGCTCATCCGATCAAGACACTTCTCTTGAAGAATGTGGAGGATCAACTAAAGAATGGAGTGAAGAGGAGAATGTGAAGCCTCAAGGAAAAGAAGAAGAGTTGGGTCATGACATGCAACAAGAGGGTGAAAGGGAAGTATGTGAACTGGAGAAGAGAAAGGGAGAATTGAGGGAGATTGATCAAGATGAGGATTCCATCATTGAGGATTTTTTGTCCTCCTTGGTCAATCCCCTTAATAACCCTAATGGGCCTCTTCCCATTGAGTTTGAGAAAGACATGGAGGTAGACTTCTCACAACCTTCTTGTTATGATGTGAATGATAGGGAAGAGGAGGAAGAAGTTGGTGACGAAGAAGTTGATAACCAAGAACATATTGAGTGGGTGGCAATCTCATCTATGAGCTTCATTGGCCCCTACCAATATGCTATCTTGGAGATGGACTACCAACTCAAGGTCCTTCTTGGGTTGGAACATAGTGGAGAAAGAAGTGTTGGTTGCTAAGTGGATCCAAGGTTCTTCAAGAAAACCAATTCAAGACTTGGACTTCAAGCATGGTGTGAAGCCCAATTGGGTAATTTTTAGAGAGTGTTGGGTTGTTCTAAGGGTCATTTGGGAGCTTGTCCATCCGGCTTGGAGCATAGAGATCAACAAGAGGGAGAACGAGAAACTAGGACATGGGATCCTAGAGGACCTATGAAATGCATGCTTGGATGGAGATTTAAGGAAGAGTGGAAACACAAGCCACCTTAGCAAGAGTCTCCTAAAAAAGTCCAACTTAAGGACTCTAAACCAAAGTGCTAGGTGGGAGACACCCCACTATGGTAACATCTTTCTTACCCTTTATCTTTGTTTATAGTCATAGTTTATTGCATGTTTGCTTGTCTTAGTTAGCTTCGGATTAGTTTAGTTTTGATTTTAGTAGGTTGAATTGCATATGGAACATGATTTTGTGAAGTTTTGAATGTTATGGGGTTGAAACTTTGATGAGCTAAGGTTCAATACCTTAGATTTTGCAGAAAAATTTTATGGGAAAAATAGCTTATGTGCGTGTGCACACACCTGTGCACACGCACACAACAACAAAATTTTACCTCCTGTGCGTACGCACCCATCTGTACGTACACACACAAGCCTTTATGCCCCCTGTTCGCAGTGCCTGCATAGCGTGTGCGTGGGCGCTCCCCTGTTTTGCTGCGCCTTGTGCGTGCGCACCACCTTGTGCGTACGCACACGTCCCCTTATGATCACTCTTTGTGCAAGCACACACGTCCATACACTCCCTCTCTTAGGAGCGTTGGCACAGCCTGTGCGCATAAACCCCTTTTCTTTTCACTCTTATGCATGCTCACGGACCTGTGTGCGCACGCACACATGATCCATACCCAAAAAAAAGGTGTTTTGTCCGTACGCACATGTCTTGTTTCCCTCTCTGTTCGGAGCACTCGCACACTTTGTGCGAGCGCACATCTCCGTTGTTTCATGAAGTGTGCGTGCGCACACACACTTTTGCGTACGCACAGGAGCTGTTTTGGTAAAAATTTTTATTGCACATTGAAATAAGCCCTAACGCACTTCTACACCCCTTCACCCTTCTCTTCTCTTCCTTTTATCTTGCTTTTCTGCTTGTTTTACTTAGTTTTCATTGCATTTCATTTTTATTTTAGTAATTATATTAGTCTTAGTTTAGTTGTTTGTTAATTGAATAAGTTGCAAGTGTTTGCTTATTATTTGATTGGGTTGCTTCTTGATTGAATTTCATCAATGCACTTATACTTTGCCTTCAATTACTATCACCTAATTAGATTTGCACACTTACATTTTGTTGCATATTAGGTGAAACTTTTATGAGTGCACATGAAATTTAGTGAATTGAATTGAGTTGCTTGTTCATCATGGTTTTTAAGTCAATATAATCACATCACAAGGTCCTTGTTTCTTGTTAATGCTTTGCATTTGTTTGAGTTGACTTAACTTGATTCTATCAAGTTTGTCACCTTTTTGTAACAGACACCTAAACCATGTGATTATTTTAGTATTCCAAAGGATGAATAAGTAATTTTCTTTTCATCATTGTATTAGTTATTGTTTGTTGTGCTATTTTATATCAATTTTGCTCTTTCACTTGCACACCTTCAATATCCAATATTTCCTAAATTCAGTTCACTCTTGTTGTAGTTGCCTAAGTTTGCATGTGCTTAAATGATGCTCATTCATTGCTTGCATCTTAGGCCATTTAGTTGAGGAACTCATGCTTATTTTTTGATTGTGTGGATGCCATTTTAACCGGCTGTTGTGTGTATTCTAACCGCGCGCATAATTGGAATACACACACAGCTCATCTTTTCATCATACCACACCACTATGCAACCTTCCTCAATTAGATGCTTATGTGCTTCTTTCTTTACCTTTTTGTGCTACTTGCCCTATGATTCCTGATTATACTTTATTCCTTCTTTTTGAGGATGTGATATAAAGGCAAGGAGCCAGTAGAGGAGGAGGACAAGGAGGGAGATGCCGAGCATACATTGGACTTGGCAATTTCTACACAACCCAAGCCCCCGCATCTGCCAACCGAAGGTGGAGGAACATACAGACATTCTCCCCGGATCATGTTCGTGCACGGAGGACTGTGCAACGCTTAAGTGTGGGGGAGGATTCGCCATTTTTGGGGCGTAAACTTTCATTTCCGAACACTTTGCACTTTATTTTTGTTTCTTTTTATTATGTTCTTGTAGATATTTGGAGTGTTTTTGTTGTTGTTGCATTGCATTCTCTTCTAGTATATATGTCTTAGCTTATACTATGCATTTTACATTTTTAGTTGGTATATATTTTATATATGTTGCATTTTTCCATATTTCACTTAGTATATATTTTATAGATAGAAGTTGTGATTGGATGATGTGAATAGCATAATGCCTAGTTCAATTTTGTCCTAATTATTCATGTTAGTTTTTGCGATGTTGAAAATTAGGAAGAGAAGTAGGAAAATTTTGAAAAAATTGCATCCATCACATCATACATACATATAGGAAATAATTTTGGTGAAAAACAACAAAGATTTTCTAGAATATTGTTTTTAGGGCATTCTATTGAATTGTTTTAGAAAAATTATTTTTAAACTTGTTTGAATGATTTCTTTTTGTGGAACATAGAAGAGAGATAGAACAAACAACCTTGTGAGTTGTTGAGCCTATAATGAGTGGTTGCATATTTTAACCACTATTTTATTCTTGTGTGATATACTCATTCTATGATTGTGATCTTGGTTTTGCTTGATTCTTTATTTCTGATGTTTGATGTCATGAATGCATTTAGCATGATTGAGGCTATTTTTGAATTAAACTCACTCACCCATATAGACTTACCCTTGCATCTACCCTTGTTAACCCCTTTTGAGATTTTTAATCCCTTTGTTCTAATTGTTAGCACATCACAACCCTAAGCGAAAAACTATGAATTACCTTGAATTGCATCTTTGATTAGCTTAGGTTGAGGAGTGTGTGCCATTTAAGTGTGGTGAAAATTTTGGAAAGCATTGGTAGAGAAAAATTTTTTTGTGGGTACTTATGAAAAATTTGAAAAATGGGTGCACATTCATGTATCAATTTACTTTAAACATATCCATTTGTCATAGAAAAAGAAAAAGAAAAAAGAAATTGAAAAAAATTGAAAGAAAAAAATATAGTAATAAGATGGGACAAAAGTTATCCCAAAGAAAAAGAAAAAAATGAATAAGAATTGCATATGTGTTTTGAATATAAACTAAGGCATGAATGTGTGTGAAAAGAAGTAACGGGTGGCAAAGATGAATTTTTTGTGATTTGATTGATATAGGTTGAGTTGGATACTTAAGCTAATCAAAGAGTCAATCTTTTAGTCCACTTAGCCATATATTCATCTTACCCTTACCCCAACCCCATTACAACCTTCTGAAGACGTCATGATACTTGCATACATGCATCAAATACTTGTTAGTTGTTAGATAAAAAGCAAATCCTTGAAAGCATGATTAGAGGAGACTTGAGTGATTAAAACCTAGACACCGAGCGATTAGAGTGTATACACACCTAGTGAGGGTTCGATCACTCAATTCTATGTCTCCACCCTTCTTATCATGCATTCTTGCAAGTTGCTTCATTTTGATAAGTTAAATCAATTCTCTAGATTGTGGTTGCATTGAGCTATTTATTTGCTTAGCCCTATATGTCTATACTCTTGCTTGGAAATTTGATTATTTGTTTTTACCAAATCAATAGGACATATCGGATAGATAGATATAGATAGCATTTTGGATACTTGCATGCATATACGTAGTTGCATTTAATAAGTTGCTTACCCTTTTACCCTTCTCTTTTGATTGTGGTTAGCATGAGGACATGCTATTGTTTAAGTGTGGGGAAATTGATGAATCCATATTTGACGATACATTTGGTTTGATTTGAGTGGATTTCATCATATAAACCCACATTTATTCACCTATATAGCATACTTTTGTGTTTTCTCTCTAGAATGTGCCTAAATGTGAAAACATGCATTTTTGTGCTTAAATTAGTGATTTTAATCCCACTTTTATGCCATTCGATGCCATGACATGTTTGTTGAGTGATTTTAGGTCCTAAAGGCAAGTTTGGCAAGGTAAAAGTGGAAGGAAGCATGTATAAAAGGAGAAAGCATGAAGAAAACAAAGGAGAAGCACACAGCCATGTATGCGTACGCACAAGAGGAAATTTCAGCATGTGTACATACGCACACATCTGTGCGTACGCACAGGTACCAGCGCGTGCCTCCATTAAAAAGTCACGTGGACTCGCGTTTTGGGGGCTTTTTGGCCCATTTCTGAAGGCTAGGAGGCCGAAATCAAAGGCTATATGAAGGGGGCAACATCTCATATGAAGGCATTAGGTTTTATTAGATAGAATTAGGTAGAAAATACATTAGGAGTAGGAGTAGAGTAGAAATTCTCTCTTAGGTTTAGTTAGAGTTTGTAGCATTTTATACTTCAAGTGTTGATTTGGGATTATAGCAATTTCATTATAAGTATTTCTTTAATTCCTCTTTTATTGTACTACTTGTTCTACACTTTCTTATATTTTCATTTCTTTTGTTAATATATACATAGTTTTGCAATTGTGATTTCTAGTTAATGAATTTGATGCTTGATGATCTTTATTTGTTTATTGAGTTGCTCTTGTTGATTTTGATAATTTGATTATTCATAGTTTTCATCATTTTCCCAATTCTGCCATATTTTATGATTATGCATATTAGGTAGGGGTGGGCATGGTTTGGATTTTTATAAATCCAAACTGGATCCACTTCAGAACCAGTTTTATGGTTCATGAAGCCAAACCAGAACTGGATTGAAGAGAGAAACTGGTTCTAAACCGGTTTGAAAAAATAAAAAGCGGTTCTAAACCGGTTTTAAAATTTAAATTCGGTTTTACTTACAAACTGGTTTAAATTTGGTTTTACTTCCAAACTTGTTTTAAATCCGTTTTTCTTAATCCAAATCTAAAACCCGGTTTTTTTTTATAAAATCCAGTTTTAAAATCCAATTTTAAAACCAGTTTCTTCAACCAAAAATCCAATTTTAAAACTAGTTTTTAAAAATCTAATTTTCAAACCAGATATTTTAACAAAAAATCCACTTTTAAAGAAGTATAGTATCTATTATCTATCTATCTTTGGACAAAATATCTAGAATCTTGGAAGTGAAGGGGTTCGTTCCCCTAAGAAACCCAACCAGCTGTCAGTTCTCTAGCAAACAGTTCTATGCATCAAGGAGGTCGGAGCCCAGGAACATAATCCAATAACAAATCTATTCATATTATAAAGAAAAAAAAATGAACTTGCATTCAAATCATACAAGGTTCTCAACACAAATTAGCAACCACATAAAAGTAAAACATCCCAGCCCAGTTCCAGCAATAATTTTAGCAATTTTGCAATAAAGTAGTAAATTTTCGCACAAACAAACAATGTTCAAACTATGAAGGGTAGGATTGGTGGAAGCAACTCATTCCCTCTTGATAGAAAAAAATCACATTAAAGTATTCTAAAATCTAAAAGCATACAGAAAAAACAATGTCACTATCCATATTTAATCAGTGAAGACATAATTGATAATTTATGTTACATAATTGTTAATTTCAAGTAATAAGACTGTTATAGATGTAAGACATGAGATTTAGTTAAGTTCCCAAGCAATAAGAATATTATAGGTTTGAAGTGGATTTTGCTATCAAAAGGGACCGTTTAGGGATAACATTATACATTATACATTCGCTATCAAAAAGGACCGTTTAGGGGAATCACCATAGGGATAACATTATACATTTGCAGTCTATATGCCATGTATGATTGCCTATGACATTTTACGATCTCAATGTAAAGACTCACAAATCATGCTTAATTTATAAAGCCAAAGAGAAATTATGTTGGAAGACCAATACCACTCATGTTCATGGAAATGCAAGCCAAAAATACAGAATTCAATATAAAATATCATTATCTTCCCATCTATAAAGTATGTAGCAAGATTCTTGGTATTGATACCAGGCTATAATGGTGCTACTTAGAGGCAATAATATACATTAAGAACCACTATTAAATCTTAAAACTAATTAATAGCTGCTTCATTACTCAAATAATGATGAACCCAAGATTACAGCAATATTGCTTATTATTATGGACTTTTAGTTCATCCTAGAGACACGAAACTAATTGCCATTTGCAAAGTAAAGGTATGTCATAAAGGGGAAGAAATGCTGGCATGTGAAGGATCTAACTTTGAACAAAGTTTTAAAAGACCTGTGACTGATTCTAATTGAGCTGTAAGCTTCTTGGCCACATGATGAAACTAGTTTACTAAAATTGATGACACTCTTAGCAGTTATTTAAATACTCTGTTGATAATATCTGCCAATTTATTTATTATCACCCAATAAAAAAATCTAAAATTTAAAAATAGAGTTTGGTTTCTTTGCTAAACTTACACACACAGTAGAGTTGAAGTATTAAACATGACCACATCATAGAAATAGTAAAACCAAGACTTGGTCATTAAAGCTCCAAATGAAACCTATCTCTCGCAAGTAAACTAAATCAAATTTTACAATTTATATGTCTCTTTAGACCCACATCCTTATTCGAGCAATTCATTCTTCTGAAATGCCGATTAAACTAATTCTTAATTTCTTATTAACTCAACTTCTTGAATTCAAGAAAATGCAATTCATCAAGCGAGTAAAGTTTCACCAACTATAGTAAAAGAAAGTACCTTTCAACTCTAAGCCATCATAATACAATTCAAAACCTTACCATAGGAATCTCTATTTCACAGCTTCCTCTATATTTGCATGCGATCTTCAAATTCTTTCAGACTTAATTGTTCTAAGTACTAGCAAATTATAAATATATATATAAACAAAGCAAAGTCTTTCACACACAATAAGAATATTTTAGAAAACCAACACAATCCAGTGAACTCACTTTGTTGGAACTGCAACTTTATAGTTGTGAACGGGTAAGGCATTTATAGTAAGAAGAAGGAGAAATGGGTGGTACTAACCATGTGAGGCTGTGACCCAGAGGCAAGAAGCACGAGCAGAGGGCCAGAGGTGAATGGAAAGCAAAAGAACTAAAAGCCCACACCTGTGATGGCGAGTCGGCGACGGTGAAGACGACGGCGGAGAAGACCAAAGGCAGAAAAAGAGAAACAGAGGTGAGGCCCGTTCAATGTTGAATGAGACAATAGGATGCTGGTGCCAGTTGCTTGCTCCGGTGCCAGCTGCGGCAGAGACTAACCGGTCGAATGAGAAGAGGCGAAGGAGAAGAGGACTGGATTTCAGAATTTGTGTGAGTTAAGTGTGAATGGTTCACTGAATCAGAAATTAAGAATTAGGGTTTTTTTGAGATTTGGATCTTAATTTGGATCTGGATCTGGATCCGAATTTAAACCAGTTTAAATGGATTGCATTAAAAACCAAATTATAAAATAAATTTAATTTGGTTTGAATTTTTTTGGTTTAAAACTGGTTTTTTTAATGGTTTGGTTTGGATTTGGATTGAAATCCAAAATTTGGATTTTTTTTGCCCACCCCTAATATTAGGTATTTGATGAAATGCCAATGTTGATTATGGGGTAAATTTTCACCCCTTGCCTTGGGAAAAATGAGTATATGGAATGCTAGAGCCATAATATCCAACATTTAGTGATGATTCTTGGGTTGTTAGTTGTTATTGTTTCCACTAACGCTAGCTTTTTACCAATTAACTTGGTAAGTTAGTTAGGATTTGTGGATTAATAATGATTATGCTCACTTGACTTACTCTTCGATGTTAAGGGTTGACTTAGTGAGATTAATCCATCATAATTATCATAGTTGTGGTTATGGCCAGGAAAGGATTCCATAGCTCATCCCAAGTGAATGTTCCATTTATGTTTTGAACCACTTTTCCATCACTTTATAGCATTACTTTTCCATATTACATACATAGTTCTTTTATTCCTTTATTGCTTTATCAATTGCAATTTTGTCTTGTTATTTTATTTCTTTATTTGTTTACTTCAATCATTGAAAACCTGATGCCAGGGCATTTTGGCCAGTTTCACTGACCTTTTCTTTACTGTTTTTAGGGTAGTTTCATGCATTTCCTTAGAAAATAAGCTAGTTTTGGGTAGATATTCACTTACATCTTGATTCAAGCATACATTGTGCACTTTACATGATTTCATGAGGATTTTGCATAAATTTAATGACAAATTGGATGTTGCATTCCCCATGACTTGGATTAGACCTTTGATGCACTCTATCGCTTGATTTCAGGACAAAGGAAGGCAAGGAAGAACCACGTTAGCAGCCACGTTAATCTAATTAACGTGACTTCTAACGTGGAATGGGAGGTAGCTTGCAAAGTTAATGAGAAAAGTAATCGCCAATAACGTCCTCGAAGCCATCATAGCCCACGTTAAGAGTCACGTTAACTTAGTTAACGTGGCCTCTAACGTTAAGAAGTAAAGGGGAAGCCAACGTTAGTGACATTCAACTTTGTCACTAATGTTGGCCAAGTCCCAACAAGCCACGTTAACTCCCACGTTATCCTAGTTAACGTGGAAGCTAACGTGAAGGAAGTAGGTGGTCGACAACGTTAGTGACACCAAACATTGTCACTAACGTTGGAATGAACCCACACAAAGCCACAATGAGCCACGTTAACTCCCACGTTAACTTAGTTAACGTGGAAGCTAACGTGAAGAATAGAGATGATGAGCCAACGTTAGTGACATTCACCTTTGTCACTAACGTTGGAGATGGCTAGCATTGCTACGTTAGAGGCCACGTTAACCTAGTTAACGTGGACTCTAACGTGGAAGCTAGGGCACATTAGAACGTTAGTGACAAAGGTAAGTGTCACTAACATTCTCGAAGGTTGGCAAGCCTACGTTAAGGAGCCACGTTAACTAAGTTAACGTGGACTCTAACGTAAGGAAGAGGGAGGCTTCTCAACGTTATTGGGAAAGGTAAGTCCCAATAACGTGTGCGAAGGACCAGGAGGCAACATTAGTAGCAACGTTTGTACCACTAACGTTGAGGTTAACGTGGCTCTTACTTGGGTGAGGAACGTTAGTGAAAAAGGTGATTGCCACTAACGTTCTCGAACCCATATTTTCACTGAACCTTAACACCACTAACGTCCTGAGCTAAAGTCTCTGCCCACTTCACACTTTCTCTCTGCAAGTAAAGCCAAGCCCAATGAAGAAGATAACTGCTTCAAACTCAAGATCCAAAGGCCCATACCCAAGATTTGAAGAGCCAACTAGAAGATCAGAGGAGTAGTATATAGGAGTAGCTTTGAATTATTTGGGGAGTTGGAAAATATAGGGAGCCTCTTGGCTTAGAACTACTCTCTGTATTTTACTGCTCTTCTAGTTTTACTTTCATCATGTATTCTCCATCTTTGTTTTCATTTTTCAGAGCTATGAACAACTAAACCCCTTTCATTGGGTTAGGGAGCTCTGTTGTAATTTGATGTTTCTGATCTTACCCATTCTCTTTAATTTCTGTCATTTACTTTTATGAGCAATTACCCCATTCCCATTTACAATTCTGCAATTTACTTTCAGTCATTTACTTTCAGCTCTTTAATTCTAGCATTTACTTTTTCTCTCATTTACATTCCCGCCATTTTATTTTCTGCAATTCTCAACCCAAATTCTGGATTCGCTCAACTAGAACATTCTTCTAATTAAATTTGCTTGATCAATCAATCTCTGTGGGATTCGACCTCACTCTATTGTGAGTTTTTACTTGACGACGAATTCGGTACACTTGCCGAAGGAAATTTGTTGAGAGACAGTTTCCATGTGCATCAAGTTTATGGCGCCGTTGCCGGGGATTGATTGTGCATCAACAATGATTAAATTGGAGGATCACTAGATTGAGCATTTTTGTTTTGTTTGATTTAATTTTCTATTTGAGTAATTTACTTTCAGTGTTAGTTAATTTCTTCCCTACCCCCTACTCTTTCGTTTTTTTTTCTTTGTTATTTACAATTCAGTTCACTAACCCACTAACTGTTTGATATATTGCATCACTCACACTAACAGTAAATCTAACAGAATACTTTCTGCATTTATTTTCCTTGCTTGTACTTGTTGGTTGTATGACAGGGAGAAGAAGCGGGGCTTCAACTTCCTCTGATTCTGAACCTGAGAGAACCCTCTTTAGATTAAGGAGGGAGGCAAGAGAAAAATGTGTAGTTGGTGCTGAAGAAGAGGAGGAACACTTTGAGGAATACTTTGAACCAAACATGGAAGAAAACATGGAAAACCATCGAGAAGAAGAGGCTCACAACCATGGCGGAGGAGGTCGAGCAAATCATGCTGGGGAGGATAGAAGAGTTTTAGGCTCTTACATCAATCCAAACCCAGGAAACTGTGGAAGTAGCATCCAAAAGCCAACCATCCATGCCAATAATTTTGAACTAAAACCACAGCTCATCACCCTTGTTCAGAACAACTGTTCGTTCAGAGGAAGTGTCCAAGAAGACCCCAATCAACATCTAACCACCTTCCTGAGAATATGTGATGCAGTGAAGTCTAATGGTGTTCATCCTGACGCCTATAGACTGCTCTTATTTCCATTCTCACTCAAGGATAAAGCAGCCAAGTGGTTGGAGTCTTTCCCGAAGGAGAGCTTGACAACTTGGGAAGATGTGGTGAACAAATTCTTAGCAAGATTCTACCCCCTTCAACGAATCAATAGGCTGAGAGCTGAGGTCCAAACTTTCAGGCAACAAGATGGTGAGACTCTATATGAAGCATGGGAGAGATTTAAGGACTTAACATGGAGGTGTCCACCAGATATGTTCAATGAATGGGTGCAGCTGCACATTTTCTATGAAGGCCTGTCATATGAATCAAAGAAGGTAGTAGACCATTCATCTGGAGGATCTTTGAACAAGAAGAAGACCATTGAAGAAGCCATAGATGTCATTGAGACTGTAGCTGAGAATGACTACTTCTATGCTTCCAAAAGAGGGAACACTAGAGGAGTGATTGATGACAAGTCATCCTAGCCCATTTTAGCTAGTCTTTTTCTTTTGTTTTCATTAGAATTATGCACTTTCTTGAGCTACAAGCAAGCTAATTGAGTAGATTTCCTGCCGTTGCCGGGGATTGAATAGATTGACAATGATTAAGTGAGGTGGTGATCTAGATCAAGCACTTTTTCTTTAATTTTGACTAACCCACTAACTGTTTGAGTTAGTGAGAGATTCGTTTCTCACCAAAATATCTCATCAGTGATGGAGCTAAACAATGTAGATGCTTTGCTGGCTCAGAACAAGCTCATTACCAAGCAGCTGGTGGACCTCACCAAGAAGATGGAGAGGAACCAAGTAGCAGCGATCACCATTTCATCAACAACCCAAGAAGGAGTGAATGAAGAGGTAGAGGATAGTCATGAGCAAGCCAACTACATTGGGAATTCACCTAGACAGAACCATGATCCATACTACAAGACCTACAACCCTGGATGGAGGAACCACCCAAACTTTGGGTGGGAAAATCAATAAGATCAAAGCCAAGACCAGAGACGTCACAACCCCAACAACAATGCAGCTCACCAACAATTCACACAGAGGACATATCAACACCCCCATAACAACACCTCTCCACATCCATATCAAAACCAAAACAACACCTCTCATCCTTCCACCTCTAATTCCAATCTACCATCATTGGATGACAGACTCTCTAAGATTGAAACCTTACTTGAAGGAATATGCCAAGAGATTCAAGACAACAAGGTGTTCAAAGAGGAGGTGCGAACCAATATCAAGAACCAGGGAGAGACCATCAAGAAGTTAGAATTTCAAATGGGATATTTATCTGAAAAGATTTCCAAACCTATTGATAGCTTCCCAAGTGACACAGAGAAAAACCCGAGAGGCGAAGCAAAGAAAGTAAGATGGGAAGATTGCAAGATGGTCACCACAAGTGATAAGGAGACTGAAGACAAGCAAAGCACACCGTCCAAACAACCTGAAGATACCTCAACAGAGAAGGAGGAAAAAGATCACCAAGAACCAGAAATCTCACAACAAGAGCTGCTGAGACTCTATGCACCCTTTTCCCAACTGCTCAATGGTGCTGTGGAGAAGAGAATATACTCAAGGTTTCTAGATTTGTTTGCATCTCTGCATGTAAACATACCATTCATCAAGACTATCCAACAAATGCCTGCATTCATCAAGTATATAAAGAAGCTGCTACCCAGGAAAAGCTCACTCAAAGGAGGCCAGACTATAGTGATGAACAAGGCATGCAGTGCCCTCATTCAACCTGAGTTGCCTACAAAAAGAAAAGACCCAGGGAGTTTTCATATCCCCTGTGCCATAGGGGAAACAATGTTCGATAGAGCACTCTGCGATTTGGGGGCAAGCATCAACTTAATGCCCTTATCCCTCGTGAAGAGGCTGCAGATCAATGAGATAATGCCCACAGATGTAGTCATAAGGCTGGCTGACAAAACTCAAAAACAAGCAATAGGAGTGGTGAAAAATGTGTTTTTAAAGGTTGGGAAATACTTTCTCCCAACAGACTTTGTCATCCTGGACATGGAAGAGAGTCACACTCACCCAATCATATTGGGAAGACCATTCCTAGCTACAGCCAGAGCACTCATAGATGTGGAGCAAGGGGAGCTAATATTGAGGATCCATGATGAACGACTCAGTTTCAATGTCTTCCAACTCTCACAAGAAGCAGACCAAGAGAACAAAGAACCAAGCAAAGATCATGATGAAATACTGAAGGAGGAAACAAGCACTAAAGCACAACCAACACATCTGGGAACCCCATTGATTGATGAACAAGGCAAACAGCAATTGCCACAGCTCAAGGAAAAGTTGGAGGAACCTAAACCACCGGAGGCATGTGAAGACAACATCAAAACTCCTTTAGAAAAGGAGGGCACAAAGAGTAAGACAACATCATAAGGAACAAAGAAGAAGGTACCCAGGAGGTGGAGGAACAAGAAAATCCCTACCGAAGACTTCTCTCCAAGGGATAAAGTGATCTCAGCTTATTTCCCAGATATTCCCCCTAATCTCCCCACTGTACCATCTCAGTTACCTAAGGTCTTCACTATCAACAGAGTTCTCTCCCTGGAACATGTAGAGATCATTGATACAACCAATGGATATAAGTCCACTTCCAGAGGAGAAGACTTCAAGCATTATCAACCTCCCTGATGAAGGCGAAACGTCAAGCTAGTGACGCTAAAGAAGCGCTGCATGGGAGGCAACCCAAGTTTTATATGCTTTTAGAAAATAGTAAATAAGTCAATATTTATGTATTCCAACCCAAACTTGACAAACACATGGTGAAATCTTTATTGTGCAGTATATAGTGAAGAACAAGTTTGGTGTTCAAAGCATGCTAAGAAAGCATGAATGCAACTCAGAGCATGCTAGTCTTGGAGCTTTGAACAACAACCTCTTCATCACAATGCTCAAAACTAAGTTTGGTGTCACCCTAGGGTGCCACGAATATGCATATAAGGATGCACAATTAGTTAGTTAGTTGGTGTTCATGAATAAACAATTTAATTCTTTTTCTTTATTATTATAGCCGAAAAGTTTAAAAACTTTTTATGATATTGATTTTGCTTATTTTATTTTTATAGGGAAAAAGAAAAGGAGCACAGAAAGAGCTTCAACTACAGATGATGGGACAGCAAGAGGAGTCACTCTCAAGATAGATGACTCAACAAGGGGAGTGGCAAAAGCAAATGATGGATCAGCAACTGAGTCAAGGACAACAATGGAGTGAAACATTCCACAGGATGGAACAAAGGCAAAATGAGCAACAAGAATCCATCCAGAGGCTAATCAACATCCAAGCACATCAAGGGGCACATATACATGAGATGCATCGAAGACAAATAGAACAGGCAGAACTATTGGACGAGCAAAGGGCATTCGCAGAAGGAGTTTACATGAGCGAGACTGGGCATCATATAAACACTCAAGCCAAGCTCGGTTACTTAGTAGGACAGCTGCCAATATTGCATCCAGGAATCGCAAAGTATGAAGAAATGAGGGATGAATTAGCACGAGAAGAAAGACAAAGGGTGGAAGAGAGTCATGAATCAGTGAGGAAGGCACTTGAGGATTGGAAGCAAGCAAGATTGGCACGGATGCGAGGAAATGTAAGAGGACACAAGGAGGACAAGCAAGGAAGAGAGCATGGACATCCACACGAGTAAAAGGTGGTGGAGTTCCTTCTTTGGTCCATCTTTTTCTATGCTTTAAATAAGGAAGATCTTGTATGAAATAGAACATGCTTCCATGTTAGTTTGAACCTTTTAAATTCTGTCTTTTAAGTTTGTTTTTGTTGAATAGGTCTATGCTTGCTAGTCTTTATGTCACTGCATTCTTACTTTACCTACTTGTATGCTTGTCCCGTTGAATCAAATAAAAAAGAGAATGAGTGTTTTACAAAAGACCAGAGTAGTGTTCATACTATGGAAGTACATTCATGAGTTTGTGGTGTGATCATAAGTTAGCTAAGTTGGTTCAACCACAAGGTGGGAGGACAATTATCTGTATGAATAGTAGACTTTGAACCTACCCATGAGACTAGCTAAATAACAAGATCCTAATAAGAGAAAGGGAAAGAACAATGAAAGTAGAAGAATCAAAGAAAAAAAATAAGGAATAAGGCTAGGCACCAATGGTTTTTAATCTTAAGGCATGTGTCTGTGGTGCTCCTGTGTGAGGGATCTACTTGGATGAATAAGCTCTTAGGGGTGCCTTATCACTTGGTAACTTGGGTTAAATAACCCGGAATTATCAGCTGAAAGTCCACTATCAAGAGTAACCTTCACTACAGAGCAGTTAGTAACCCAAAGAGGTGCTGGACACCAAGGTCTCAAGAAAGAAAATAAATAAACCATATGCCTGTGGTGTGTATGTATGGGGGAAAGAGACTTGAGGGAGTAAGTCCTTAGGGGTGTTTCAACACCTAGCACCTTGAACCGACTGGATCGGGAGTGTTGGCTGAAAGCTTATCTTAAAGAGTCGCCCTCTTACAGAGCACTTAGCCTAAAGAACACAAATAAGCGCTGAAATGACAATAAAAGGATCAATGAATAAAAGTCTCATGGGATGCAATCAAAGTGAGTATTTTAGGACATGATAAAATTCTGAAAGACAGTAAAGGAATGAACCTAAGTTGCTATGCATGAAACCACCATAAAACCAGGGACATGACTTCCACAAGAATGACTCATTTCTCTTGGCATTCCATTCATCATTATCTTGTTCCAGTACTTGCTTAGGGACAAGCAAGCTTTAAGTTTGGTGTTGTGATGCCAGGGCATTTTGTCCAGTTTCACTGACCTTTTCTTTACTGTTTTTAGGATAGTTTCATGCATTTCCTTAGAAAATAAGCTAGTTTTGGGTAGATATTCACTTACATCTTGATTCAAGCATACATTGTGCACTTTACATGATTTCATGAGGATTTTGCATAAATTTAATGACAAATTGGATGTTGCATTCCCCATGACTTGGATTAGAACTTTGATGCACTTTATTGCTTAATTTCAGGACAAATGTCACTAACGTTGGCCAAGTCCCAATAAGCCACATTAACTCCCATGTTAACCTAGTTAACGTGGAAGCTAACATGAAGGAAGTAGGTGGTCGAAAACGTTAGTGACACCAAATATTGTCACTAACGTTGGAATGAACCCACACAAAGCCACAATGAGCCACGTTAACTCCCACGTTAACTTAGTTAACGTGGAAGCTAACGTGAAGAATAGAGATAATGAGCCAACGTTAGTGACATTCACCTTTGTCACTAACGTTGGAGATGGCTAGCATTGCTACGTTAGAGACCACGTTAACCTAGTTAACATGGACTCTAACGTGGGAGCTAGGGGCACATTGGAACGTTAGTGACAAAGGTAAGTGTCACTAACCTTCTCGAAGGTTGGCAAGCCTACGTTAAGGAGCCACGTTAACTAAGTTAACATGGACTCTAACGTCAGGAATGGGGAGGCTTCTCAATGTTATTGGGAAAGATAAGTCCCAATAACGTGTGCGAAGGACCAGGAGGCAACGTTAGTAGCAACGTTTGTGCCACTAACGTTGAGGTTAACATGGCTCTTACTTGGGTGAGGAACGTTAGTGAAAAAGGTGATTACCACTAACGTTCTCGAACCCATATTTTCACTGAACGTTAACTCCACTAACGTCCTGAGCTAAAGTCTCTTCCCACTTCACACTTTCTCTCTGCAAGTAAAGCCAAGCCCAATGAAGAAGATAACTGCTTCAAACTCAAGATCCAAAGGCCCATACCCAAGACTTGAAGAGCCAACTAGAAGATCAGATGAGTAGTATATATAGGAGTAGCTTTGAATTATTTGGGAAGTTGGAAAATATAGGGAGCCTCTTGGCTTAGAACTACTCTCTGTATTTTACTGCTCTTCTAGTTTTACTTTCATCATGTATTCTCCATCTTTGTTTTCATTTTCCAGAGCTATGAACAACTAAACCTCTTTCATTGGGTTAGGGAGCTCTGTTGTAATTTGATGGATCAATACTAGTTTTCATTATTCTTCTTCTATCTTTTCTCTTGATTTTACTTGAAAGCTTTCGATCTTCATCCAATTGGGTAGTTATCCTGGAAAAGAAGCTATTTTGCAATTTACTTTCAGTCATTTACTTTCAGCTCTTTAATTCTAGCATTTACTTTTTCTCTCATTTACATTCCCGCCATTTTATTTTCTGCAATTCTCAACCCAAATTCTGGATTCGCTCAACTAGAACATTCTTCTAATTAAATTTGCTTGATC
Organism: Arachis ipaensis; assembly: GCF_000816755.2. NCBI lineage: Eukaryota > Viridiplantae > Streptophyta > Magnoliopsida > Fabales > Fabaceae > Arachis > Arachis ipaensis. The sequence goes on from NC_029792.2 coordinate 47,488,567, forward strand.
AATCAATCTCTGTGGGATTCAACCTCACTCTATTGTGAGTTTTTACTTGACGACGAATTCGGTACACTTGCCGAAGGAAATTTGTTGAGAGACAGTTTCCATGTGCATCAAAACCCTTGCTTCTCACAACCAAGATTACATGCGCTCATCGGCATTAGTTCCTAAGGAGAACAACCTAGGAGTTAAATACTCTCGGTTTATATTTGCTTTGAATTGTGACAATTTTTAGAATAATAATTTGATTATTGGCCAATTGTTGGTTCGGAGCTATACTTGCAATGAAGATCTATTTGGAGAAAATCCTAACCTACAACTTGGTCATTGTCAAATTTTGGCGCCGTTGCCAGGGAACTAGAACCATGAATGCTATAGTTTTGGTTGTTGTTAATATGTTCATAGTGTGAATAGATACTTTTTGGTTGTTTGTTTGCTTTTGTTGGTAATCCGGACTTTGTTGATTTTGTTAATTGATGTCTTTAGTTTTATTTTCAATTTTTATCTATGAGTTATCACCCTCTTGGTTTGGAGTTTGGTTGTGATAATTTTGTAGGGCTTGATAACTTCAATTTTGGCTTGCATCAAGGGATTGGAGCACCAATTTTGGAAGGAGTAACCTCCTCTATACTACAATGAACCAAACCATCCCCAATATGCATACCCCAAACCAAGGATATGGTGGGTTTCATAATGATTACATACCTTCACCACCATATGCCTATAACCCATACCCCCAACATAATCCTCAATCACTACATTTTCAAGCACTCCACTAATATCATCATCCACCTTCTTACATACCACCTCAAAACACTTACCAACATGAATCACTTTCGACACATACAACTTTTTTCCTAAATAATGAAACCCCTATTTCACCACAATGTGGAGTTTCCCAACCCTTGTCCCAAGAAGATCAAGACCTTCAAGCCTTTCTCCTAGAGCAAGAAGGATTCCAAAGAACTCAAGGGCAAGTTATGGCTACCATAGCCGAGGAGGTAAACCACTTGGTCCTACTTTGCTCATCCGATCAAGACACTTCTCTTGTAGAATGTGGAGGATCAACTAAAGAATGGAATGAAGAGGAGAATGTGAAGGCTCAAGGGAAAGAAGAAGAGTTGGGTAATGACATGCAACAAGAGGGAGAAAGGGAAGTATGTGAACCGGAGGCGAGAAAGGGAGAATTGAGGGACATTGATCAAGATGAGGATTCCATCATTGAGGATTTTTTGTCCTCCTTGGTCAATCCTCTTAATGACCCTAATGGGCCTCTTCCCATTGAGTTTAAGAAAGACATGGAGGTAAACTTCTCACAATCTCCTTGTTATGATGTGAGTGATGGGGAAGAGGAGGAAGAAGTTGGTGAGGAAGTAGTTGACAACCAAGAACATATTGAGTGGGTGGCAATCTCACCTATGAGCTTCATTGGCCCCCACCAATATGCTATCTTGGAGACAGACTACCAACTCAAGGTCCTTCTTGGGTTAGTACATAGTGGAGAAAGAAGTGTAGGTTGCCAAGTGGATCCAAGATTCTTCAAGAAAACTAATTCAAGACTTGGAGTTCAAGCATGGTGTGAAGCACAATTGGGTGATTTCTAGAGAGTGTTGGGTTGTTCTAAGGGTCATTTGGGAGCTTGTCCATCCGGCTTGGAGCATAGAGATCAACAAGAGGGAGAACGGGAAACTAGGACATGGGATCCCGGAGGCCCTATGAAGTGCAAGCTTGGATGGAGATTTAAGGAGGAGTGAAAACACAAGCCACCTTAGCAAGAGTCTCCTAAAAAAGTCCAACTTAAGGACTCTAAATCAAAGTGTTAAGTGGGAGACACCCCACCATGGTAACATCTTTCTTACCCTTTCTTTTTGTTTATAGTCCTAGTTTATTGCATGTTTGCTTGTGTTAGTTAGCTTAGGATTAGTTTAGTTTTGATTTTAATAGTTTGAATTGCATATGGATCATGATTTTGTGAATTTTTGAATGTTGTGGGGTTGAGACTTTGATGAGCTAAGGTTCAATACCTTAGATTTTGAAGAAAAATTTTTTGGAAAAAATAGGGCATGTGCGTGCGCACACACCTGTGCGCATGCACACAACAACAAAATTTCACCTCCTGTGCGTACGCACACAAGCCTTTATGCCCCCTGTTCGAAACGCCAGCATAGAGTGTGCGTGGGTGCTCCCCTGTTTTCCTACACCTTGTGCGTGCGTACCACCTTGTGCGTACGCACACATCCCTTTATTCGCACTCCTTGTCTGAGCGCACAGAGCTGTGCGCGCGCACACGTCCATACACTCCCTCTGTTAGGAGCGTTAGCATAGCCTGTGTGCATGAACCCCTTTTCTTTTAGCTCTTGTGCATGCGCACAGACCTGTGTGTGCACGCAAACATGATCCATACCCCAAAAAAAAAGTGTTTTGTGCATACGCACACCCAGGTGCGTACGCACATGTCTTGTTTCCCTTTCTGTTCGGAGCACTCGCACACTTTGTGCGAGCGCACATTGATGCCAGGGCATCTTGGCCAGTTTCACTGACCTTTTCTTTACTGTTTTTAAGGTAGTTTCATGCATTTTCTTAGGAAATAAGCTAGTTTTGGGTGGATATTCACTTACATCTTGATTCAAGCATACATTGTGCATTTTACATGATTTCATCAGGATTTTTGCATGAATTATATGATAAATTGGATGATGCATGATCCATGATTAAGAGCAAGACTTTGATGCACTTTGTTTGATTGATTTCAGGCCAAAAGAAGAAGAGAAGAGCCACGTTAGTAGTTACACTAACGTAGGCACTAACTTGGAAAGAAGGAAAGCCACAACGTTAGTGAGAAAAGTTAGTGGCATGGAGCCAACGTTAGTGACACTTAACATTATCACTAACGTTGGACCAAGATCATGAGTGGCCACGTTAGCGTCCACGTTAACTTAGTTAACGTGGCCTCTAACGTTAAGAAGAAAAGGGGGGAAGCCAACGTTAGTGACATTCAACATTGTCACTAACGTTGGCCAAGTCACACAAGACCATGTTAACTTCCACGTTAACCTAGTTAACGTGGAAGCTAACGTGACAAGACTAGGTGTCGACAACGTTAGTGACACTAAACATTGTCACTAACTTTGGATGAACACACACTATCCCCAAGAAGCCACGTTAACTCCCACGTTAACTTAGTTAACGTGGAAGTTAACGTGGCACCTGGCAGCCTGACCATGCCTTCTTCAAACACGCATAACTTGAGCCACAAAACTCCAAATGAGGTGATTCCAGTAGCATTGGAAAGTAGGATTCCAGAGGTTTCCAAGAATATATGGCACTACATGGTTGACATTAAATTTAAGGGAGAAAACCTGCCCCGAAAGTACAATGATGAACATGGTATCAGCCTGTATTTAGGCCAACTGACCTCTTCACCTTCCAAGAAATATAACTCGAGTTGTAGAGCTCCAAATGATGCGCTTCCAAAGGCATTGGAAAGTAGACATCCAGGGCTTTCCAACGATATATAATAGTATGGGGTGGACACTACGTTTGAGCTTCAGAAACGGGAAATCGCTAGCGTTATTGGCAATCAACATTTCCAGTAACGTTGGCATAGATGCCAGCGACCATGTCCACTTCAAAGGAGCATAACTTGAGCTACAGAGGTCCAATTGAGGTGATTCTAGTTGCGTTAGAAAGATGACATTCAGAGCTTTCCAACGATATATAATACTCTATAGTGGGTATGAAATTTGAGCACAAACAAGAGGCATCTTTTAAGCCCCAAAAACACCAACTGGGCAGCAAGTGCAACGTTAGCCACAAAAACTTTAGCACTAACGCCACACTTGTAGCGTTAGTGTGGCTAACTTTAGCACTAACTTTAGTACCTGGACCTCAACTTAACTCACTTCTCTCTCAAGTCCACTTCCAAGCTCAAGCAAGCAGGCCCACAATTGTCAACCAATCAAGGCCACAAGAAGCATCTAGAATAGGAATTTTTATTTAATTGTAATTTGCTTTTAATTTCATTTTGTAATTTAGGAGAGCCTATATAAAGGCCTTAGTCTTTATATTGAAAAAAAGGCCGGAAAGGGGGGGAACTGAATTCTGGAATGGGGGATTGAAGAGGGGTCTTCGGACTCCCTCCCCTCACACACTTTTCCTTCTCTTTCTTTTAGTTGTAATTTTCATTTATGAATTTGAAGTTTTATTTTCAGTTTTTATCTTCATCTTTACTTTTCTGCACTTTCTTTCTTTTCTATTTTTGTAGAGCAATGATCAATTAACTCTTTACATTGGGTTAGAGAGCTCTATTGTGATTCAATGGATCAATTGTAGTTCTTATTCTTCTTCTTCTTTCTTTTCTCTTGATTTTACTTGAAAGCTTTCGGTCTTCATCCAATTGGGTAGTTATCTTGGAAAAGAAGCTATTCATACTTGGATCTCTTCTGAACCTTGAAAGAGGAATGAAGAGATCAAGCTAGAAATGCTTTCTCATGCTGGACCAAATTGGGTTTGGATGGATATGTGACTATAATCCTCTCAACACTTGATTTGGAAAATGCATGTGGTATAATCAGTGACCATACTTCATCTCTTCTCATGAGCAATTGACCAAGGAATTGGCTATTGATCAAGATTTGAGAGATTGAATTACAAGAAATTGTAATTCAATCACTTAAGATTGCCAAGGAGATCAATGAGTGCATTGATTGAGGTAGAGATGAGAATGAACATGATCCGGAGGATTGCAATATCTCTTGATCCCAATGTTCATTTTATTTTTAGTTCTTACATTTACTTTTCTTGTCATTTTACTTTTCTGCACTTTATTGCTTTCTTTACTTTTCTGTCAATTTACATTTCCTTGTTACTTATCACCCCATTATGATTCGTCTAACTAGGATAATCAATTGACCATTGATTGCTTAATCCGTTAATCTCTGTGGGATTCGACCTCACTCTATTGTGAGTTTTACTTGACGACAATTCGGTACACTTGCCGAAAGGAGATTTGTTGCGAGACAAGTTTTCCGTGCATCACACATCTCCGTTGTTTCATGAAGTGTGCATGCGCACACACACTTTTGCGTACGCACAGGAGCTGTTTTGGGAAAATTTTTTATTGCACATTGAAATAAGCCCTAACGCACTTCCACACCCCTCCACCCGTCTCTTCTCTTCCTTTTATCTTGCTTTTCTGCTTGTTTTACTTAGTTTTTATTGCATTTCATTTTCATTTTAGTAATTATATTAGTCTTAGTTTAGTTGTTTGTCAATTGAATAAGTTGCAAGTGTTTGCTTGTTATTTGATTGGGTTGCTTCTTGATTGAATTTCATCAATGCACTTATACTTTGCCTTCAATTACTATCACCTAATTAGATTTGCACACTTACATTTTGTTGCATATTAGGTGAAACTTTTATGAGTGCACATGAAATTTAGTGAATTGAATTGAGTTTCTTGTTCATCATGGTTTTTAAGTCAATATAATCACATCACAAGGTCCTTGTTTCTTGTTAATGCTTTGCATTTGTTTGAGTTGACTTAACTTGATTCTATCAAGTTTGTCACCTTTTTGTAACAGACACCTAAACAATGTGATTGTTTGAGTATTCCTAAGGATGAATAAGTAATTTTTTTTCATCATTGCATTGGTTATTGTTTGTTGTGCTATTTTATATCAATTTTACTCTTTCACTTGCACGATTTCAATATCCAATATTTCCTAAATTCAGTTCACTCTTGTTGTAGTTTCCTAAGTTTTCATGTGCTTAAATGATGCTCATTCATTGCTTGCATATTAGGCCATTTAGTTGAGGATCTCATGCTTACTTTTTAATTGTGTAGATGCCATTTTAACCGGCCATTGTGTGTATTCTAACCGCGCGCATACTTGGAATACACACATGGTTCATCTTTTCATCATACCACACCACTATGCAACCTTCCTCAATTAGATGCTTATGTGCTTCTTCCTTTACCTTTTTGTGCTACTTGCCCTATGATTCCTGATTATACTTTATTCCTTCTTTTTGAGGATGTTACATAAAGGCAAGGAACCGGTAGAGGAGGAGGACAAGGAGGGAGATGCCGAGCATACATTGGACTTGGCGATTTTCACACAATCCAAGCCCCCGCTTCCGCCAACCGAAGGTGGAGGAACATACAGACATTCTCCCCGGATCATGTTCATGCATGGAGGACCGTGTAACGCTTAAGTGTGGGGGAGGATTCGCCATTTTTAGGCGTAAACTTTCTTTTCCGAACACTTTGCACTTTATTTTTGTTTCTTTTTATTATGTTCTTGTAGATATTTGGAGTGTTTTTTTTATTGTTGCATTGCATTCTCTTCTAGTTTATATATCTTAGCTTATACTATTGAATTTTGCATTTTTAGTTGGTATATATTTTATATATGTTGCATTTTTGCATATTTCACTTAGTATATATTTAATAGATAGAAGTTGTGATTTGATGATGTGAATAGTATAATGCCTAGTTCAATTTTGTCCTAATTGTTCATGTTAGTTTTTACGATGTTGAAAATTAGGAAGAAAACTAGGAAAATTTTGAAAAAATTGCATCCATCACATCTTACATACATATAGGAAATAATTTTAGTGAAAAACAACAAAGATTTTCGAGAATACTATTTTTAGGGTATTCTATTGAATTGATTTGGAAAAATTATTTTTAAACTTGTTTGAATGATTTTTTTTTTTTGGAACATAGAAGAGAGATTGAACAAACAACCTTGTGAGTTGTTGAACCTATAATGAGTGGTTGCATATTTTAACCACTATTTTGTTCTTGTGTGATATACTCCTTCTATGATTGTTATCTTGGTTTTGCTTAATTCTTTATTTCTGATGTTTGATGTCTTGAATGCATTTAGCATGATTGAGGCTATTTTTGAATTAAACTCACTCACTCATATGCACTTAACCTTGCATCTACCCTTGTTAACCCCTTTTGAGCTTTTTAATCCCCTTTGTTCTAATTGTTAGCACATCACAATCCTAAGCGAAAAATGATGAATCACCTTGAATTGCACCTTTGATTAGCTTAAGTTGAGGAGTGTGTGCCATTTAAGTGTGGGGGAAATTTTAGGAAGCATTGGTAGAGAAAAATTTTGTTCTAGATACTTATTGAAAAATTTGGAAAATGGGTGCACATTCATGTATCAATTTACTTTAACCATATGCATTTGTCATAGAAAAGGAAAAATAAAAATGAAAGAGAAAAAAAATTAAAAGAAAAAAATATAGTAATAAGATGGGACAAAAGTTATCCCAAAGAAAAAGAAAAAAAATGAATAAGAATTACATATGTATTTTGAATATAAACTAAGGCATGAATGTGTGTGAAAAGAAGTAATGTGTGGCAAGGATGCATTTTTTGTGATTTGATTGATATAGGTTGAGTTGGATACTTAAGCTAATCAAAGATTCAATCTTTTATTCCACTTAGCCATATATTCATCTTACCCTTACACCAACCCCATTACAACCTTCTGAAGACGTCATGATACTTGCATACATGCATCAAATACTTGTTGATTGTTAGATGAAAAGCAAATCCTTGAAAGCATGATTAGAGGAGACTTGAGTGATTAAAACCTAGACACCGAGCGATTAGAGTTTATACACACCTAGTGAGAGTTCGATCACTCAATTCTATGTCTCCACCCTTCTTATCATGCATTCTTACAAGTTGCTTCATTTTGATGAGTTAAATCAATTCTCTAGATTATGGTTGCATTGAGCTATTTATTTGCTTAGCCTATATGTCTACACTCTTGCTTGGAAATTTGATTGTTTGTTTTCACCAAATCAATAGGACATATTGGATAGATAGATATAGATAGCATTTTGCATACTTGCATGCATATACGTAGTTGCATTTAATAAGTTGCTTACCCTTTTACCCTTCTCCTTTGATTGTGATTAGCATGAGGACATGTTATTGTTTAAGTGTGGGAAAACTGATGAATCCATATTTGACGATACATTTTAGTTTGATTTGAGTGGATTTCATTATATAAAGCCACATTTATTCACCTATATAGCATACTTTTGTGTTTTCTCTCTAGAATGTGCCTAAATGTGAAAACATGCATTTTTGTGCTTAAATTAGTGATTTTAATCCCACTTTTATGTCATTCGATGCCATGACATGTTTGTTGAGTGATTTTAGGTCCTAAAGGCAAGTTTGGCAAGGTAAAAGTGGAAGGAGAAAGCATGAAGAAAACAAAGGAGAAGCACACAGCCATGTGTGCGTACGCACAACCATCTGTGCGTATGCACAAGAGGAAATTTCAACATGTGTGTGTACGCACACATCTGTGCGTACGCACAGGTACCAACACGTGCCTCCATTAAAAAGTCATGTGGACTCGCGTTTTGGGGGCTTTTTGGCCCATTTCTGAAGGCTGAGAGGCTGAAATCAAAGGCTATATGAAGGGGGCAACATCTCATATGAAGGCATTAGGTTTATTAGGTAAAATTAGGTAGAAAATGCATTAGGAGTAGGAGTAGAGTAAAAATTCTCTCTTAGGTTTAGTTAGGGTTTGTAGCATTTTATACTTCAATTGTTGATTTGGGATTATAGCAATTTCATTATAAGTATTTCTTTAATTCGTCTTTTATTGCACTACTTGTTCTACACTTTCTTATATTTTTATTTCTTTTGTCAATATATACATAGTTTTGCAATTTTGATTTCTAGTTAATGAATTTGATGCTTGACGATCTTTATATGTTTATTGAGTTGCTCTTGTTGATTTTCATCATTTGGTTGTTCATAGTTTTCATCATTTTTCCAATTCTGCCATATTTTATGATTATGCATATTAGGTGTTTGATGAAATGCCAATGTTGATTATGGGGTAAATTTCCACCCCTTGACTTGGGAAAAATGAGTATATGAATTGCTAGAGCCATAATGTCCAACATTTAGTGATGATTCTTGGGTTGTTAGTTTTATTGTTTCCACTAACGCTAGCTTTTTACCGATTATAACTTGGTAAGTTAGTTAGCATTTGTGGATTAATAATGATTATTCTCACTTGACTTACTCTTTGATGTTAAGGGTTGACTTAGTGAGATTAATCCATCATAATTATCATAGTTGTGGTTATGACAAGGAAGGGATTCCATAGCTCATCCCAAGTCATGGTTCCATTTATGTTTTGAACCACTTTTCCATCACTTTATCGCATTACTTGTCCATATTACATACATAGTTCTTTTATTCCTTTACTGCTTTATTAATTGCAATTTTGTCTTGTTCTTTTATTTCTTTATTTGTTTACTTTAATCATTGAAAACCCTTTCTTCTCACAACCAAAATTGCATGCGCTCATCGGCATTAGTTCCTATGGAGAATGACCCGGGAGTTAAATACTCTCAGTTTATATTTGCTTTGAATTGTGACAATTTTTAGAATAATAATTTGATTATTGGCCAATTTTTGGTTCGGAGCTATACTTGCAACGAAGATCTATTTGGAGAAAATCCTAACCTACAACTTGGTCATTGTCATTGCAGTATAGCTGTACCTGCCATTGGTGCAAATAATTTTGAGCTTAAGCCTATAACTGATCACTCTCGTGTAGCAGAATTGCCAGTTTCATAGACTCCCACAGGAGGATCCAAACTTATTCATCTCTAACTTCATGCAGATCTGTGATACTGTTAAGACGAATGGAGTAAATCCTGAGGTCTACAAGCTCATGCTTTTTCCATTGGTTGTGAGGGATAGAGCGAAGCAGTGGCTTGATTCTTAGCCTAAGGAGAGCCTGGACACGTGGGACAAGGTGGTCACTGGATTTCTGACCAAATTTTTTCCACCTCAGAAGCTGACTAAGCTTAGGATGGATGTCCAGACCTTCAGATAGAAAGATGGAGAGCCTATCTATGAGGCCTGGGAGAGATACAAGCTAGTGATCAAGAAGTGCCCTCCTGATATGTTTTCTGAATGGACCAGGCTGCAGATCTTTTATGATGACCTCTCTAAGATGGATAAGATGTCACTGGATAACTCTGCAGGTGGTGTCGTGCATATGTAGAAGACGCCTGATGAGGCGAATGAGCTTATTGAGATGGTTGCCAACAACCAGTATCTGTACACTTCTGAGAGGAACACTGTGAACACTAGGACTACTCAGAAGAAATGAGTTATGGAGGTGGATACACTGGATGCCATCTTGGCTCAGAACAAGATCATGTCCCAGCAGATTAGCATGATCTCTCAGCACTTAACAGGGATGCAAGTCTCAACTATCAATACTCAAGATGCATCCTATGACATGATTGGAAGCTACAACTAAGGGGACACCTATGGCTATGCTCAACCCACCACTGAGCAAGTAAATTACATGGAAAACTCCTTCAAAAATTCCAACAATGATTCATATGCCAATACATTCAACAAGGGATGGAGGAATCACCTTAACTTTGGGTGGAGAGAGCAGCCACAGAAGTCCCAACAAAATTTCAACAACAACCAGGGTAGATCCAATCAGAATAGGTTTAACAACTGGTAGTTCTAGCCCTCTCAGCAGCAACAAAGACACTTTCAAATCCAAGACACTTCTGACTTAGCCACAATAGTCTCTGAAACTTCTAAGACCACTCACATCTTTATACAAGAGACAAGAGCTTCAATTCGAAACTTGGAAGTACAAGTGGGTCAGTTGAGTAAAAGGATACCTGAGAGACCTCCTAACACTCTTTCTACATGCTGCTAAGGAATTAAAGGAAGAAAAAGCTCAAGAAGAGAATTGAAGCACATTGTTACACGCCCCATTGGTGGCACAGGAGCTTGAAGTACCACACCTTCAGAAGCTCCATGAGGAGACCAAGGATAAGCAGTTGACTTAATTCTTAGAAATCTTTAAAAAGTTGTGCATCAATATTCATTTTGATGAGGTGTTGGAGTAGATACCTCCCTATATGGCCTTCATAAAAAGCATACTCTCTGAGAAGAAGGCCTTGAAGGGAGATGAAACTGTGGTCTTGACCAAGGAGTATAGTGCTCTGATTCAGAGAAAGCTACCCAAGAAGATGTCAGATCCTGGAAGCTTTCTGATTTTCTATAACATTGAGACTGTTACATTTGAGAAGGCACTATGTGATCTTGGTTCAAGCATAAATCTGATACCTCTGTCCATATTGAAGAAGCTGGGAATCCAAGAAGCACAGGCAACAATGATATCCCTGCAAATGGCTGACAAGTCTCTGAGGCAAGCATATGGGCTAGTGGAGAACGTACTACTCAAGGTTGGAGAGCTATTCCTCCTAGCAGATTTTGTGATACTTGACACGGGAGAGGATACAGATGACTCCATCATCCCAGAAAAGGCCATTCCTAACCACTGGAAGAGCCCTAATTAATGTAGAGAGAGGTGAATTGGTGCTGAAGTTATATAAGGATTGGATGTTTTTCAAAGTGTTCAAACCTCCACCACTCTCTGACAAAAGAGGTACATGCATACAGAGCTCAGTACTTAAGCCTTCTCACTTGGTGGAAAGTCATATAGTTCCCCCTAACATCAAACCTAACTTTGGTGTTGGGCATTCACCACCCACCAAAGATGGAGGAGGACCCAAGAAGTAAGTACCTAAGGGCTGGAGGAACAAGAAGATTCGTACTGAGGACTTCTCACTTGGCATGAAGGTGGTGTTCACAAGAAGCCTAATGATACCACACACTATGAACATGATCCTGTCTCTGGAACATCTTGAGCTAATTCATGAGAACACAGAAAAGAAGTTCACAATAAGGGGTGAAGATATGAGCCCCTATGACCCTCTGCCTTAGAGGAGCTGACCGTCAAGCAAGTGACTGTAAAGAAGCACTTGTTGGGAGGCAACCTAACCATAAGTGTCTTTTAGTTCATTTTTGTTTTATTTCAGTTTTATTTTAGTTTTATTTCATTTCATTTTATTTTTCATTGAATATCATAGTTTTCCTAGGTTTTCTAATGGTTGTGATCATGTGCAACACTTAGAACAGGGACAGGAAAACTTAGATAGAAGAACAGAACACCCTGGTGAAGACATGATGAGGGTGCTAAACACTAGGGGTGGGCGTTTAGTGCAATGAGGGAAGCATAGGATAAAGATAGTTAAGGTGTCAGAGATATTTAAGTTTTTGGATTAATATTCAATGTCAACTACCTTGATCATGCAAAGATTATGTTTATGGCAAACCCCAAATGATTAAATTCCTATTCCTTGGCAATATAATATCCTCTAATGCAACAACCATCAATCCCTTGATCACTCAATTGCATTAGAAGGTGAAGTTCAAATTCTAATTTATAAACTACACAACCCTAAGAACCCCAAAACATAATGCAGTTATATGTCACGTACCACAATAAGTCCAGATAATTAGGAATTGTGAGAAATTGGTTTCAAGCTGTAATTCTAATTATATAACTTTTTCAAGACTTAAATAGAATTCAAGTAGAATTAGAGTTATTTTCCAATAATCACGAATCCCTAGGATGAATAACGAAACCAATCATTAAACATTAATCAAAGCATTCATCAAGAGTAGAAGAACAAATAATTATTAATACATCAAAATAAATAGAACTCCTAACCTTAACAATGAAGGATTAGTTGCCCATAGTGCAGAAAATTGAAATCCTAATCTAAGTAAAACCTAAAACTAATGAAGAATGAAATGAGCAAAGAGACAATGAGTGTAGTGTGTAAAGTGTGGAATGAGGAAGAAGGAGAAGAGAAGAGCCTCGGCTCGAAGGGCTGAATCTTTTTCCCTTTTATATCTAACCTAATTGATTTGAAAATAAAATAAAATAATAACTACTAAAGGCCCAAAAGAATGTGTTTTGTTTTAATGATAATGAAAATAAAATAAAATAAAATAATTTTTAACAAAATCTAAATTAATGAATCCCTTCTATACACTCCAAAATTCGTGCTACTAGCGCTAAACGCCAGGCTCAATATTTAGTGTCGCTCAGGACGAAACGAATGGTGCAATTGTTGTCTTCATGGCACTAAACGCAAGGCTCAGCGTTTAACGCCACTAGCATGTGGTTCTGGGCACAAATTACGAAGTACTTGGTGCAAAACGCCAGGTCGTGGCATTTGAGGCCAACTTCACAGAAGGCTTGCACGCGTTACGAGATGCCTGACGCCAAATGCCAGGTAGCGGTGTTTGCCGCCAGCTTGGCAGTATCAATTTTCTTTTTTTTTTCTTCTTCACGAACTCTATCAAACTCCCCTAGATTTTTCCTGAAATAAATAAAACCACAATGCACCTCAAAGTAGCATCCAAATAGGCTTCAAAAACTAAAATCTAAATAAAACTCAATAAATTCATGTCTAAAATAATAACAAAATAGAGAAAAGATGCTCATCCATCACAACACCAAACTTAGGTTCTTGCTTGTCCTCAAGCATGCAAAGAATTATGGCTTAGTCATCAAACTTTTCAACCTTAAAATACAAGGGTTAATGCTTGCAATCTAAATGAGTTTAGTTAGCCATTTCACTTATGCACAATTTCAACACAATTGGTTATAATCTCTCAAGGCCTCTATCTGGATTAGATTATAAATCCTTTCCTTGAATCATCACCTTGAAGCAAGCTTATTTACTTTCTTTCCATAGTTTATTTTCATTTGGTGCTATGCACCTTGAGCCTAGCCGTGACCTAAATGTTTTGTCTCAAGTTTTGCTCGACACAGAAGCACCACAGGCACATAATTGGGGAGCTCTTTGAGCTTACCATGTCCTTTTAATATTCCCCATCATTGGTACATCAGAGCCTTTAGCTTTCTCCTTTTTGTGGGGGGGGAGAGGGGGTTTGCACCTTGAGCCTAGATATGACTCAAAATATTTTCTTTTTAAGCTTTTGCTTGATATATAAGCACCACAAGCACTTAACTTTGGTGCCATTTTGCTTTAAATGGCGCCAAAACTTACTGTCGGAGTCATCCGACGGTAAATCCGCCGATAGCATTATTAATTTTTTATTTTTTTATTAATCTCGGATTAATACTCTTGTTAATGAAATTGTTATCAAAAATATAAAAGCAGTAGAAATTAACAAATTATTTTATTAAAAATAAATGGTATGAATGCAACAAAATGTCACAGAAGAGTAATGTACCCTAAAATAAATAGAATTAAGGAAATAAAAGGTCACAGAAGAGTAAATGGTGCACAAAATTGTGATCATCAATGGCGCCATCAACATGGTACGCACAATTGTAATCTCAACTCTTTATCACAACTTCGCACAACTAACCAGCAAGTGCACTGGGTCGTCCAAGTAATAAACCTTACGCGAGTAAAGATCGATCCCACGAAGATTGTTGGTATGAAGCAAGCTATGGTCATCTTGTAAATCTCAGTCAGGCGGATTCAAATGGTTATGGAGGATGAATGATTAAAAGATAAATAAGACATAAAATAAAGATAGAGATACTCATGCAATTCATTGGTAAGAATTTCAGATAAGCGTATGGAGATGCTTTGTCCCTTCCGTCTCTCTGCTTTCCTACTGTCTTCATCCAATCCTTCTTACTCCTTTCCATGGCAAGCTGTATGTTGGGCATCACCATTGTCAATGGCTACAATCCCGTCCTCTCAGTGAAAATGTTCAACGCGCTCTGTCACAGCACGGCTAATCATCTGTCGGTTCTCGATCATATCAGAATAGAATCCAGTGATTCTTTTGTGTCTGTCACTAACGCCCAACACTCGCGAGTTTGAAGCTCGTCACAGTCATTCAATTCTTGAATCCTACTCGGAATACCACAGACAAGGTTTAGACTTTCTGGATTCTCAAGAATGGCCGCCAATGGATTCTAGCTTATACCACAAAGATTCTGATTAAGGAATCCAAGAGATACATATTCAAGCCTTTTTGCATGTAGAACGGAGGTGGTTGTCAGGCACGCGTTCATAAGTGAGAATGATGATGAGCGTAACATAATCATCACATTCATCATGTTCTTGGGTGCGAATGAATATCTTAGAACAAGAATAAGCTGAATTGAATAGAAGAACAATAGTAATTGCATTGATACTCGAGGTACAGCAGAGCTCCACACCTTAATCTATGGTGTGTAGAAACTCTACCATTGAAAATATATAAGAACAAGGTCTAGGCATGGCTGTGAGGCCAGCCCCCATGGTCTAAGAACTAAACGTTCCAAGATTGAAAATACAATAGCAAAAGGTCCTATTTATAGAGAACTAGTAGCCTAGGGTTTACAGAAATGAGTAAATGACGTAAATATCCACTTCCGGGCCCACTTGGTGTGTGCTTGGGCTGAGCATTGAAGTATTTTCGTGTAGAGACTTTTCTTGGGGTTAAACGCCAGCTTTTGTGCCAGTTTGGGCATTTTACGCCAGAACTTTTGTGCTGACTTTGAACGCTAGTTTGGGCCATCAAATCTCGGGCAAAGTATGAACTATTATATAATGCTGGAAAGCCCAGGATGTCTAATTTCCAACTCAATTGAGAGCGCACCAATTGGGCTTCTATAGCTCCAGAAAATCCACTTCGAGTGTAGGGAGGTCAGAATCCAACAGCATCTGTAGTCCTTTTTCAGCCTCTGAATCAGATTTTTGCTCAGGTCCCTCAATTTCAGCCAGAAAATACCTGAAATCACAGAAAAACACACAAACTCATGGTAAAGTCCAGAAAAGTGAATTTTAAATAAAAACTAATAAAAACATAATAAAAATTAACTAAAACATACTAAAAACATACTAAAAACAATGCCAAAAAGCGTATACATTATCCGCTCATCACAACACCAAACTTAAATTGTTGCTTGTCCCCAAGCAACAGAAAATCAAATAGGATAAAAAGAAGAGAATATGCATTGAATTCCAAAAACATCTATGAAGATCAGTATTAATTAGATGAGCGGGGCTTTTAGCTTTTTGCCTCTGAACAGTTTTGGCATCTCACTTTATCCTTTGAAGTTCAGAATGATTGGCTTCTATAGGAATTCAGAATCCAGATAGTGTTATTGATTCTCCTAGTTAAGTATGATAATTCTTGAATACAGCTACTTTATGAGTCTTGGCCGTGGCCCAAAGCACTCTGTTTTCCAGTATTACCACCGGATACATACATGCCACAGACACATAACTGGGTGAACCTTTTCAGATTGTGACTCAGCTTTGCTAGAGTCCCCAATTAGAGGTGTCCAGGGTTCTTAAGTACACTCTTTTTGCCTTGGATCACGACTTTAACCGCTCAGTCTCAAGTTTTCACTTGACACCTTCACGCCACAAGCACATGGTTAGGGACAGCTTGGTTTAGCCGCTTAGGCCAGGATTTTATTCCTGTGGGCCCTCCTATCCACTGATGCTCAAAGCCTTGGATCCTTTTTATTTTTTTACCCTTGTCTTTTGGTTTAAAGGGCTATTGGCCTTTTCTGCTTGCTTTTTCTCTCTCTTTTTTTTTGAATATTTACTGCTTTTTCTTGCTTCAGGAATCAATTTGATGATTTTTCAGATCCTCAACAACATTTCTCCTTTTCCATCATTCTTTCAAGAGCCAATAATTTTAACATTCATGAACAAAAAATTCAAAAGACATATGCACTGTTCACGCATACATTCAGAAAACAAAAGCATTGCCACCACATCAAAATAATTAATCTGTTATAAAATTCAAAATTCATGCATTTCTTTTTCTTTTTCAATTAAGAACATTTTTCATTTAAGAAAGGTGATGGACTCATAGGACATTCATAACTTTAAGGCATAGACACTTAGACACTAATGATCATAAGACACAAACATAAATAGACATAAAGCATAAAAATTCAAAAAACAGGGAAATAAAGAACAAGGAGATTAAAGAACAGGTCCACCTTAGTGATGGCGGCTTGTTCTTCCTCTTGAAGATCTTATGGAGTGCTTGAGCTCCTCAATGTCTCTTCCTTGCCTTTGTTGCTCCTCTCTCATGACTCTTTGGTCTTCTCTAATTTCATGGAGGAGGATGGAATGTTCTTGGTGCTCCACCCTTAGTTGTCCCATATTGGAACTCAATTCTCCTAAGGTGGTGTTGATTTGCTCCCAATAATTTTGTGGAGGAAAGTGCATCCCTTGAGGCATCTCAGGGATTTCATGATGAGGAATTTCCTCATGCTCATGTCCATGAGTGGGATCTCTTGTTTACTCCATCCTTTTCTTAGTGATGGGCTTGTCCTCATCAATAAGGATGTCTTCCTCTATGTTAATTCCAACTAAATTACAGAGGTGACAAATGAGATGAGGGAGGGATAACCTTGCCAAGGTAGAGGACTTGTCCGCCACCTTATAGAGTTCTTGGGATATAACCTCATAAACTTCTACTTCCTCTCCAATCATGATGCTATGAATCATGATAGCCCAGTCTATAGTAGCTTCAGACCGGTTGCTAGTGGGAATGATTGAGCGTTGGATAAACTCCAACCATCCCCTAGCCACGAGCTTGAGGTCATGCCTTCTTAGTTGAACCGGCTTCCCTCTTGAATCTCTCTTCCATTGAGCGCCCTCTTCACAAATGTCTATGAGGACTTGGTCCAACCTTTGATCAAAGTTGACCCTTCTAGTGTAGGGGTGTGCATCTCCTTGCATTATGGGCAAGTTGAATGCCAACCTTACATTTTCCGGACTAAAATCTAAGCATTTCCCCCGAACCATTGTAAGCCAATTCTTTGGGTCCGGGTTCACACTTTGATCATGGTTCTTGGTGATCCATGCATTGGCATAGAACTCTTGAACCATTAAGATCCCGACTTGTTGAATGGGGTTGGTAAGAACTTCCCAACCTCTCCTTCGGATCTCATGTCGGATCTCCAGATATTCACTCTTTTTGAGTTTGAAAGGGACCTCGGGGATCACCTTCTTCTTGGCCACAACTTCATAGAAGTGGTCTTGATGCACCCTTGAGATGAATCTCTCCATCTCCCATGACTCAGAGGTGGAAGCTTTTACCTTCCCTTTCCTCTTTCTAGAGGTTTCTCCGGCCTTAGGTGCCACAAATGGTTATGGAAAAATAAAAAGCAACGCTTTTACCACACCAAACTTAGAAGGTTTGCTCGTCCTCGAGCAAAAGAAGAAAGAAAAGAGTAGAAGAAGAAGAAAATGGAGGAGATGGAGGGGGCTTTATGGTTCGGCCAAGGGGGAGAAGCAGTGTTTAGCTTGTGTGAAAATGAGGGGGTGAAGATAGGTTTATATAGGAGTAGAGAGAGGGGTAGGGTTCGGCCATTATGGGTGGGTTTGGGAGGGAAAGTGGTTTGAATTTGGATGGTGAGGTAGGTGGGGTTTTATGAAGGATGGATGTGAGTGGTGAAGAGAATGGTTGGATTTGATAGGTGAGGGGTTTTTTCGGAAGAGGTAATGAGGTGATTGGTGAATGGGTGAGGAAGAGAGAGTGGTGGGGTAGGTGGGGATCCTGTGGGGTCCACAGATCCTGAGGTGTCAAGGATAGCTCATTCCTACACCAAGTGGCGTGCAAAAACGCCCTTTCTGCCAATCCTGGCGTTAAACGCCAGGCTGCTGCCCTTTTCCGGCGTTTAACGCCAGCTTCTTGCCCATTCCTGGCGTTAAATGCCAGTCTGGTGCCCCTTTCTGGCGTTAAACACCCAGAATGGTGCCAGACTGGGCGTTAAACGCCCATTTGCTGCCCTTACTGGCGTTTAAACGCCAGCAAGTTTTTCCTCCAGGGTGTGCTATTTTTTATTCTATTTTTCATTCTGTTTTTGCTTTTTCAATTGTTTCTGTGACTTCACATGATCATCAACCTATAGAAAACATAAAATAACAATGGAAAATAGATAAATATAACATTGGGTTGCCTCCCAACAAGCGCTTCTTTAATGTCAATAGCTTGACAGTGGACTCTCATGGAGCCTCACAGATACTCAGAGCAATGTTGGAACCTCCCAACACCAAACTTAGAGTTTGAATGTGGGGGTTCAACACCAAACTTAAAGTTTGGTTGTGGCCTCCCAACACCAAACTTAGAGTTTGACTGTGGGGGCTCTGTTTGACTCTGTATTGAGAGAAGCTCTTCATGCTTCCTCTCCATGGTTACAGAGGGATATCCTTGAGCCTTAAACACAAGGGAGTCTTCATTCACTTGAATGATCAATTCTCCTCTGTCAACATCAATCACAGCCTTTGCTGTGGCTAGGAAAGGTCTTCCAAGGATGATGGATTCATCCATACACTTCCTAGTCTCTAGGACTATGAAATCAGCAGGGATGTAGTGGTCTTCAACCTTTACCAAGACATCCTCTACAAGTCCATAAGCCTGTTTTCTCGAATTGTCTGCCATCTCCAGTGAGATTCTTGCAGTTTGTACCTCAAGGATCCCTAGCTTCTCTATTACAAAGAGAGGCATGAGGTTTATACTTGACCTAGATCACACAGAACCTTCTCAAAGGTCATGGTGCCTATGGTACAAGGTATTGAGAACTTTCCAGGATCCTGTCTCTTTTGAGGTAATCTCTGCCTAGTCAAGTCATCCAGTTCTTTGGTGAGCAAAGGAGGTTCATCCTCCCAAGTCTCATTACCAAATAACTTGTCATTTAGCTTCATGATTGCTCCAAGGTACTTGCAACTTGCTCTTCAGTGACATTTTCACCCTCTTTAGAGGAAGAATACTCATCAGAGCTCATGAATGGTAGAAGAAAATCCAATGGAATCTCTATGGTCTCAGTGTGAGCCTCAGATTCCCATGGTTCCTCATTAGGGAACTCATTGGAGGCCAGTGGACATCCATTGAGGTCTTCCTCAGTGGCGATCACTGCCTCTTCCTCCTCTCCAAATTCGGCCGTGTTGATGGAGTACTAGGAGGGAGTTCAGTAATTTTCTTGCTCAGCTGACCCACTTGTGCCTCCAAATTTCTAATGGAGGATCTTGTTTCAATCATGAAACTTTGAGTGGTTTTAATTATATCAGAGACTATGGTTGCTAAGTCAGAGTGGCTGTGCTTAGGATTCTCTGTCTGCTGCTGAGAAGATGATGGAAAAGGCTTGCCATTGCTAAACCTGTTTTTTCCACCATTGTTGTTGTTGAAGCCTTGTTGAGGCCTCTGTTGGTCCTTCCATGAGAGATTTGGATGGTTTCTCCATGAAGGATTATAGGTGTTTCCATAGGGTTCTCCCATGTAATTCACCTCTTCCATTGATGGGTTCTCAGGATCATAAGCTTCTTCTTCAGATGAAGCGTCCTTAGTACTGCCTGGTGCTGCTTGCATTCCAGACAGACTTTGAGAAATCATATTGACTTGCTGAGTCAATATCTTATTCTGAGCCAATATGGCATTCAAAGTATCAATCTCAAGAACTCATTTCTCCTAATTTGTCCCATTATTCACAGGATTCCTTTCAGAAGTGTACATGAATTAGTTATTTGCAACCATTTCAATGAGTTCCTGAGCTTCTGCAGGCGTCTTCTTCAGATGAAGAGATCCTCCAGCAGAGCTGTCCAATGACATCTTGGATAGTTCAGACAGGCCATCATAGAAGATACCTATGATGCTCCATTCTGAAAGCATGTCAGAAGGACACCTTCTGATCAATTGCTTGTATCTTTCCCAAGCTTCATAGACGAATTCACCTTCCTTCTGTCTGAAGGTTTGGACTTCCACTCTAAGCTTACTCAATTTTTGAGGTGGAAAGAACTTTGCCAAGAAGGCATTGACTAGCTTTTTCCAAGAGTTCAGGCTTTCCTTAGGTTGTGAATCCAACCATATCCTAGCTCTGTCTCTCACAGCAAAAGGGAATAGCATAAGTCTGTAGACTTCAGGGTCAACCCCATTGGTCTTGACAGTGTCACAGATTTACAAGAATTTAGCTAAGAACTGATGAGGATCTTCCAATGGAAGTCCATGAAACTTGCAATTCTGTTGCATTAGAGAAACCAATTGAGGCTTAAGCTCAAAATTGTTTGCTCCAATGGCAGGGATAGAGATGCTTCTCCCATAGAAGTCAGGAATAGGTGCAGTAAAGTCACCCAGCACCTTCCTTGCATTGTTGGCATTGTTGTTGTTTTCGGCTGCCATGTCTTCTTCTTGTTTGAAGATTTCTGTTAGGTCCTCTACAGAGAGTAGTGCTTTAGCTTCTCTTAGCCTTCGCTTCAAGGTCCTTTCAGGTTCAGGATTAGCCTCAACAAGAATGCTTTTGTCTTTGCTCCTGCTCATATGAAAGAGAAGAGAACAAGAAAGTATGGAATCCTCTATGTCACAGTATAGAGATTCCTTGAGGTGTCAGAGGAAAAGAAGAATAGAAAGAGGAGGTAGAAGGAGAAGAATTCGAACTTATCAAGAGAGATAGAGTTCAAATTGTTGATAGTGGAGGAGTGTTAGTCCTTAAATAGAAGGATGTGAAAAGAGGGGAAGAAATTTCGAAAATAAAGTAAAAAGATTTTGAAATAATTAAAAGAAATTTTGAAAATTTGATGAATGATTTTCGAAAACTAAGATTGGGAAAGAAATTAGTGATTTTGAAAAAGATTTTGAAATTAGAAATCAAAAAGATATGATTGAAAACTATTTTGAAAAAGATGTGATTAAGAAGATATGATTGAAAAGATATGGTTTAAAAAAAGATATGATTGAAAAATAATTTAAAAAGATTTGATTTTTAAAATTAATGACTTGGCTAACAAGAAGATATGATTCAGACATTAAACCTTTCTCAACAGAAAAGGCAACATACTTGAAATGTTTGAATCAAATCATTAATTGTTAGCAACTATTTTTGAAAATGGAAAGAAATTGATTTTGAAAAGATATGATTGAAAAGATATGATTTTGAAAAAGATTTGATTTTGAAAAATTATGAAAACTTGAAAAAAATTTGAATTAAAAACAAAATCTTCCCACTAGTGTCATTGATAAACCACTATTTTATGGTTTATATTGTGTTTAATTGTGTGGTTTTGTCATGATCCTTGCCCACTTATTCATCAATTTAGCATGCATTTAGATTTCCTTCCTAAATTCAGTACATGTTTGAAAATTGCTTCCTAGAGACTTTAATTATTTACTTTTAATTCTCCTTTATTCCATTCGATGCCGTGATCTGTGTGTCAAGTGTTTCAGGCCTTATAGGGCATGAATGAGATGGAGATTGGAAAGGAAGCTAGCAAAAATGGAAGGAACACAAGAATTTGAGGAGATAACCAGCGAGAAGTGACGCGGTCGCATGGCTCACGCGACCGCGCGAAGGAGCACAAATCGCAGTGACGCGGCCGCATGGCTTGCGCGGCCGCGCAGATTGGAAAGCGCAAGCGACGCGGTAGCGTGGACGACGCGAACGCGTGGAGAGGAAAAAGCGCAAGCGACGCGTCCGCATGGACGACGCGATCACGTGACATGTGCGATCTGCATAATCTGCAAAATTCAATGGGGGTAATTTTGGACCTTATTTCGGCCCAGTTTTTGGCCCGGAACAGCAGACTAGAGTCAGAGAATATGCAGAAACAACACAGATATTCATTCAGTAGTTTTTAGATCTAGTTTTTCTCTCTCTTAGGTTTTTCTCTCTAGTTTTGAGGATTTTAATTTTCAATTGGTCTTAGCATTGGAACAGTGAGAAGAGTTATTTCCTCATCAAGACTTCATCATTCTAGTTTGTTCTCTTAACTTGGTTTTATTCTTCCATGTTCTTTGTTATGTTCAATTTTGCATTCAAATACTTTTATGATTAATTAATGCAAGGATTATTTCTCTTTAATTTAATTTCAATTCCAATAATCATGTCTTCTTTTAATTCCCTTTCATGTGCCATGGATTCTTTATTTACAATGCGTGAGTAGTTTTATTACTTGATAGGGAGTTAATTAAAAGGAATTCTTGAGTTGGAAGGATTCAAGGAGAAATTTATAGTTAGGTTAAATGTTGGATTGTTATCCTGTCACCAACGCCAATCCCTTTGAACTAAGTGGGTTGTAACTCGTGAATAGATCTGGCAGTCCAACTTGTTTGACTTTCCCTTACCTAGTAAAGGATAACCAAACAGAGTAACCGTTAATTATAAATCAATCTTAAAAATCACTCCATCAATGATAGAGATTCTAACTAATCAATTCCCAGTCAAGGATTTTATTTATATTATTTAAAATTCCTCAATTTAAATTCCAATTTACTTAGCTCAACTTCTTGGAACATCTGATTAATAAAACAGCACACTTTTCTGCAACTCGTTGGGAGACGACCTGGGACTTAAAACTCCCAGTAATTTTAATTTAAACTCTCTGTGACATATTTCTAAATTGATAGGCAGATTTTCAGTGAGTTAAGAACTATACTTGCAACGTAACAATTTTAATAAATTTTTAATTCACCAGCTTCTGCTTCCCATCAATTTTTGGCGCCATTGCCGGGGAGTTGCAATAGAGTGCTAATTTTATTAATTAAAATTTATTTATGTGCATTTTATTTAATTTTGCTACTATGAGCTGCATGTTTCTTCCGTCAAATGACGCGTTCACTTCCTGATCCGCGCTTGCTAATATTCGATCCTGAAATTGAAAGAACAATTTCACGAATAAGGCGAGAACAGCATAGGTTAGCCCGCTCTGAGGGCGGATCTGAAAGTGAATTTGAGGAAGAAACCAGCCCCCGTTTTACTGATTTGGTTGTTTTACGTGCAGAAAACATGGCAGCTAGAAGAGTTACCATTCAGGAGGAAGGAGCTCCTGATTTTACAATGCAACCGTTTCAAGCGCATCATCCAGCGGTAGCTACGGATTTTGAAATAAAGACCGCACTGCTAAATTTGATGCCCAAGTTTCATGGCCTACCTGCTCAAGAGCCTATCAAGCACTTGAGAGATTTCCAGGCAGCCTGTTCTACTGTCAGGCGTGATGGCACTGATGAAACTTCAATTCTGCTGAAAGCTTTTCCATTCTCTCTTGAGGGAAAAGTAAGAGAGTGGTACTACACTCAACCTCTAGAAAATGTATCCAACTGGGATACACTCAGAAAGGATTTTCTGGAGAAATTCTTTCCATCTGAAGTTACTGATAAACTGAGAAAGGATATCTCTACAATTGTTCAGGACGACAATGAGACTTTCTTTGAATACTGGGAGCGCTTCAATAATCTTCTGGAAGTATGCCCCCACCACATGATTGACAAGATCGTGCTACTCAGCTATATCACACAAGGTATGAGACCCCAAGATAAGACCACATTGGAAAGTGCCAGCAATGGGTCTATGAAGAAGTACAAGACCACTGATGAAGCTTGGCAATTGATTAGTGATTTAGCTGAATCTACTCGGAACCATAGACAGAAGCAAGGCCGTTCAAAAGCGGTTGCAGAAGTATCTTCTGGCATAGAGACTGCTGCTCTAAATCGAAGCATCTGTGAGATGACCAACCTGCTGAAGCAAATGCAGTTGAGTCAACAAGCTCAGCAAACTCAACCGTAGCAAAACCAACAACTAGTTCCACAAAGAATTTGCGGAATTTGTGCTGATTACAGCCATTACACTGATGAATGCCCGCAGCTCCAACAAGAAGACAACATGGTGGCATCCACTCACAACTTCTATGACCGCCCCAACCAAGGGTACAATCCAAAGAAGATTGAATCCCACCATCTTGGAAGTTGTCAAAAAGGAAGTGACCAGACTATTGGAGGCCGGTATCATATATCCCATTTCAGACAGTGAATGGGTAAGCCCAGTACAAGTTGTGCCCAAGAAAACTGGAGTCACTACCGTGAAGAATGAGCATGGAGAGCTCATAGCAACTAAAGTTCAGAATGCTTGGAGAGTCTGTATTGATTACAGGCGTCTCAACCAAGCTACCCGTAAGGATCACTACCCACTTCCATTCATTGATCAAATGCTGGATCGCCTGTCAGGTAAATCACATTATTGCTTTTTAGATGGTTACACAGGTTATTTCCAGATTCATATAGCTCCTGAGGATCAGGAAAAGACTACGTTTACATGTCCTTTTGGGACCTATGCTTATAAGAGAATGCCCTTTGGCTTGTGCAATGCACCAGCTACTTTCCAAATGTGCATGATGAGCCTTTTCTCTGATCTTATTGAGGACTATATGGAAGTTTTTATGGACGATTTTAGCGTTTATGGTGATTCTTTTAACCTTTGCTTAGATGGATTATCTAGAGTATTAGATAGATGTGTTGATACAAACCTTGTATTGAACTTCGAAAAATGCCACTTTATAGTAAAGCAAGGGATTGTATTAGGACATGTGGTATCTAATAATGGCATTTCTGTAGACCCAGCAAAGGTGAATGTTATTTCTAGTTTACCTTACCCCTCTTCTATGAGGGAAGTCCGTTCATTCCTTGGCCATGCAGGTTTCTACAGGAGATTTATTAAAGACTTTAGTAAGGTGGCACTTCCCGTATCCAGATTACTGCAGAAGGACATTGAGTTCGAGTTCAGTGAAGATTGCAAACAAGCATTTGATAAGCTGAAGACCGCTCTAACTCAAGCCCCAATTGTGAGAGGACCCGACTGGAGCCAGCCGTTTGAAATCATGTGCGACGCTTCCAACCATGCGGTAGGAGCAGTGCTGGCTCAGCGTGAAGGTAAGGATCCTTTTGTTATTGCCTATGCGTCTAAGACTTTAGACACTGCCCAGTCCAATTATACTACTACTGAGAAAGAGCTACTTGCTATTGTTTTCGCTCTGGATAAATTCCGAGCTTATTTACTTGGTACTAGAGTAGTAGTGTATTCGGACCATGCAGCTCTAAAGTATTTATTAGCTAAAGAGGAATCCAAACCAAGACTTATACGTTGGATACTGTTGTTACAAGAATTTGATTTAGAAATAAAGGATAGGAGTGGTAATCAAAATTTAGTAGCGGACCACTTGAGTCGCCTTGAACATATTAAGGATGATTCTACTCCTATAGATGATGATTTTCCTTTTGACAACCTGCAAGCAGTATCTGAGGTAGTCCCTTGGTACGCACCTGTTGCTAATTATTTAGTTAGCCGCACATTTCCCCCACATTTCTCTAAACATCAAAGAGACAAGCTGAAAAGCGAGTCTAAATATTATATGTGGGATGACCCATATTTATGGAGATGTGGCGTTGACCAGATAATTAGACGATGTGTACCTCAATCAGAATTCCAGTCCATTTTAGAGGACTGTCACTCATCTGAGAGTGGAGGACACTTTGGCCCTCAAAGAACAGCTAGAAAGATCTTAGACTGCGGATTCTGGTGGCCTACTCTTTTTAGAGATGCCGCTGAGTTTTGTAAATCTTGTCACCCATGCCAGAAATTTGGTAACATATCCAGGAGGGATGAGATGCCTCAACAATATATGCTTTTCTGTGAAATTTTTGATATCTGGGGCATTGACTTCATGGGTCCATTTCCAAATTCTAGTGGATATTTTTATATTTTGTTAGCTGTGGATTATGTTTCCAAATGGGTGGAAGCAATTCCTACCCGCACTGATGATGCTAAAATTGTTGTTTCCTTTGTGAGAAACCATATTATATGCCGCTTTGGATCACCACGAGCGATCGTGAGCGATCAAGGCACCCATTTTTGTAACAGGAGACTAACAGGCTTGATGAAGAAGCATGGGATAATCCATAAAGTTGCAACAGCTTACCATCCCCAAACTAATGGGCAAGCCGAGGTGTCAAACAGAGAAATTAAGCGTATCCTGCAGAAGATAGTAAAGCCTCATAGAAAAGACTGGAGCACCAGACTACAAGATGCACTGTGGGCATATAGAACAGCATACACGACACCCATTAGGATGATTCCCTTTCGCTTAGTTTATGGAAAAGCTTGCCATCTTCCAGTTGAAATCGAACACAGAGCCTTCTGGGCAGTTAAAGAGTGCAACATGGAAATTGAGAAAGCCGGAACTGAAAGAAAGTTGCAAATACAGGAACGGGAGAACCTTCGCCTAGAAGCTTATGAGAACTCCAGAATATACAAGGAAAAGATGAAAGCTGTGCATGATCAAAACATCAAGAAGAGAGAGTTCCAACCTGGAGATTTTGTTCTCCTTTACAAATCTCGACTGAGGCTCATGCCCGGTAAGTTGAGATCAAAATGGGAAGGTCCATACAGAATAGAGAAGGCTGAACCGTACGGAGTCTATCACCTAAGCCATCCTTCAAGTTCCGAACTTATTAAGGTTAATGGACACCGCCTAAAGCTGTACCATGGTGGGAAGGTGCAAAAAAATAAGGAGCTTGAGATCTTCCACTTGGAAGATTCCCACGTAGCAGCAGATTGAGCTAGTAGAACGTCCAACTTATGGACGTAAAAGCAAAGTGCTTGGTGGGAGACAACCCACCGCGGTATGATCGTTCTTTTCTTCACTTTTAGTTTTTCTTCTTTAATAACTCTTCTCTTTATTAGTGCTTCCGTGCTCTTTCAATTACATGTCTTTATATTTCTCTTTAAAAAAAATTTTCGCCGCGCGACGCGATCGCACCAGCGACGCGTCCGCGTGGCAGGAGGAGTAAAGAAAAATAAAAATGAACAGAAAGTTACGCAGGAGGAGTGCTGGAGTCATGCCAATGGCACAAATTACTCCACGCGACCGCGTCGCATGGAAATCATGGCCTCCCACGCGACCGCGTGCCTCACGCGGCCGCGTGCCCTGCATTTTCGACGTAAAAGGGTGCACAATGCTATATTGTGCGAGAGTGGTGCTGGATTGGTGCTGGAAGCACAATCCTTGTCACGCGACCGCGTCGCTGACGCGGCCGCGTCAATTATTTTCTGACGCACACTCACGCGATCGTATGACCCACGCGATCGCGTCACCCAATTTTGGCAATTGAAATGAATCGAACAGAGAGTTGTGCTGGAGCGAGGCTGCACTCGCGCCAGCAGCGCAACATAGGTCACGCGACCGCGGGACCGACGCGATCGCGTCCCCTTCCCTGACGTGCCCCCATGCGAACGCATGCCCCAGGCGGCCACGTCGCAAGCCCCGCACAGCTGAACCTCAATTGCCAAATTATCTTATCTTTCTTTCCTCCAAATCCTAATTTTTCTTTTCCCTCCTTCTTCCTTCTTTCTTCTTTCCCCCTTCTCCTTTCTATCTCACACTCTCTCTCTCTCCTCCATTAACAAGGTTTTACCTTCTTCTTCCTTCTTCTCTTTTCTATCATTCTTATTATATTATGTATATATTATTATTTTCTTTTTCTTTTCTTTTTCTTTTCAAACTTTTATTTTCTTTATTCTTCTTTTCCCTTTTTACATGGTGTTAGAAATTTTTTTTGAGTCATTATCCCTCACTATATGCTTGTGACTTGTTACAATTTATTTGACAATTATTATTATTATTTTTTTTTTTGGGATTGCTTGCATGTTCAATTTCATACTTTTTACATCTTGTTTAACATGCATGCTATGTGTTTGTGAAAAAGCCCATGTGGCATTATGCACTTCTCTATGTTCCTATACTATTCAATGCTTGCTTTTCACAACTTTCCCCTATTATTTTATTAATTGAAAATACAAACGTGATGGTTTGTTACAAAGTAATGCTTGGTCTATGCTACTCATGCCCTTTGCCAGCATGCCAATAAACACCTTGCATTCACTTGTCTTTTTATGCACTAGCTATTTCCCATTGATGGCTTTTCATATGTACTCGAGAGCATGTGTTAATGTCATCTACATTTTACTGTGCATCATTCACCCTCTTTTCTGTTTCCTTCCTTGCTGTATCTCTCTTTGCATTTAATTTTCTTTCTCTTCCCTTCTTTCAGGATGGCCACCATGAAAGGAAAGGAGAAAGCAACTTCCAGACCACCAGCAAGAAGAGGAACTAAAAGAGCATTAGTGGCAGAACCTTCTTCAACCGCAGTCAAGCCCTCAACAAAACAAGTCAAGAGGATAATAAAGGATGACAAAAAGGAGAAAGCCTTTCCAGCAAAGGACGCTGCGCGATTTTCCAATCGCTACTGTGAGCAGATGTTCCCCATCCTGGCAGAAAGGAACTATAACAATGAATACCTTCTTATCCTCCCGTCCAATATTGCCACCTTTGTTGAGCCGCAAATTGAGCGAAGACAATGGGGTTTCCTACGGAAACAGCCAAGGCAGGTCAATCTTTCTTGGGTAGTTGAGTTCTACTCCAACTTCTACATGCCGACCCTGCAGTCTGTTTATGTCCGGCAGAAGCAAGTCCCCATCACAGAAGAAGCCATTCAGCAAGTTCTGAGTCTTCCCCCTATTCCTGCAGGAATGGACATTTTTCAAGAAGCCACCCTTCAGCACCAGAGATACCAATTTGACTGGGACTCCGTTCTCGGAGTCATCGCTTTACCTGGCAGCCGTTGGATCTACGGATACCACCATTCCCGCCCTAAGGGAATCTTGGCTTCCGCACTTACCTTGGAGGCTCGCGTATGGGCACAGATCATGTCCCATTACGTCTTTCCGAGCACTCATGAGTCCTCCTTCACTGCAGACATGGCTGTTCTACTATGGTGCATCCTTACAGACCAACTTCTGAATCTTTCAAGACACATCCGGAATGCTATGGAGCATGTACAAATCACGGGCAACCTACCTTTTCCCGCCCTGCTCTCAGCAGCCAGAGTCTCCTACAGAGCTGGGGACACCAAAGCCATGCTTCCACGGGATGATCAATATGTCCCTCACGGGAAATACCTCAGACTTTCAGCAGCCACTACAAGCCAGCCTACTGAGCCAGTTGAAGATATTCATTCTTCAACAAACAACCGAGAAATTGCTCCAACAGTTACTTGAAAAGTTGGATCGGCATGAACAGAAAGCTAAGATGAGAGAGCGCCGTAACAAGCGCCGATTCACATACCTCAAGGAGCTGATCATGGGCAAATTCATGGACTCAGACACTCCGGACTCTACTTCTTTTACCAGCACCGGGAGCCATGATGGTCCCGACTGTGGAGATACTGCCACCAGCCCACCCCTGTTTCTGACAGATGGCACCGAGGACGGTGCAAAGCCTTAAGTGTGGGGAGGTCGGTCAGTACCTGACTTCCGGAGGTAAATTCTCTTCTCTGGCACCAATAATTAGGATATTTTAGTTAGATTTTTCTTTCTTTTATAGAATAGAATAAATTTCATAGGTTAGAATAGTTGCATGCATGTTCTACTTGATTGAAAAGACAATAAGTTTCTTTTAAAAATCTATCTTTGGAACAAAATTTCACTAATTTTTCAAAATTTTTATGATAAATTTGCTTGAATTGTATTTGGAACATGATGTTTGAGCTAAAGAACACACAACCTGTGAAAGATTTGAGCCTTTATGTATGGTTACACTATTTAACCATAATCATTTTATTCTTGTGTGTTTACTTCTCTATGATTGTAATCTATATCTTGTTTTATCTTATATGTCCAGTATTTATTATATTTACATGCTTGCACATGATTGAGGCCATCATTTGTTTAAACTCACTTATCCAAATCAAGCCTACCCTTCTCAATTACCTTTGTTAACCACTTTGAGCCTTTAATTCCCATTTGTTCGATATTTTACCACATTACTAACCTTAAGCCGAAAAAACAATTATATATCCCAAATTGAATCTTTGGTTAGCTTAAGAAAGAATTGTGTGTGTTAGTTAAGTATGGGAAATTACGGGAACAAAAGTTGTTGAGGGAATATGTCATGAAAATTTAAAGGGAATTTGGACACCTACTCATGTGAAAATATAAGAATGAAAAATCTATGTGCATTGATAAGCTTTATTTATTCAAAAAAAAATAAATAAATAAATAAATAAATAAATAACAATAAATAAGGGGACAAAATTACCCCAATGTTAAATTCAGAATTCAAAGATCAATGCACATATGATAGAATTAAAATACAAAGCCTTATAGGGCATGAATGAGATGGAGATTGGAAAGGAAGCTAGCAAAAATAGAAGGAACACAAGAATTTGAGGAGATAACCAGCGAGAAGTGACGCGGTCGCATGGCTCACGCGACCGCGCGAAGGAGCACAAATCGCAATGACGCGGCCGCATGGCTTGCGCGGATTGGAAAGCGCAAGCGACGCGGTAGCGTGGACGACGCGAACGCGTGGAGAGGAAAAAGCGCAAGCGACGCGTCCGCATGGACGACGCGATCACGTGACATGTGCGATCTGCATAATCTGCAGAATTCAATGGGTGCGATTTTGAACCTTATTTCGGCCCAGTTTTCGGCTCGGAACAGCAGACTAGAGTTAGAGAATATGCAGAAACAACACAGATATTCATTCAGTAGTTTTTAGATCTATTTTTTCTCACTCTTAGGTTTTTCTCTCTAGTTTTGAGGACTTTAATTTTCAATTGGTCTTTGATGAGCGGATAATTTATACGCTTTTTGACATTGTTTTTAGTATGTTTTTAGTAGGATCTAGTTACTTTTAGGGATGTTTTCATTAGTTTTTATGTTAAATTCACATTTCTGGACTTTACTATGAGTTTGTGTGTTTTTCTATGATTTCAGGTATTTTCTGGCTGAAATTGAGGGACTTGAGCAAAAATCAGATTCAGAGGTTGAAGAAGGACTGCTGATGCTGTTGGATTCTGACCTCCCTGCACTCAAAGTGGATTTTCTGGAGCTACAGAACTTGAAATGGCACGCTTCCAATTGCGTTGAAAAGTAGACATCCAGGGCTTTCCAGCAATATATAATAGTCCATACTTTGGCCAAGAATAGACGACGTAAACTGGCGTTCAACGCCAGCTTTCTGCCCAAATCTGGCGTCCAGCGCCAGAAAAGGAGCCAAAACCAGAGTTGAACGCCCAAACTGGCACAAAAGCTGTCGTTCAACTCCAAGAAGGACCTCTACACGTGCAACACTCAAGCTCAGCCCAAACACACACCAAGTGGGCCCAGGAAGTGGATTTATGCATCAATTACTTACTCATGTAAACCCTAGTGACTAGTTTATTATAAATAGAACTTTTTATCATTGTATTCGCAGTCTTGGTTACTCCGGTTCCCCTCTGGGGCCGAGACCAATGAACTCCATTATCACTTATGTATTTTCAACGGTAGAGTTTCTACACTCCATAGATTA
>NC_029792.2:47522472-47523791 GCF_000816755.2 Arachis ipaensis
CAGATGAATAGCCGTGCCGTGACAGGGTGCGTTGACTATTTTCACTGAGAGGATAAGATGAATCCATTGGCAAGGGTGATGCCTCCAGACGATTAGCCGTGCCGTGACAGGGCATTGGATCATTTTCCCGAGAGATGACCGAAAGTAGCCGTTGACAGTGGTGATATATCACATAAAGCCAGCCATGGAAAGGAGTAAGACTGATTGGATGAAGATAGCAGGAAAGCAGAGGTTCAGAGGAACGAAAAGCATCTCCATTCGCTTATCTGAAATTCCTACCAATGATTTACATAAGTACCTCTATCCCTATTCTATTAATTAATATTCGAAAACATCATTATCAAATTATATATGCCTAACTGAGATTTGCAAGGTGACCATAGCTTGCTTCATACCAACAATCTCCGTGGGATTCGACCCTTACTCACGTAAGGTATTACTTGGACGACCCAATGCACTTGCTGGTTAGTTACACAGAGTTGTGAACCGTGGTCTTGGCATCATATTTTTGGTGCCATTACCAGGGAAAGAAAGAGCGATGAATTTTACATAATTAAAGTGTAATCACGATTCCGCGTACCAGTCTTAGCATTGGAACAGTGAGAAGAGTTATTTTCTCATCAAGACTTCATCATTCTAGTTTGTTCTCTTAACTTGGTTTTATTCTTCCATGTTCTTTGTTATGTTCAATTTTGTCATTCAGATACTTTTATGATTAATTAATGCAAGGATTATTTCTCTTTAATTTAATTTCAATTCCAATAATCATGTCTTCTTTTAATTCCCTTTCATGTGCCATGGATTCTTTATTTACAATGCGTGAGTAGTTTCATTACTTGATAGGGAGTTGATTAAAAGGAATTCTTGAGTTGGAAGGATTGAAGGAGAAATTTATAGTTGGGTTAAATGTTGGATTGTTATCCTGTCACCAACGCCAATCCCTTTGAACTAAGTGGGTTGTAACTCGTGAATAGATCTAGCAGTCCAACTTGTTTGACTTTCCCTTACCTAGTAAAGGATAACCAAACAGAACAACCATTAATTACAAATTAATCTTACAATCACACCATTAATGATAGAGATTCTAACCAATCAATTCCCAGTCAAGGCTTTTATTTATATTATTTAAAATTCCTCAATTTAAATTCCAAATTACTTAGCTCAACTTCTTGGAACATCTGATTAATAAAACAGCACACTTTTCTGCAACTCGTTGGGAGACGACCTGGGACTTAAAACTCCCAGTAATTTTAATTTAAACTCTCTGTGACATATTTCTAAATTGATAGGCAGATTTTCGGTGAGTTAAGAACTATACT
>NC_029792.2:47531702-47533192 GCF_000816755.2 Arachis ipaensis
CAACAATCTCCGTGGGATTCGACCCTTACTCACGTAAGGTATTACTTGGACGACCCAGTGCACTTGCTGGTTAGTTGTATCGAAGTTGTGACAATTATGGATTAAGATCAGAGCACCAAGCTTTGGAGCCATTACCAGGATTTGTTCGAGCCTGGAGATCACAATTTCGTGCACCAAGTTTTTGGCGCCGTTGCCGGGGATTGTTTGAGTATGGACAACTGACGGTTCATCCTGTTGCTCAGATTAGGTAATTTTCTTTTTGTTTTGTTTTCAAAAATTTTTCAAAAATCTTTCAAAAATTTTTCTTTTGTTTTCGAAAAAATTTTAGATTCAAAATTTTTAAGAATGAATTCTAGTGTTTCATGAAGCATGTAAAGCCTGGCTGGCTGTAAAGCCATGTCTAAATTTATTTGGACTGAGGCTTGCAATTTGTTATCAAGAGCAATATACTCTGGTGTTAAATGCTGAAGCTTGGCTGGCCATTGGCCATGTCTAGTGTTTTGGACTGGAGCTTTCTTTGAAAGCTTGGCTAGCTAGTGAGCCATGTCTAATTCCTGGACTGAAGCTTTAGACTAAGAATGCAAGATTCCTGGAATTCATATTAAAAATTTTGGAATCCTTATTTTTATTTTTCACAAAAAATTTTCGAAAAAAAAAATCCAAAATACAAAAAATTTAGAAAATCATAAAAATCAAAAATATTTTTTGTGTTTCTTGTTTGAGTCTTGAGTCATGTTATAAGTTTGGTGTCAATTGCATGTGCATCTTGCATTTTTCGAAAATCCTCATACATTCATAGTGTTCTTCATGATCTTCAAGTTGTTCTTGGTGAGTCTTCTTGTTTGATCTTGATGATTTTTTTTGTTTTGTGTTGTATGTTGTTTTTCATATGCATTCTTGAATTCTTAGTGTCTAAGCATTAAAGAATTCTAAGTTTGGTGTCTTGCATGTTTTCTTTGCATTAAAAATTTTTCAAAAATGTGTTCTTGATGTTCATCATGATCTTCATAGTGTTCGTGGTGTTCATCTTGACATTCATAGCATTCTTGCATGCATCACATGTTTTGATCTAAAAATTTCATGCATTGTATCTTTTTAGTATTTTTCTCTCTCATCATAAAAATTCAAAAAAATCAAAAAAAAAGATCTTTCCCTTTTTCTCTCATCAAATTCGAAAATTTGAGTTGACTTTTTCAAAAATTTTTAAAATCAAGTTGTTTCTTATGAGTCAAATCAAATTTTCAATTTGAAAATCTTATCTTTTTCAAAATCTTTTTCAAAAATCAAATCTTTTTCATTCTTCTTAGTTATTTTCGAAAATTTCAAAAATATTTTTCAAAAATCTTTTTCTTAATTTTACATCATATTTTCGAAAATAACATCATCAATTAATGTTTTGATTCAAAAATTTCAAGTTTGTTACTTACTTGTTAAGAAAGATTCAAACTTTAAGTTCTAGAATCATATCTTGTGATTTCTTATGAATCAAG
>NC_029792.2:47533329-47533432 GCF_000816755.2 Arachis ipaensis
GATTTTCAAAAACTAACTAACTAACTTTTTGTTTGTTTCTTAACTTTTTCAAAACTACCTAACTAACTCTCTCTCTCTAATTTTCGAAAATTTCGAAAATATC
>NC_029792.2:47535787-47536168 GCF_000816755.2 Arachis ipaensis
GGATCACTGAAATTCCTCCTAGTACTCTCCCAAGCAATACAGAAGAGAATCCAAAAGGAGAGTACAAGGCCATTGACATAAGCACCATGGTCGAACCCAATGAGGGAGTGGAGGACGTGAATCCCAAGGAGGAAGACCTCCTGGGACGTCCAGTGATCAATAAGGAGCTTCCCTCTGAGGAACCAAAGGACTCTGAGGCTCATCTAGAGACCATAGAGATTCCATTGAACCTCCTTATGCCCTTCATGAGCTCTGATGAGTACTCCTCTTCTGAAGAGAATGAGAATGTTACTAAAGAGCAAACTGCCAAGTTTCTTGGTGCAATCATGAAGCTGAATGCCAAATTATTTGGCATTGATACTTGGGAAGTTGAACCTCCCT
>NC_029792.2:47536554-47559411 GCF_000816755.2 Arachis ipaensis
AAAACTCTAAGTTTGGTGTTGGAGAGTCTCAACAAAGCTCTGCACATCTGTGAGGCTCCATGAGAGCCGACTATCAAGCTATTGACATTAAAGAAGCGCTTGTTGGGAGGCAACCCAATGTTTATCTAATTTTTATTTTCATGTTTTCTTAGGTTCATGATCATATGGAGTCACAAAATAAATAGAAAAATTGAAAACGGAATCAAAAACAGCAGAAGAAAAATGACACCCTGGAGGAGCTTCTGTCTGGCGTTCAGTGCCAAAACAGAGCATGGTTCTGGCGCTGAACGCCCAAAATGGGCAGCTTCTGGGCGCTGAACGCCAGAACAGGCATGGTTCTGGCGTTCAACGCCAGAAATGGCACACAAATGGGCGTTGAACGCCCAAAATGGCCACCAACCTGGCGCTGAACGCCCAGAGTTGTGTGCAAAGGCATTTTTACATGCCTAATGGGTGCAGGGATGTAAATCCTTGAACACCTTAGGATCTGTGGACCCCACAGGATCCGCTCAGGATCTGTGGACCCCACAGGATCCACTCAGGATCTGTGGACTCCACAGGATCCCCACCTACCTCCACTCACTTCTTCTCACCACTCTCTTTCACACAACCCCATAAACACTCTTCCCCAAAAACCCTTCACCAATCACCTCAATCTCTCTTCCACATCACCTCTTCACCACTCACATCCATCCACTCTTCCCCATAAACCTACCTCATAAACTCCACCTACCTTCAAAATTTAAAACCAATTTCCCACCCAAACCCACCCATATGGCCGAAACCTTTCCCCCCTCCATTCCCTGTATAAAGACCTCCATTCTTCATCAAATTCACACAACACATCCCTCTACACTCCTCTTGGCCGAAACCACATCTCCATCTCCCTCTCCATATTTCTTCTTCTTCTTCTCCTATTCTTTTGTTTATTGCTCGAGGGCGAGCAATATTCTAAGTTTGGTGTGGTAAAAGCATAAGCTTTTTGTTTTTCCATTACCATTGATGGCACCTAAGACCGGAGAATCCTTTAGAAAGGGGAAAGGGAAGACGAAAGCTTCCACATCTGAGTCATGGGAGATGGAAAGGTTCATCTCCAAAGCCCATCAAGACCACTTCTATGATGTTGTGGCCAAGAAGAAGGTAATCCCTGTGACATATTTCTAAATTGATAGGCAGATTTTCGGTGAGTTAAGAACTATACTTGCAACGTAACCATTTTAATAAATTTTTAATTCACCAGCTTCTGCTTCCCATCAGTCATCCTGCATTAAACGCCCAGAATGGTATCCATTCTAGCGTTTAACGCCCAAAATACTACCCTTTTGGGCGTTAAACGCCCAGCCAGGTACCCTGGCTGGCGTTTAAACGCCAGTTTTCCTTCCTCACTGGGTGTTTTGAACGCCCAGCTTTCTCTGTGTAATTCCTCTGCTGTATGTTCTAAATCTTCAATTCAATGTATTATTGACTTGAACAACACAATCTAAAAAAAATTTTTTGAATTTTTAATGATGAGAAACAATCAAAATGCAACTAAACATGAAAACTGAACTAAAACAATGCATGTAAGACACCAAACTTAGAAGTTTGTATACTATTGATACTAACAAATTGAGAATGCATATGAAAAATAATAAAACACACAAAACAAGAGAATTTAAAGATCAGAGCAAGGAAATCATCAAGAACAACTTGAAGATCAATGAAGAACATAATGCATGTAATTTTCGAAAATTGGAAAAATAAAGACATGCAATTGACACCAAACTTAAAATTAGACACTAGACTCAAACAAGAAACATAAAATTTTTTTGATTTTATGATTTTATAAAATTTTTTTGTGCTTTTTCGAAAATTATAATGAGAAGTAAAATAAAGGATTCAAAATTCTTAATGAGAATTCCAGGAATCATGCAATGTTAGTCTAAAGCTGCAGTCTAAAAAGATTAGACATGGCTAGCTGGCTAGCATTCAAGAGCTAAATTGATGAGAATCAATCAGCTTTGGTGATGATGAAAACATCATCTGAAACTCTAGAATTCATTCTTAAGAACTCTGAAGAACAAAGTAAAATAAAATTACCTAATCTGAGCAACAAGATGAACCGTCAGTTGTCCAAACTCGAACAATCCCCGGCAACGGCGCCAAAAACAAATGTCACAGAAGAGTAATGTACCCTAAAATAAATAGAATTAAGGAAATAAAATGTCACAGAAGAGTAAGTG
This sequence comes from Arachis ipaensis, assembly GCF_000816755.2. Taxonomy (NCBI): domain Eukaryota; kingdom Viridiplantae; phylum Streptophyta; class Magnoliopsida; order Fabales; family Fabaceae; genus Arachis; species Arachis ipaensis. Next base: position 47,538,777 of record NC_029792.2, read on the forward strand.
GTGCACAAAATTGTGATCATCAATGGCGCCATCAACATGGTACGCACAATTATAATCTCAACTCTTTATCACAACTTCGCACAACTAACCAGCAAGTGCACTGGGTCGTCCAAGTAATAAACCTTACATGAGTAAGGGTCGATCCCACAGAGATTGTTGGTATGAAGCAAGCTATGGTCATCTTGTAAATCTCAGTCAGGCGGATTCAAATGGTTATGGAGGATGAATGATTAAAAGATAAATAAGACATAAAATAAAGATAGAGATACTCATGCAATTCATTGGTGAGAATTTCAGATAAGCGTATGGAGATGCTTTGTCCCTTCCGTCTCTCTGCTTTCCTACTGTCTTCATCCAATCCTTCTTACTCCTTTCCATGGCAAGCTGTATGTTGGACATCACCGTTGTCAATGGCTACAATCCCGTCCTCTCAGTGAAAATGTTCAACGCGCTCTGTCACAGCACGGCTAATTATCTGTCGGTTCTCGATCATGTCGGAATAGAATCCAGTGATTCTTTTGCGTCTGTCACTAACGCCCAACACTCGCGAGTTTGAAACTCGTCACAGTCATTCAATCCTTGAATCCTACTCGGAATACCACAGACAAGGTTTAGACTTTCCGGATTCTCAAGAATGGCCGCGAATGGATTCTAGCTTATACCACGAAGATTCTGATTAAGGAATCCAAGAGATACACATTCAAGCCTTGTTTGCATGTAGAACGGAGGTGGTTGTCAGGCACGCGTTCATAAGTGAGAATGATGATGAGCGTCACATAATCATCACATTCATCATATTCTTGGGTGTGAATGAATATCTCAGAACAAGAATAAGCTTAATTGAATAGAAGAACAATAGTAATTGCATTGATACTCGAGGTACAGCAGAGCTCCACACCTTAATCTATGGCATGTAGAAACTCTACCATTGAAAATACATAAGAACAAGGTCTAGGCATGGCCGTGAGGCCAGCCCCCATGGTCTAAGAACTAAACGTTCCAAGATTGAAAATACAATAGCAAAAGGTCCTATTTATAGAGAACTAGTAGCCTAGTGTTTACAGAAATGAGTAAATGACGTAAATATCCACTTCCGGGTCCACCTGGTGTGTGCTTGGGCTGAGCATTGAAGCATTTTCGTGTAGAGACTTTTCTTGGAGTTAAACGCCAGCTTTTGTGCCAGTTTGGGCATTTTACGCCAGAACTTTTGTGCTGACTTTGAACGCTAGTTTGGCCCATCAAATCTCGAGCAAAGTATGGACTATTATATATTGCTGGAAAGCCCAGGATGTGTACTTTCCAACGCAATTGAGAGCGCGCCAATTGGGCTTTTGTAGCTCCAGAAAATCCACCCCGAGTGTAGGGAGGTCAGAATCCAACAACATCTGCAGTCCTTTTTCAGCCTCTGAATCAGATTTTTGCTCAGGTCCCTCAATTTCAGCCAGAAAATACCTGAAATCACAGAAAAACACACAAAATCATAGTAAAATCCAGAAAAGTGAATTTTAAATAAAAAATAATAAAAACATAATAAAAATTAACTAAAACATACTAAAAACAATGCCAAAAAGCGTATAAATTATCCGCTCATCAGTAAGGTACCTTAAACGAACAAAAATGCATAAAACCTTAACAGTTTGAGATCTTGATAATCATCGTCGTCATCAACGACAGCATCGTCATCATCGACGACAGCATCGTCGTGGTCCCCTGCTGAGGTGGCAGAGTAGGTGTTGCCGGCTATATCCCACCATTAGCCTCGCCGCTGGAACCAGCAGCGCCACTTCCTCCAGCATTCACTGCTGGCTGCACTCTTCCACCTGTTGTCATAGCTGATCCAGTTGCTCCAGCTTTTCCGTGAGGTCCGAGCTAGCGGCAGCACATGCAAGAATCTCTCGATACATCAACTCAGACTGCTCCTGCAGCTGGTGAAGCTCCTATGTTAGCTTTTGGACTTCCTCCCTCAAGTTAATAACTTCCAGGGAATCAGCAGGGATGGTGATAAACCCCAATTTTTTTATTTATCTTGTGCTTAATTTGGGAGGTTTTATCAAATTTTCTCATATTTATTCAATGAAATAGCATGGTTTTGTAATTCTCCCTAAATTTGTGCTTAAGTGTGAAAACATGCTTTTTAGGCCTTAAAATAGCTAAATTTAACTCACTTTAATTCCATTCGATGCCTTGATATATTTGTTAAGTGATTTCAGGTTTAGAAGGCAAAGATTGGATTGAAGGAATGAAGAAAAAGCACGTAAAAATGGAGAACTCATGAAGAAATGAAGGAATCACAAAGCTGTCAATCCTAACCTCTTCGCACTTAATTGATCATAACATGAGCTACAGAGGTCCAAATGAGGTGGTTTCAGTTGCGTTGGAAAGCTAATTTTGGTCCAATTAATTTTCTTCCAAGCTCATTTAAACTACAAGCAAGCAAGCCCACTTATTTCACTCAATCAAGGCCACAAGAATCATCTAGAGTAGAAATTTTCATTTAATTGTAATTTATTTTAAATTTCATTTCAACTTGTAATTTAGGAAAGCCTATATAAAGGCATCAGTTTCATAGAAAAAGAGGCTTGGACGGACAGTAGGAGTAGGAGTAGAATAGAAGGCTGGAGGATTAGAGACTCCAGAGCTCTCTTGGAGGATTAGAGACTCCAGAGAGCTTAGCATAGTTTGATACACTTTTTCCTTTCTGCACTTTTACATTTCAGTTGTCTGGAATTTAGTTGAGTTTATGCAATTTCAATTTCTTATGCTCTCTTCTGCAATTTCCCTTTCTGCAAATTTTACAATTCAGTTTACAGTGAGCTTGATTTACTTTCATTCAATTTAAATTCCTGCAATTGTTCTTAGAGCGATGATCAATTAAACCCCAACTCATTAGGGGGAGGAGCTCTATTGTAATTCATATGAATTGAATGAAATTCTTCTTCCTCTCAGTCTGCTTGGGTAGCCAAGAGATAACTTCTGCTTTGATTTGATCCATTCACTCCGAAAGGGGGTTTGGATCCATTGGATTTCCATGTGAGCCTCGGAAAGGAATCATGGAAGTTAGAACTGAAGCTCTATCTCTCACAAATCTCTTGATCAACACTATTCGGGAGGAATTGAGATCTTGAGAATTTGTGTGACTTATGGATGAGAGAACATGCTTAACCTCCTCTCATGACAATTGGATCAAGGAATTGGCAATATTGATTGTGGTTAGAGAGATTGGATTGCCAAGGAATTAGGATCCAATCAATTTCAATCTGCCATAGATCTATTCATATGATTGAGAAGGAAGTTGAGACCTATTTGATTCATTGTGGATTATGATATCTCCAATCCCTTATGAGTCTTTCTTTCTTTTACTTGTTCTTCAGTTCACTTTAATTGCTTTTCATTTACATTTTCAGCAATTTACTTTTCATGCAGTTTAAGTTTCTTGTCATTTAAGTTTCAAGCAATTTACATTCAGCACTTTAGAATTCCTGTAATTTACTTTTTGTTGAATCAATTTCACTCAGTTCACCAACTGATAGCTTGACTAGACTGATCACCTCACTAAAGTTACTTGATCCATCAATCCTCATGGGATCGACCTCACTCACGTGAGTTTTACTACTTGATGTGACTCGGTATACTTGCCGATTAGTTTGTGCAGAATTTAATTTTTCGCCATCAAGTTTTTGGCGCCGTTGCCGGGGATTGATTTAGATCAACAATGATTAAGTGGGTGATAAGTCTAGATTAAGCATTTTCTTTGTTTTTGTCATTTAAATTCTTTTTAATTTTCTAATTTCTGCTGCTGATACTAAGGTGTTTGTGTTATTGCCTCACCAAGAAATTCTCATCTATGACATGAGGAATTTCAATTTTCCTTGGTGATTGTGTTTTAACAAAAATTCAAATGGAGTTCACCCCATCTTTTGATCAAACAAATTTCATGGGATACTGCCCACCATCATAAAATGACTACTCTAATGATGGCTGAGAATATCACCAAGAAATGACAGATTATGAGCAATCTACCCAGTGGGGATATGCTCCAGGGCTACAAAATGATCAAGACAATTCCATGGGATACTGCCCAATACCACAAAATTATTCATGTCATTATGCCAATGGTGGATGAGAGTATCAACAAGGAATGATAGAGTATGAACACCTCCCAGAGACACAAAATGAGTCCTATTTTGATGAATCTAACAACTACTCATATTATGGCTGGGAAGGTCAAAACCAAAAAGATTGTAATGCTCCATATTCTATATATCAAGAGACATCATCACTTGATTGTGCAGTCAATACATTCATGCAAGATTGCTCTCCAGTGCCACAAAATGATCCATACTTTAATGAATTCAACAATCACCCAAGTTGTGGGTGGGAGGAGCAAAATTAAAGAGCATTCAATAGTCCATACTCCACTGATCAAGAGCTATCATCACTTGAGCGTACCTTCAATTCATTTATGCAAAATTGTCCACCCTCACCTCCCAATTTTTTATATGAAAATTATTCATCACTTGACTATCCCTCAACACAAAATTCTTTTCAAAACTCACAACCCACACAAACTTCCCTGAACCAAAGACTCTCAAAGCTTGAATCTATGCTTGAAAGATATGAAGAGGAGACAAGGAAATCTTGGGAAGAACAAGAAACCTCTTTCAAAAACATGGAAGTGCTTTTGGACCAAATGATAAGTGTAAAGGAGGAAGTAGAAGAGCAAGATGAAGAGGCCCCTTGTACCAAGTGAAGTTGCAATGAAGAATGAGGTCGTGGAGGTATATGAGCCTAGGAGTCCATATCCACAGAGGCTGCTTGAGGTGACAGAGGAGCCTGAAGACTTACTCCCAAAGGACTCAATCGAACATCATATAGAAGAAATGGAGGAAGACAATCAAGAAATTCCACACTCTATTGGAGTAGAGAGCTACATAGAGGAAGGGTTCACTGAACCACCAATTCAAAATACTTTTGATGAAGAGAACACTCCAATCATAACACAACACCCAATTCTTGATATCAAAGAAGTGAAGGCAACCAACAAAAGCACCGAAAAGAGGATTGTGACCAAGATACAAAGGACAACATTCATAAAGAAGAAAAGGTCAACTGCAAACAATCCAACCCCTGTCCCAACAAGCAAAGAAAATCAAGAAAATAACAAGAGAAAGCTTGCTAGGAAGAGGCAAAAACAGGGGACATCAATCTGCTCTTCTCTTCCTTTGAGGTCATTCCTCTTAACAAATTAGAAGAAGAGGAAGAAAGTTGAGAACAACATGTCAAGCTAGTGACATTAAAAGAGCGCTTGTTGGGAGGCAACCCAACCGTAGGTAATATTTCCTTTCTTTGCTTTGTTTATTTTCAATAATTTGGCATATGATTGCATTCTAAGTTTGGTGTTGCCATGCAACAATTTGATTTTCAATCTTCATTGGGTACTTGCATCATTCTAAAATGAAAGTGTCACACTAAGTTTCTAAGTTTGGTGTACCACTTAATTTTCTATGCAATGAATCTAGTAACACCACTTGTTTGTATAATCATAATGCCTTTGCTTCTTAGGCCTATAGTGTTATCTTTGTTTTGGTGTGACACTTTTTCTTTCTCTTTATTCTAGTCATTCCTTTGTTTTTAATACTTTCTTTTATTTTGCTCTTTAACTATTTTTGTTAATACCTCACTAAGAAATCCTTACTCGTGACAAATTTTTCTCTTGGTGATTGTGTTATTAGCATAAAACAGTTTTCTTTGCTTAGTTTTAGTTCAAATAAATTGACCTGTGATTGCATTCTAAGTTTGGTGTTGCTATGCAACAAAATTTATTTCCAATCTTTACTGGATACTTGCATCAATTCCAAGTGAAAGTGTCAGATTAAGTTCGGTGTGCCACTTATCTTTCATGCAATGTATCATGTGCACCCCACTTATTTTTGCAATCACAATGTCTCTGTTTTCTGTGCCTTTATTGTATCCTTAATGTTGCTTGCTTGAGCACATGCATTACTCACATTTCATTGTAAGACACTTATGATCCATCATAGACCCCATCACCACTGTTTTAATTGTTGCTTGAGGATAAGAAAGCATTCTAAGTTTGCTATGGGAAGGGGAAGAATAGGAGGAAAAGGACAACAACAATGAAGATGAACTACAAGGTGGTAACGCTCCTTTTTCCTCTTATTTGTTTCCAGTACTTTAAATTGCATGATTGTCTTTTATTCCTTTCTATGCATGTGTGGCTGCTCCGTGTGAATAAAGTATAGCTTGAATTTTGAATTGTAACATGTTGCTGTGACATTATGACTACCATCTTGAAATTTTGTGAGTCAAAGTAATTAAGTAATCATGATCATAAACAAACAAGGTCATTAAAGAAGAACTTAGCATGGGCAGACGAGTACTGGGAGGCTAGGATGATTAATTGTTATTGTTCAATTGCATTTGAATTTGTTTGATTGAAGTTTTCATCTAGGACATTTTATAAAATTTTTGAAATCATGAAAATCTTGAAAAAGCAAATGCAGTTAAGGCAAGAAAAGAAAAGGAAAAAAATGAGAAAGCTAAAGGCTCTGAGTACCAATGACAATTCATTTGTTAAGTGCTTATGGTGTTTATGTATCAGGCAAAAAGATTGAAAACAAAACACTTAGAGTCAAGGCTAAGCTCAAGTGCATAAGCACTCCCTCAAAGCTCAAGGCTCTGAGCATCAATGATTAGAGAGTAAAGAAAAGAAATAAAAGAGTTTAAAGAAGTCCTCTAGTTAAATGCTTGTGGTGCTTATGTATCACATGGTAATACTTGAAAACAAAGCATTTGGAGTTATAGCTTTTCAACTCATGGTGCAAAGTGATAAACCCCACTTTTGTGGTTTATCTTGTGCTTAATTTGGGGGATTTTATCACATTTTCTCACATTTATTCAATGAAATAGCATGGTTTTGTAATTCTCCCTTGAATTGTGCTTAAATGTGAAAACATGCTTTTTAGGTCCTAAAATTGGTGATTTTAATTCACTTTAATTCCATTCGATGCCTTGATGTGTTTGTTGAGTGATTTTAGGTTCATAAGGCAAGTATTGGATGGAAGGAATGAAGAAAAAGCATGCAAAGTGGGAGAACTCATGAAAAAATGAAGGAACCGTAAAGTTGTCAAGTCCGACCTCTTCGCACTCAATCGACCATAACTTGAGCTACAGAGATCCAAATGAGGCGGTTCTAGTTGCGTTGGAAAGCTAACATCCGGGGCTTCGAAATGATATAAATTTTGCCATATGTTACTTCGCGCTCAGGGGCGCGCGCGCGCGCCGATGCTGCCGTGGCCCACTAAAGTGAATTCGCCCCCAGCGAATTTTGAAACACTTTGGGCCCAACCCAACTCATTTCTAATGCTATTTCATGCAGAATTCAAGCTTGGGCAAGGGGAGAGCAATTGTTTGTAGCATTAGCATCATGTAGGTTAGTTTCTAGAGAGAGAAGCTCCCTCTTCTCTCTAGAATTAGGTTAGGTTTAGGTTAATCTCTCATAGATCCATGTTTAATTCCTTGCTTTCATCTTGTTTCTTCTACATTTTCATGCTCTAGTAGTGTAACTCTCTTACTCTCTCTTGTTAATTTCCCTTTTTACTCTCTTTTATGTTGATGAATACTTGTTGGATTTGGATCTCCTTTTAATGCAATTTAATATTTGATGTTCTTTTAATTGTTGATTTGAGTTGTGAATTTACTTTTCTTACAATTGGTAGTTGTTAGCTTTTATCATTCTTGCATATTTACCATGCTTTCTTTTTATGCCTTTCAAGTGTTTGATGAAATGCTTGGTTGGATTCTAGTGTAGATTTTTGTGCTCTTGGCTTGGGAAGGTAACTTAGGAACTCTTGAGTTACTAATGTCCAAGTGATTGATGATTGGAAGCCATTAACGCTAGATCTCACCAATTGATTAGGTGTAGAACTAGGACTTATGGACTTGGATTGACATAGCTCACTTGACTTTCCTCTACTATTAGTTAGGGGTTAACTTAGTGGGGTTGGTCCTTGCCAATTCTCATGTTGTGGTTAGTGATAAGGATAGAGATCCTTGACCACCTAACCTTGCCAAGACTTTTTAGTTGTTAGTTTATTTTCATTGCTATTTACATTCCATGTCTCTTATCCCAAAAACCCCCTTGATCCCCATAGCCAATAATCATACACTTCATTGCAATTCCTTGTGAGACGACCCGGAGTCTTAATACTTCGGTTAATTCTTATTGGGGATTGTTAATTGTGACAACCTAAAAATTTAATTTGATGTGAGAGTTGTTTGTTGGTTTGGGCTATACTTGCAACGAAATTCTTATTTCTACAAGAGAAATTCTAGACCGACAACAATTTTTTCTCATCACAAAGCACCCAAAAAGATAAGCTAAGAAGAGAATTAAAAGCTTGTTTCAAAGAAGAAACATAAAGGAAAGATTTCATAAAATGAGTTAGATAGAAGCATCAATCATTTGAATTTCTTTTGTGATTGTAGCATACTTAGAAAACTAGCCGACCATGAACATTAAGTTGTTATTCTTCTCACCTTGGATTGTCAAACTTTATTGCATGATTCTTTGTTTGCTTGAGGACAAGCAAAGTTTAAGTTTGGTGTTGTGATGATTGCGCATCATGTTAGGTTTTTCTATGCTTTTTTATACAAGAAATTAATGTTTAGTGCTTAAATATTGAGAGTTTTTGTGCTTAAATAGTATATTTCTATGATTTTTTTATTTTATAAATTTTCTAGGAAATAAGTAGAAAAAGAAGTAAAAAAGCACAAATTAAGCTCAAAAAGAGAGAAGAGGAATGTTGGGAGACATTTGGAGTTTGAGCACGCTTTGGAACATTAGGCCACGCTTTTAAAAGCGTGGCCCATGATTTAATCAAGGAAGCTTGGCATTCCGTTTTGCTCTAAGAGCACTACGTTCTTCTGCATAGCACGATACATGACCAAGAGTGCTCTTAGGTAAGAGCGCTACGTTCTTCAAACAAGAACGCCTGCGATAAACGGAGTAGGAAGATTCAGCTGGCGACGCGTACGCGTGGGGCACGCGTTCACGTCGGTGTGACATTTGGGAAGAAGCACGTGAACGCGTGAATGAAGCGCAGAGTGAAAGTGGCATCTTTGAAGGACCACGCGTACGCGTGGGTGACGCGTATGCGTGGAGGAGCGCTCTTTACGCTAGCGCTACGCTCTTAAAGAGAGCGAAGAGAGCGCTACGTATGCGTCGATGTGCCAAAATGTTGAACGACGTGCACACATGGGAGACGTGTGCGCGTGGGTGTAAAAGCGCTCCGCTCTCCAAAAGAACGTTGCATTCTCCTAAGAGCAGAATTTTGGTCCGATTAATTTCCTTCCAAGCCCATTTAAACTACAAGCAAGCAAGCCCACTTATTTCACTCAATCAAAGCCGCAAGAATCATCTAGAGTAGGAATTTTCATTTAATTGTAATTTGTTTTAAATTTCATTTCAATTTGTAATTTAGGGAAGCCTATATAAAGGCATCAGTTTCATAGAAAAAGAGGCTCGGACGGACACTAGGAGTAGGAGTAGAATAGAAAGCTGGAGAATTAGAGACTCCAGAGCTCTCTTGGAAGATTAGAGACTCCAGAGAGCTTAGCATAGTTTGATACACTTTTTCCTTTCTGCACTTTTACATTTCAGTTGTCTGGAATTTAGTTGAGTTTATGCATTTTCAATTTCTTATGCTCTCTTCTGCAATTTCCCTTTCTGCAAATTTTACAATTCAGTTTACAGTGAGCTTGATTTACTTTCATGCAATTTAAATTCCTGTAAATATTCTTAGAGCGATGATTAATTAAACCCCAACTCATTAGGGGAAGGAGCTCTACTGTAATTCATATGAATTGAATGAAATTCTTCTTCCTCTCAGTCTGCTTGGGTAGCCAAGAGATAACTTCTGCTTTGATTTGATCCATTCACTCCGGAAGGGGGTTTGGATCCATTGAATTTCTATGTAAGCCTCGGAAGGGGAATCATGGAAGTTAGAACTGAAGCTCTATCTCTCACAACTCTCTTGATCAACACTATTCGAGAGGAATTGAGATCTTGAGATTTGTGTGGCTTATGGATGAGAGAATATGCTTAACCTCTTCTCAGGACAATTGGATCAAGGAATTGGAAATATTCATTGTGGTTAGAGAGATTGATTGCCAAGGAATTGGAATCCAATCAATTTCAATCTGCCAAAGATCTATTCATATGATTGAGAAGGAAGTTGAGACCCACTTGATTCATTGTGGATTATGATATCTCCAATCCCTGATGAGTCTTTCTTTCTGTTACTTGTTCTTGAGTTCACTTTAATTGCTTTTCATTTACATTTTCAGCAATTTACTTTTCATGGAGTTTAAGTTTCTTGTCATTTAAGTTTCAAGCAATTTACATTCAGCACTTTAGAATTCCTGCAATTTACTTTCTGTTGAATCAATTTCACTCAGTTCACCAACTGATAGCTTGACTAGACTGATCACCTCACTAAAGTTGCTTGATCCATCAATCCTCGTGGGATCGACCTCACTCACGTGAGTTTTACCTCATCATGGAGCTCATTCATGAGAGGACAGGAAAAAAATTCACTGCAAGGGGCAAAAATTTAGGCCCATACTCACCTCCGTAAGGAGCTAACCGTCAAGCTAATGACGTTAAAAGAGCACTTGTTGGGAGGCAACTCAACCTTAATTAATTATTTATTTCCTTTTATTTTGTTTTGTTTTTCTTTTAGGATCATGATCATATGCAGCATTCAGAACAGAGACAGAATTTCACAACAGTGAAAATAGAACACTTTAGATGGAGTGTCAAAGTTGAACGCCAGCCAAGGAGCAGCCCCTAGGCGTTCAAACGCCAATGCAGAGAAGCAGAAAACTGGATTTCTTAGCCTCTCAGGACCTGTGGGTCCCACAGCATCTTAACCTACCCTACCTATCCCACTTACTTTCACACTTCCCCATACACTTTTTCCTATAAACCCTAGCCCAATCACATCCATACCACTTCCCCAAAACCATTCTTAACCCCGCCTACCCCCACCCACTTCAAAATCAAATTTTCCACCCAAAACCCACCCTATGGCTGAACCTATACCCTTCCCCACTCCTATACATACCTGATGAATATTTTATACGGTTTTTGACATCACTTTCATATAGTTTTTAGTAGTTTTTGTTTAGTTTTTATTAAGTTTTTTATAGGTTTTAGTGTCAAATTCACATTTTTGGATGCTACTACGATTTTTTGTTTTTTTTTGTCCAATTTCAGGTATTTTCTGGCTAAAATTGAGGAGCTGAAGTAGAAGTCTGATTCAGAGACAGAGAAAGCACTGCAGATGCTGTCTGGATCTGACCTACCTGAATTCGGAATAGTTTATACTTTGCTTCGGATTAGAAGGCCCAAAACTGGCGTCCAATGCCAGCTACCTGCCCCCTTCCAGGCATCCAGCGCCCAAAGAGCATAGCCCAACATCCAAAGGCCCAGAGAGGACCCCTTAGCTGGTGTTCCACGCCCCATAGACCTCATGACACGTGGATCTCATCAAAGCTCAGCCCAAACACTCACCAAGTGGGCCGCAGAAGTGGATTTTAGCACTAAATAGACTATTTTACCCTTACTAGTCATTTGTTTAGTATTTAAGGGATTAGATTCACGTTTTTCGAACACTTTTGTATCTCATTCAGCATACACATTTTTACTTTGTATTTTCCTTTCTGTATGAGTTTCTAAACCTCCTAGGTTGAGGGGAGGAGCCCTGCTGAGTCCTATAAATTAATAAAAGTATTACTGTTTCTCTTCGATCTGTGTTTGATCAATTCAAAGATGTTTATTCGTTCTTCATCAATATGAATGCGTTGAACTGGCATAAGGTTATCACATTCTACATGGGTTCAGAATGCATCTTTCATCAGACAATGATGAACCACCATCTTGAATACACGTCTCTCAGACGGCTAATCCACGACTTTGTTGGGGACTTCTCGAAACAACAGTTCAGCCAATTTATGGGGAGATTAGGGTCTCTGTGGTAGAGGCTAGAATCAGAACGAGCTTCACCCTCAATAAGAATGGATCCACACTAAACTTGGGGTTCAGATCTGGAGGAGTATTGGCACCTGCTCAAGCCAGTGTCAATCACATACAGCCTGCCATTGAAGAAATCACTCACAAGCAAAGAGAGTAGTAATACCGGAGTTAATTCAGAAAGGCAAAGCAAATCCAATCCTTCAACATATCCCAATTGCTGATTCCAAAAGTCCTAATACAATTCCGTATCCAACAACACCTTCTACCCTTTTCTCAGATTCCTATTGATGATTTTAAGGTATAAATTACTCTCACAACTTCAAACAACCTTCTGATCTGCCTGACTAAGACCTGCAAGATAACCATAGCTTGCTTCAAACTACAATTCTCGTGGGATCGACCCTGACTCACTCAGGTATTACTTGGACGACCCAGTGCACTTGCTGGTACACTAGTGCAAAGGTGTGGGGATTCGTGCTACCAATACCCCTCTTTATAACCCTTCATACACACACCTCTCATACCATACTACACCCACAAGGCCAAAAGCCCTTTCTCCCTCTATATCCTTCTATTTTTCTTCTTCTACTCCATTCTTCTATTCTCTTTAATTTTGCTCGAGGACGAGCAAAGTTTTAAGTTTGGTGTAGAAAAAGCATAGCTTTTTTTTCCTTCCATCACCATTCATGGCACCCAAGGTTGGAGACTCCTTTAAGAAGAAGAAAGGAAAGGCAATAGCTAATCCCTTTGAATCTTGGGAGATAGAGAGATTCATCACCAAAGCCCACCAAGACCACTTCTATGATGTAGTGGCTAAGAAGAAAGTGATCCCTAAGGTCCCTTTCATGCTCAAGAAGAATGAGTATCTGGAAATCCAAAGAGAAATCCGGAGAAGAGGTTGGGAAGTCCTAACCAATCCCATTCAAGATGTTGGAATTCTCTTGGTGTAAGAGTTCTACGCTAATGCATGGGTTACTAAAAAACATGACACTAGTGTGAACCCAAATCCAAGGAATTGGATCACCATGGTCCGAGGAAGAATCTTAGATTTCAGCCCAAAAAGTGTGAGGTTGGCGTTCAACTTGCCTCTAGTGCAAGGAGATCCTCATCCTTACACTAGGAGAGTCAACTTTGATCAGAGATTGGATCAAGTGCTCTCTGACATCTGTGTGGAAGGAGCACAGTGGAAATGGGATTCGCAAGGCAAGCCCACTCAACTAAGAAGGGCTGACCTTAAGCCCATAGCTAGAGGATGGTTGGAATTCATCCAAGGATCCATCATTCCTACTAGCAATCGGTCAGAAGTGACCGTGGACAAAACCATCATGATTCATTGCATCATGATTGGAATCGAGGTGGAAGTACATGAGGTGATTCCTCAAGAACTGTACATGGTAGCTGAGAAGCCTCACACCAATGCCAGGTTGGTATTTCCACACCTCATCTGTCATCTATGCAATTCAGTTAGAATTTTCATAGAAGGAGATATCTCCATTGGGGAGGATAAGTCCATCACTAAGAAGAGGATGGAGCAAACCAGAGAGCATCCACAAGAGCCTGTGCATCCGCCTCATCATGAGATCCCTGAGATGCCTCAAGGGATGTATTTTCCTCCCCAAAGCTATTAGGATCAATGGCAAACTTCTCTTGGAGAATTGAGCACTAACATGGAGTAATTGAGGATGGAGCATCAAGAGCATGCTACTACTCTCAATGAAATAAGAGAATATCAAAGAGCTATAAGGGAAGACCAAAGGGCTATGAGGGAAGAAAAACAAAGGCAAAGGGATGACATAGAAGAGATCAAGCATCACATTGGATCCTCAAGAAGGATCACTAGATGCCACCATTAAAGGTGAATTCGTTCTCTTTACACCCCTTTCCTGTTCTATTTTTCTGTTTTTCTGTCTGTTTATTTATCTGTTCTCTTGTTTTAGTTGCATGATCATTTGCATTGATGTCTTAAAGTTGTAAAATGTTCCATATATCTCTCACTATGCTTAAAAAAAATTTTATTGAAAAAAATTTCAGAGATACATGAATTTCAAGTTTAAAATAAGAATAGTTTAATTATGTTGATGCGGTGTCATTTGCTTTTGTTTTCAGAATGTATGATTAATCAGTGCATATTTAAAGTTGAAATTTTAGAATGTTGGCTCTTGAAAGAATATGGAAAAATATTATTGATAATCTAAAAAATCATAAAATTGATTCTTGAAGTAAGATAAAGCAGCAAAAAGAAAAAGAAAAGCATGTTGCAAAAGAATATATATATATATATATGCATGCAAGGAAAAATAAATAGCGAAAAAGAAAAAAATTAAAAAGTAGAAAAATCCATTACTGCCGCAAGGGTAAAAGGACCCAAAGCTTTGAGCATTAATGGATAGGAGGTCCCAAAGGAATAAAATCCTGGCCTAAGCGGCTAAACCAAGCTGTCCCTAACCATGTGCTTGTGGCGTGAAGGTGTCAAGTGAAAAGCTTGAGATTGAGCGGTTAAAGTCGTGGTCCAAAGCAAAAAGAGTGTGCTTAAGAACTCTGGACACCTCTATCTGGGGACTCTAGCAAAGCTAAGTCACAATCTGAAAAGGTTCACCCAGTTAAAGTGTCTGTGGCATTATTGTACCCGGTGGTAATACTGGAAAACAAGGTGCGTAGGGTCGCAGCCAAGACTTTGAAAGCTGTGTTCAAGAATAAAAAAGAACTAAACTAGGAGAGTTAATAATATCATTTGGATTCTAAGTTCCTAAAGATGCCAACCATTCTAAGTTTCAATGGATAGTAAGATGCTAAAACTATTCAGAAGCAAAATGCTACTAAGTCCCGCTCATCTGATTGTAACTAAGCTTCATTTGAAAGTTAGAAATTTAATGTATCTTAATTTTCCTTTTTATCCTACTGTGTTTTTAGTTGCTTGGGGACAAGTAACGGTTTAAGTTTGGTGTTGTGATGAGTGGATATTTTATACGCTTTTTGACATCATTTTTATATAGTTTTTAGTATGTTTTATTTAGTTTTTATAGGTTTTAGTGTTAAATTCATATTTTTTGATTCTACTATGAGTTTTTGTGTTTTTGTGCAATTTCAGGTAATTTCTGGCTGAAATTGAGGAGCTGGAGCAGAAGTCTAATTCAGAAATAGAGAAAGCACTGCAGATGTTATCCGGATCTAACCTCCTTGCATTCAGAAGAGCTTTTCTAGAGCTGCAGAAGTCCAAATGGAGCGCTCTCAAACGGCTAATCCACGACTTCATTGGGGACTTCTCGAGACACCAGTTTAGTCAATTTTCGGGGAGATTAGGGTCTCCGTGGTATAGGCTAGAATCCTAAGAAGCAGCATTCTCTGATCTGGAAGATTCGACCGTGTCTATGGCATTTTGAGTAGGATCACCAAGAGAATGGACTATTATGCGCTTCACCCCTTGTCAGATTGGATGACCATGGCCAATGGCATTCAATCTATAGCAGAGGAGATCCATGACCACGGCCCATGGTGTTGATCACATACAGCCTGCCATAGAAGAGGATCATTCACAAGCAAAGAAGACAGTAGTACCAGAGTTAATTCAGAAAGGCAAAGCAACTCTAACTCTCAACTCTATCTTTAAAGTATCAGCACCTTATTATAAAAATCCTAAACTTCATAATCCAACAACCTTCTGATCTACCTGACTAAGACCTGCAAGATAACCATAGCTTGCTTCTAGCCATAATCCTCGTGGGATCGAACCTGACTCGCTCAGGTATTACTTGGATGATCCAGTGCACTTGATGGTACAACAGTACGAAAGTGTGGGAATTCGTGCTACCAACGGGCAGTGGTAGGGGGCATCCTGCTTGAGGGCATTGGAGGTATCACCCACCACAGGCTCGGTGGACGGGGTCGCTCCATCTGCCAGGGGGCGTAGCAGACAGAGGCACCCAGTTCTAATTTGGGACCATGATAAACTACTGGTCTAACGGACCTGCCTGTGACGTCACAAGGATCGACGGGGTAGTCGGAGTAGAGGGCGATGACTGGGCAATCCTGGAGAATTCGGTGGCAGCCAGCCTTCTACTACAACCATGGGATGACCCACTGGACCTACCTCTACTACCCATCATCGTGTTTATACAAGGAACATATTAATAACATATTAATACCATAATAAATACCAATAAATAATAACATAAGAAAAGAAAACATTAACTTCAAGCATTAGAATGAATAAACGTTTTCATTTGTAAATTTATAAAACATTTATTGATTAAAGTAAAATCTATTAAACTCTTATTCTTGATTTGTATTTTCATTGAATTATTAGTAGTTTATATAAATTAAATTCATGCAACTCAGGTTCATGATAGTTTCAGTAATGTATGTTTGTTTCTTTTTTTTACTATGAATGTGGATTTTATTGGATATAGCATTACCTTAACTTGTTTCTAATTTGAGTTAGTTTTGTTTAAATCTAAATTTTCCTCACTCTTATGTAGTAACTATGTTTAACGTGCATCACCAACTAATAACATTCATTTTTGTCATCTATATCCAAAGTTGATTCAAAGCATACACTTTTATGATTTTAGATGAGATTTGAAACATCCATAAAATAGAAAATAATAAATATAAATGACGTGTTTTTTCAAAGCATATACTATTTAATAACTATGCTAGTTCTCATGAATTCACAAGTTTCAACCAATTTTAGCAATAATTTTCAACAACTCAATCAACAATTTAGAAGAATTTCAAACACTTTCAACTAAAATCAGAATTTAATAAACTAAACTAATCTATCTTAACCATCTAAAATCCATTAAATAACAACTTAATCTAACTAATTAACTTCTAAAATCAAACTAACTAAATAAAATTACACTTAACTAAACAGAAATTAGAAGGAATTTTAATCAAGAACCTGAAGGGAAGGGGTGTGATGTGGCAGGAATAGAGAGCAGCGAATGGGCGGTTGGAGGTGGCGGCAGTCTTTCCAGCGGCGGCAGAGCAGGGCAGAAGCGGCGGCAAAAGCAGTTGGAGCAGCAGCGACAGCGGCGGTAGGGGCTAGAGAGAGATTGGGTGGTGAAAGGGTAGAGAGAGAGAGAGGGGAATGTTAGAGAGAGAAGAGGAATTCAAAATGAAGGGGGAGGAGTTCACGGTTTCAATTTAGAGCACTATTAACGTTGGATTACCGGCAGGTTAAACCGACGGTAACGCGGTTCGAATCACCAAAACACTGCATTTCCATTAAACGTGGTTACTATCGGATTAGTCTGCTGGTAAATCCGACGCTAAAGTTGGCGCCCATTTGTCGTGGTCTCCCGCCAACATTTACGGACGGTTTTATAGTCGGGCACTACTATCCAATGGTAATTTTTTTACCTGATGAATTCCTCATCAAATTTGATGCTAAATCCGACACAAAATTTGATGGTAAACGCCACCGCTAAATCTGACGATAACTCCGACGGTTCTCAATGTTTTTCTTGTAGTGAGAAGAATAAACCACAAATAAACCTGGGTATAACATTAGTAACATGAATGTTGCAAAATTGACAAAAATAAACTCTAGATTCTGCCTGATCAACTCTACCACACACACAGGCAGAGTACCACCAAGGACCACCCTCAACTATCTCAATAATTTTTGCAAGCACAACAAAAGTTTTATTCTAAGAAATTTACAAAAAGTACAATGGACCCATGTTATGACCAAACATGATAGTATTTGCAAAATAAAACGAAAAAGGTATTAAAAAAAACACAAAAATAATAATAAAAGAATAAAGACGGAAAAAGGATTAACATAATTCCCACCCTGTTATTATCCTCAAGTGACTTCATAGTACATCTAGGTGTTAACTTTATAAAGTCTTCTTCTATCCCAACATTCTTTCTAAAATCAAGAATTTCAATGGGTTGTGATGCACTAATTCCATGAAGAATAGAGCTGTTAAAACATAGAAGAACAAATATAATTTCTGAAAAATAGCCAAAAAAAATATTGAAGACAATAAAATCAACGAACACTCAGAATATATTCACATCATTCAAAATAACAAGCTTATATACCACTTTCAAAAAGATGCAACCTCTGGAATATCAAGATTGAATCCAAACTTTGATGCAAACATGACAGTTTAAAGGTCAACTCTACCTGAAAATAAAAAATAAATACTTTGGTTACACGAATCTATAGTTAAAACGCAAAAAAATAGATAAATCTACCAAAAGAAAGCAAGACAGGTGGCACGAACCCCTACAAATCTTAACTTTGGCAAGCCTCAAAAGAACAATTGGCTGTTCAATATACCCAAAGGACAAAAATCGATTCAGTTCATCAACATAGTCACCAAATAAGGCTCATCGATTCCTACAACTAAAAACAAACAACAAAAGCACCAGCATTCTTACAAACTGGACTATAAAAAGGAAACAAAATAATTGTAAGGTAGTTCAACCAAGGGAGTGATTGTAAGGTTAAGTCTTGGGATAAAATTTGATGTATCAGCCCTGATAGAGGTCCTAAACTGGAAAATCAGCTTGAACTGATGTTTAGTGGCCCTATACAATCCTTGATTTGGAACAATAGAGAAGAGCTTCATCACATATACTTGACCCTCGGACAAAAGTTCTTTGAACCTATGAATCATAGACTTTCGAATAGTAGCTTGTATCTTAAATCCCTGTCAATCCACGAGATAAATGATATCAAATTTGGCATCACCGACCAAGAAAATAAAATGTATAATTCATATACATTAAATGAAATGACAGTTAAAAAAAAAAGGAGATATACACCTCTAACTACAAAAATAGAAGACAAAATACAAACAGCTAAACATTAAATACAAATAATTCTTCCAAAATAAAATAAATAAATCCACCAAAAGTATATTAAAGTCAGAATGACATAAGGACATAACATGCTAAATTTAATATGTTTAAGAGTTACAAACACAACAAAAAAATACCTAAATTAACCTAAGAACAATGCATTTAAAATAAAGTAAGATTAGAACATAATAGAATAAATGAGACATGCTTAAAGCATGAGAACTCACAGATTTATCAACTAAAATCATCTCCATAGAATTTGGGAGCAGCTGACCACTGAAAGTAGGAATAGTCCAAAGCCTAATCACCCTAACTTTGAGATTCTATGTTTCCTTTTCATGATTAATCTTATTAATCATATCCATGGCAGTTCTCATCTTGAAATGGGATGAAAATGATGAAAGAAAAAATAGACTTCAGTTAATATAACAAACTCTATAAGAAAATAATCCAATAGGCCAAAGGAATGTGAGAAAATTGTGAATCAACCAATGGGTTCTGGCTTTATTTATAAACACATCTCAATTGAGAAATTTGAAAAAATACATAGACTCTTTATTTTGGGAGAAAAAATGAAGCAAATAACATGAAAATTTGAAAGATAATTAGTGACCTCAGATATCTAGTGAAAGATATTTGCAGCCACCAATAAGTAATCTTCTCTATAAACCCTAAGCTAACAGCAATAGATATACAAATAGAGATATGCAGTAAACAGTTGTCCCTATCAATAATCTTCTCTATAAATCCTGAGCTAATAGCAATAGATATGAGCAAGAAAGATAATTAAAAGAGAAGAGAAAGAGAGAAAAGAGAAAGATAACAAAAACATGAGATAATATTAAGGGAAAAGCAAGAACCAGAATAAGAAAAAAGCCTATGCATAAATCCAGGGATGGTAGACTGAGGTAATGAGTACACCTTTTAGTTTAGATATAGTAGGCTTCCTATATAATTAGATTTTCAATAAAAAAATATATTATATTCCCCAATGAAAATACACACAAGCTAATTATTTATTTAGTTAAATACCCAAAATAATCGGACATCAATAATTCAAAGATTAAAAATTAATTTACCATCATCAATGAAAATAAAATAAATATATCAGTTTTTAGTAAAGTTAAAAAATTATGCATGATATAGAAATATTTTTAAATAAAAATAACCACTACGAGAAAAAAAAAACACAAACCACCACCATTTAAATACATTACCAAAACTCATAGAAACAACTCAATCAATTGTATCCCAAATTATAAAAAATAAATAACGAAATCTAAATAGCAACTAAGTATAATTTCAGCGGTGTATAATAATACAAATAAGGATAAATTTTTAACTAATTTTATTTTAAAAAAGAGGAAAATAAAATATGTATTTATACATAAATAATCAAGAAGATAAAAAGTAAAAAATCAGAGAAATAGAAAAAGAACAAAATAAAGAATAATAACAAAATACGACGACCTTCCAAAATAAAAATTAAAGAAACCAGCAGCTAAAATTGCACCCATTAACTTGTTTCTTATCGAATATTGGAGATAATATTTTTTATAAAAACTAAAGAAACTTATAAGGAGAAAGTACATTGCATTGATTTTTACAGAATATTCCACTTTTTACTACAGAAGTTTTTTGAAATTAAATACATAAAAATGTATCATTTGTCAAAATTTTTTAAAATTTTTCAAAAAAGTTTTTTAAAATAATATTTTACTTATTTTTTACACACTTATGAACTTTCACCTATCATAAAAA
>NC_029792.2:47560049-47560646 GCF_000816755.2 Arachis ipaensis
TTCACCTATCATAAAAAATAAATATTATAAAATCACATAAAAGAAAACAAAAACATAATTTATATAAAAATAAGCAAGTAGTAGTATTACTTAACTTAATTTTCTCAAAAAACTTCTTCTCCCGAACTAGGAGATACTCCACAATTAAAGAAGGGGAAAGTAAAAGAAAAAAAATTAAACATCATTCAAGTAAATTTCAAGTGGTGTACAATTATATATATAAGGCTATCTTGGTTACTACATTCACAATAATAATACTTATTATAAAAATGAAATCTGATTACTAACTTATAACACATAATTTTAATTAGAAAATAAAAAATAAAAAAGCTACAAAGCTAAATTTGATTCAATTTTTTCTGTGCAAAAATTTAAAAAAAAATACCAAAAATATTTATGATGCCTATAAAATTAATATGGACTTCATATAGAAATAACAATTTCCATTATTTACTCTTACAGAAACAGAAAAAAAATTTAATCAAAGAATAAAGAAATAAACAAAAGAGAGTAACAAATAAGGATAAGTTTTTTATTAATTTTATTTCAAAAAAGAGAAAAAAAAATATGTATTTATAAAATAAATAATCAAATAGA
>NC_029792.2:47560672-47564536 GCF_000816755.2 Arachis ipaensis
TGTATAATAATACAAATAAGGATAAATTTTTAACTAATTTTATTTTAAAAAAGAGGAAAATAAAATATGTATTTATACATAAATAATCAAATAGATAAAAATTAAAAAATCAGAGAAATAGAAAAAGAATAAAATAAAGAATAATAACAAAATATAATTGAAGAAGGGGTGAGTACCCAAAAAAATTTAAATAGCATCCAAGTAAAATTCAAGTGGTGTACAATCTATCTATTTTATTATATAAAAATCAGATTTCTGCCACTTAATGATGGAGTTGACGTGGCATGCTTCTAAGAATGTTTCTTAATTTATTTCTTTTAACTCATTAAATACAAGTTATTACGATAAACTATCTATATCAACTATTTGATTTGATTAGATATTTAAATATCATACAAATTTATTATAATTTATATCAATTTGATCTGATAGTATTTCCTAATTTATTTATTTTAATATTCTATTAATATTTTTTAATTTATTAAACCAAATTTATTGTGTGTACTAATTAATTAATTTGATTAATTTATTAGTCATTAAAATAATAAATCTAGGAATAAAATAGACAACTGAGATATTTTTAACTAATAATTAAATCAAATCAAATCATATATATTGAGTTAAATTCAAATCATGTGAATTAAGGACTAAATTAAAATAAGATAATTTCTTACTTATTCAAATTGAGTGCAATAAATACAAATTAATTTTGTTAGATAATTATAGTTGTCTGGTCTACTATATATAGATGGTCACACAAAATTATAAGAATCGTGATTTTTATCGCTCTTGCTATTTCAACTCTTCTTTTTTTTCTTCTTTTTTTCTTTATGTATGTATAATTCAAAGTGGCCAATATATTTTTTTATGGTATTAGATAGAAGAATATTTGTTAAAATGAATATACTCATTGACTCATTGTAATATTTTTTTTTCAATTGTTATATTTTTATGTCAGTCGTGTAAAGTGGTGTAAATTCTTTGAAGGCACAAGATAATAAAATAGGTTGACTTTAATATCATTAGAAGCTAAATTTAATGGTTCAAATAAGTACCACTAATTATGTTAAAAAAAATAATTTTGTAATAATAATGTGATGTATATATTAATTTTTTCGAGTAAATTCATTTCAAAATATAGAAATTAAACTCAATTACGCTAAAATTTTAAAGGTAATATAGAATTTGACAACAAAATTAACATTTATTAAGAAAATAAATTTATTTATGGCTATTTTCTAATGATAAATAATAACAAGACTTATGAAAAAACTATTAATGTCATCATTCTTATTAATTAAATCATAATATTAGGTAGTTGATAGTTTCATAGGCCGAAATTATTAAATAATTATGTAAAAAATAGCAACGAACAAGCAATAAGGATTCAGAAAAAATCTATTATATAATACCAATTTCCTAATTAAAATATGTCAGATATCATATTCTTATATATTCTATTTATTATCTATTTTATTATATAAAAATCAGGTTTTTGCACTTAATGATGGAGTTGATGTGACATGCTTACGAGAGTGTTTAGCGATTTGTCTCTTTTAACTCATTAAATACAATTTATTATGATAAATTAACTATATCAACTAATTGATTTAATTAGATATTTAAATATCACATAATTTATTATAATTTATATCAATTTGATTTGGTAATATTTTTTAATTTATTTTTTTAATATTTTGTTAGAATAATTAAATCAAATAAAATCATATATATTGAGCTAAATTTAAATCATGTGAATTAAGGACTAAACTAAAATAAGATTATTTTTTTCTTATTCAAACTGAATGCAATAAATAAAATTAATTTTGTTAGATAATCATGGTCTTCTGGCCTTTTATATATAAATAGCCACACAAAATTATAAAAATCATTATTTTTATTGTTTTTGCTTTTTCAACTCTTTTTTATGTATAAATATACTCAAAATGAGAAGGTATGGACGAATATTTCATTAATTGTTTGTTTGACAAATATTATAGTCTGAAAATGTCTCAATTTAGGCATTCTACCGATGTCGATGGAAGTTGAACCTGTAGTAATTTAGGGTGGCCATGATATTTTTTATAGTATTACATAAAAAATATTTTTTAAAATGAATATACCCGTTGTAATTAATTTTCTTTGTCAATTTGTTATCTTTTACCTAACAAACAATATCCATATTGAATATATTATTTTCATCAGAAGCCATACATAATTGATTGATAATTCTATATATATATATACAAATACTCATGTGGTAACTAAATACCATATTGTTATCTCGCTAAAGTTAATTCTCCTATGATAATGCGAATGTATAGCACTATCAGATGAAAATTGAGGTAGGTGATCTTTTAGGCCTAATCACGGTTGAAGAAGGTTTGAAAAAGGTATAATAATATTGTGTTTGGCAAGAATATATGGAATTTTAAAAGGTTGAAGTATAGGTTTAGTTCTTATAATTAACATATTTGTAGATAAAGTGCATAGTAGTAGATAAAAGGATAGCTAATAAAAGAATAAATGGTTAAAACTTCCTCAATACTAATAATCATAGTGTATGATAGGTGTTCTATAATTTTTTTTTTGATTTGATTGTTTCTTTATTATTATATGGTGTTCTGTTTAATTTATGCTAAAAAGACTTATAATAATCATTTTATCGTGGTAGTGTAAAAGTTGTAGGTATTATATTTACTTTGTATGCTCTTAAATTTCATATTCTTGATGGATATTTGTGACTGAGTAATTATTAAAAGAAATTGGTTTAATATATATTTTATATTCTATTTAAATTATAATAGTGAGTAATTTCATTTTTTAACAAAAATATATCTTAATTTTTGTCATTCATCTTTTATATTTATTGATTATACTAATTTTTTTACAGTATTTTTTATCAACTACATGCATTATTTTTCTGCCTTTTTTTACTTTTTTAATTATTTTATTACCTTATTTTTAATTATTTATTTTACTTTCACTCCTAATTATGTTTATTGTATTTCATTTTATCTTAGTTTCAATATCATAGTTGACGTTCAATTATATAAAATTCAATAGTTTCTTTCAAAACATGCTTAAATATATTATCTATTATATACAATCATTAGGATAAACAAACAAATATAAATTGAATATATAATTTAATTTTAATTTAAACTAAAAATTAAATAAATTGTCAGAAAAATAGTATCTTCTCAAAATATATGATTTCACAAGTTATAATATGTGGGATAAATCACCTTTATAAACCATTTGCAAACCAATCTTACGTATATCCCCCAAAGTAAAAAAGGCTACATGCATGTCTCAATTTACATATCTGTGTAAATCAAATTTATGGAGATTGAATTATGTGTTTTCGTAGTAAATCGAATCTATAAGATTCGAATTACTTGGATATTATCTATGCTACTAAATCGAATGAAGGAGATTCCTAACTACCAAAGCTCACGCTTCCGGCTGCGTAACTCTGATAGCTCGGACATTACGACGACACTTATACTATTTAATACCCATATAAAATGGATGGAGACGAGGACATAGGTACTCACTCCATGGGATTCATTAAATCTACACGAATATAAGATTACTGATTTATTCTAATTTATATATACATAAATTCATTTCTTAAATTTAGTAACCCTAATTTCTGCCTCCAATTCGAATTCTTCATTTTTCTTCCAGACTCATTCTCAGCCTCAATCCTGTCTCTCTCTCTCTAACTCACTTTATCTGCCTCTGAAGTCCGTCACTACGTCGCTCAGTATCATCCAAAAAATATTATGTTATATTATTATGTTAAAATATATTTTTATGTTTTCTCCTTTTGAAATGTTATTTTTCATAACGAATATA
>NC_029792.2:47564556-47565116 GCF_000816755.2 Arachis ipaensis
TAGATTGGGTTGAATTATATTGAATTGATTATTTTATAATTATTATATTATGTCTTTTTGTGTTTATTTTTTTCAAAAGTTTTCAAAAAATATTCGTAGATATCCAAGGTGATCTGCGTTCCTAAGGGGGTAATTAAACAGAAACTTGCAATGACGGAGACGGAATTGGAGCATTTCTTTTTAAATAGGAGTGAGGGATGGGAAGGGGACTTCTAACGCTTCCCTGAGTACTCATTACCATATCTAACTAGCAATGGAGATCCAATCTGAGCTGATTTAAGAGGGGACGCGTGGACTTCATCTGCATTGGGCCTTTAAGGTAATGGACCTAAATCGAATTTGGGACCCTAACAATGGATTTTAGTTGATCTTGCTTGCGTTGAGGTTTTACTAGCTCCAAATATATCTTGAATTAATATTTTGAATCATTGTTATAACAAATACTATATTATTTAATATTATAACACTTAGCATATGTAAAAGTTGGATATATTTACAAGAATTTTTTAATTCAAATTAAAAAATTTTAATAATTTTTTAGTTTATATATTATTTACTAA
>NC_029792.2:47565468-47566409 GCF_000816755.2 Arachis ipaensis
AAATTATTAAATGCTGAATATTTTGTATTTAACTAATTTATTTTTTTATTGAAATTAAAAAAGGATGAGTTGTTAATCAATTTTAAATTTAAATTTAAATTTGAATAAGAAAAAAATTTAAATTTTATCTCACTAACCAGAATTAATTTCAAGATAAAAAATTACTTTGTACATTATATATATTGTAGGAAAATATGGTCATTTACTATTTTTTAATAGTAAATATTGTCAAATAAAATGGTGTAAAAAATTAGAAGAAAATGTATTTACAAATTTAGGAAATATTAATTTATTTTTCAATAGAATAAATTATATATTGAATAACAAAAGTTGTTATTGGTTTCTCTTCACACTAACTAATACTCAATGATGGTGTTTCGGTACACCATGTTACCAAGAAATATTAATCGATCTAATAACTTTTGTAATGACATAAGTTTATAAATTTAAAAATTTAAAAATTATTTCATAAAATGTGAAGTTTTAACCAGTAACAATGTTGATCATATTGTTTTGACTTCAAGAATGAATACGATATCAACAAATAAAATTGTCCCAAGTAAATTTCAACAAAGACAAAAGTCCATAAGTATTGCTATTAATGAAAAATTAATCTATTTTAAAGACAAATATAATTTTTTTGTATGGATTTCTTAACTCGGCAAGTCGAGAACTAATCCACCACATATTGATGCTCTATTTATTAAGGGTCTGTCGTTAACTAATGGATTGTTATACACACAAGACGAGATTCGAACTCCAAATATTTATTTAAGCAGACAAATGAGATGACTATTCAACTAATCCAAATCAATTAAAATAAATATTAATTATTTTTAATATTTTTAAGTTATAAAATATTTATAATAATAATTACTATATATATTTTTTATTTAAATTTTAATAAAAAAATTTATATAATTTTATGTATTACCCCGTAT
>NC_029792.2:47567052-47568019 GCF_000816755.2 Arachis ipaensis
AACATAGGAACATACACTAGTTATATATAAAAAGTTATGTTAGTTACCACATTCACATCAGCAGTGCTTATTATACAAATAAAATCTGATTATTAACTTACAACACATCATTTTAATTAAAAAAAATATATAAAAAAGATAGAAAAGATATGAAGCTAGAATAGAATTAAGGTTCATCACTATCCAGATAAATAGATTCTTATTCCAGATTTACGGTTCAATAGGTTATTAAAAAAGAAAAAATCTACCATCAAATAAATTTATCTTTGGTTTCTAATATAGAAATTGCAAAACTTATATTACTGAAATCAGTAATACAGAAAGGAAAAGAAAAATGCTTCAACCTCTTAATACCAAATCACCTTATTTTTCTCTTTTCAATAATTAAATGTAAATTTTGAATGTTAATCATACGTCTTCAAAATAAAATAATCAAGAAATTTTAAAAATTTTAACAAAATTGAATTCTCTAAATTAAGATAAAATTATACATTCAAATAAAAGGATTATTTGGTTTTCTAACGAAGTTATAAATTCATGTACAGTATAGAATTATTTGAAAATAAAATAAAACGATGATTGGAGTAATAATTAATATAACAAACACACACAAAATAACTGGTCAACTCCACCAATTCTATCAACTCCACAAAGAGCGGCATTTTGGGATCAGTGTAGTCGGATCCCAATAAAAAAAAAACAAAGAATAGTTAGTTCGTATCACCTATGAGAAAAACAACATTAATTGTGTGCATATTGATTATTTACTGCCATAGAAGAATTTGTATATAGTTCAGCTTTAAAGTTCTCTAATCACTGTGATTGAAGATATCAAAGAAAATTCTTAAGTGATACTTACAAAATTTATGCTATAATCTTTGATTATTAGAAATGGAACAATTAGAAACCAAAATACACAATCAGTGAACAATATCATAAAAATGTTTTTTTTTTTTTCCTCTGATCA
>NC_029792.2:47568173-47573578 GCF_000816755.2 Arachis ipaensis
ACAAGTGTTCCTATCTTAAAGAATAAATGTAAAGAATTCATTTTAAGATTGAGCCAAAACTGCCTCTAATCACATGCACACCTTGCATTTATAAGGCTTTGTTTGGTTGGAAGGAAAGAAATAGAAAAGAAAGAAATAGAAAGGAAAGAAATTGAGTGGAATTTTATTTTCCTTAGATATGTTTGGATGAAAGGAAAATGAGAAGGAAGGAAATAGTATATAATGTTATGAAAAGACAATTTTATCCTTAAATATTTTAAAATATATTAAAAATAGAGGATAATATTGGAATATTGATACAAAATACATTTTTCTTTCATTTTCCATTCATTGTTGGAGGGAAAAATTTTTCAATGGGTCCCACCCATTTTTTACACTATTCATTATTTTCCTTTGATTTTTCCATTCAACCAAACAAAGAAAAATAGTTGTTTTCCTTCCTATTTCCTTCCTCTCATAACAAACACACCCTTAGGAAACAGTCACGAGTGTCTAAAAACAGCGCCAACAATGGAAGAAATAATGAATTAAACAAAAAAATTTGAATTCCAACAAAAAATTAGCACCAAATAAATTCTTTGGTGTTTTGACAACCTAATTTTCATACCAGTAATTCAATCATGGAACATATAGTCATTCGTAACAATGCATAGTCTAAGACTCTTTAATAAAAATATATAGCAGTTGATAAACTCCAATTTTAGGGTATATTTTGTATTGAATTTAGTGGATTTATCAACTTATCACACATTTATTCAATAAAATAGCATGATTTTGTAATTCTCCTTAAATTGTGTCTAATGATTAAAAACATGTTTTTTTAGGCCTTAAAATTGCTAAATATAATTCACTTTAATTACATTTGATGCATTGATATGTTTGTTGAGTGATTCCACGTTTAGAAGGCAAAGATTGGGTTGAAGAAATGAAGAAAAAGCATGTAAAAGTGGAAAATTCACGAAGAAATGAAGTTTTGGAAATCTGCCATGCGAGGCGTACGCGTGACCCACGTGTACCCGTGACCAGAACTTTGTCAAGCAACGCGTGCGCGTGACCCAGGTGTACGCGTGACAAGCGTCACGTGACCTCATTAAAGGCAACACGCTGGGGCGGTTTCTGAGTTATCCAGGTTCAAATCCAACTCATTTCTAAAACTATTAGAGGCCTAATTCAAGAAGCAGCAAGGGGAGAGCAATTAGAGTAGATTAGTAACATGTCTTAGGTCATATTCTAGAGAGAGAAACTCTCTCTTCTCTCTAGAATTAAGTTAGACTAGGATAGATTTCTCTTAGATTTAGTTTTAATTGCTTGTTTTGATTTAGTTTCCTTTACTTTTCCTTATTCCATTGCTTTAATCTTCTTAAAGTTAATTTTCTTTTTATGTCACGTTTATGTTTATAAACTCTTTTTGTTGAATTTAATTTCCATTTATGCAATTTGATTTTTCTTTTTTTATTGTTATTTAATCTAGTTGTTATTATTGTTTTCTTGCATTTGGTAACCATAGATTTTATATTCTTGCAATTTTACCATACTTTCCTTTTATGCCTTCCAAGTATTTGATAAAATGCTTGGTTGGATTTTAGAGTAGATTTTTATATTCTTGGCTTGGGTTAGTAACTTGGGTAATATTGAGTTACTAATATCCAAGTGATTGATAATTTGTTTCCATTGACTCTAGTTGTCACTAAATTAATTAGTGAGTGGCTAGGACTTATGGACTAGGATCAATTAAGCTCACTTGACTTTTCTCTAGTTTTGGAGATGACAAAGTGAGAATGATCCTTGGAATTATCATGTTGTGGTTAGTAACAAGGATAGTGAACCTTAACCATTAACCCTTGTCAAGACATTTTTACCATTTGAGTTTCCTTTATTTTCTTGTTATTTACTTTCTTGTTCATCATTTCAAAACCCAAAAAATATTTTCTCATAATCAATAATATGCACACTTCCCTACAATTCTTTGAGAGACGACTCGAGGTTTAAATACTCTCTATTTTTATTGGATTTAACTTAACTGACAAACAAATTAAACTGTGATTGAGCGTTGTTTGCCGGTTTAGATCTATACTTCAATAAAATTATTTTGTGAAAATTTTTAACCAATAATTTTCCTTATATCAACAGTAAAAAATAAATTAAAAAATAACTAAACTTAAATCCAAATATCTAACACCTTAAATTTCAAATAAACTCGTTATCTTCACGGTTTTTACAAACTTCAAAAAAAAGAAAAATGTTCATGACACTCATCACATTGACATAGACCTCATATACACATAAAAATCTCCATTCTTTATCACCACAAAAATAGAACAGAGCAAAATAATAGATAAATAAATTAAAAAATAAAGAAATAAAGAAAAAAAGTAAGCCCCACAAATAAAAACAACTAAATAACCATAAAGATACCAAAAACGTCAATCACTAATACAAAATTGTTATAAAAAAAGCCACTTTACTTTATCATCAAAGGCTTAATTTCATTCTGTAAAATTACCAAATATTCACCAGTTTGATTATTTGATAATGAAATGCTAGTTTTAACAGTCCTTCTTAACAGCACTAGGAATTTCTTGAGATTTTAAGATTTTTGTGTTTAACGCATACCTATCTTCTTTGCCTTGGTGCTCTGAATCCTCGTCAATCTCTAATTATGTGGGTCTAGCAACCAATTCTTCATCCACACCTAAGCCTTTAGCTTCATCCAATCACACTTTGTCGTTCGATAATCACTGAAATTAACTCTTACCATATTCGTATGCTGCATCAATCTGTCAATTGAATTTTGCAAACGCCACACGTTTGATAAAGCAGATAATAGTAATTAATTAGCATTAAAAATAAAAAAACACAAAATAGAGTACGAACCTGCTATTTGCGGATTTTGAATGACCGGCGAAATGAAAGATGAATAGAGAGAAAAAGGTAACGATAAAGTGATGGAATATTGTGAATCCTTATTAATCAATTGTTAATTTCTTTGTTTAACATAAAAGTTGAATCTACAACAAAAAGATTCAAATAATAAAGACATCACAATAATTCTCTTATATAACAAAAATAATCATGAGTTAAAATTCATGCTATTATGGCCAAATTTTTTTTTTACAAATTAATTATTATTTCTTGATGATTCAAATATAGATGGCTCTGATATCACTTGTTAAAAATTCTAAAATTTTCTTAATCGCAAGATCATCTACGTTAAATCATTAAGCAAAAAATACTTGAATGCGAAAGCGTATTTGAATTCTTAAGTATAATCGAGAGAGTTTAATTCTTTGATCTTTCTCAACCAAAACTTTCTGTATCCCTAATAGGTCTTAATCACAACTCTTTTAATGGAGATTAAAACTCTGAAATCACTATTTATATTTCAGTGTGACGTCCATTAAATCTTAAAGTCCAAATAAAATAGTATTTCTGTTTTATTTTTATCATTTGATTCTAAATCAAAAATAATAATGACTTATTTAATTCAATATTTATAATAATAAATAAGATTAATATTATATAAGTCATTTAATATAAAATAACTTAATTTTATGATTATGATTGATATATGTATTGTCCATAAATAGATTAGGATATTAATAATTTTCTTCTTGTTGATTTGGGAGAGAAAAAAAAAAAAAAAGAAGGAATTAGGAGAAGGGGAGGATTATAGGAAGAAGATGATTTGGAGGTTTATACCACGTAGGCTTCTACCAGAAAAGTGATGGTAGTTGTAGGTGGATTTGGAAATTGATGAAGAATGTTGGAGATTACAGGTGAATTAGGGTTAGAGTTTGGAATTGATTAGGTTATGTTTGAGGGATAATTTATGATTTTTTAAATTTTTTTAGAATTTGAATAAATTTATCTATTAAAATTTATTTTTTATGGTTATAAATTAGTTATAATTATTTTATTATTAAATTTATCAATGTTATAATATTTTATGATCAGTTGTAGTATTTTATTAAAAATAAATATCAAGTGTATACCGATGAATACAACGTACAGCTGGCGAGAAATAATGTAATAACAAATTATAGTAGATAGTTTTTTCTCAATTCATGATTTCAATATCAAATTTTACAAAAGAAAAATTGTGTCACCTTCTCATAAATTGGAGTCTTAATTAGATATTAATATTATGTTGTATAGTTTGTATTTGGAACATGATTATTTCCTATAAACAGATTTTTGCCACCTTTTTTTTTCGCAATGATTGTCATTTATTTTTTCTTTCATCAATATGTTCCGTGAAAGAAACATTTGATATTTTGGGTGGCACTAATAACTACGTGCAAAACGATTCCCTACTACTTAGTTCATACCTTATAATATGAAGAAATCATGAATAATGGACCAATCTTGTACCGAAAAGTAACATGGCATCTCAGTCCTGGTTTCTGCCTCAACCACATTTTATTATTTTATTATACACATACGTTCATTTGATTGATGCCAGGTCTATGTACAAAACGTATAGCATCGTGGCACGAATGAAACTCACAAATTTTGAATTAATAATTAGGGCATAGCTTTTTTTATAATGTTGACTAGACAAGCCTAGCTAGCTAGTAGCTACTAGCTAGGACTAGGAGGACCCATGTCAAATCAAAGATCTTTGGTGCAATATTTAGTTGCCTTAAGGAGAAACCAATTGAAAAATGTGTGGCCTTCAAATTTTTAGGTACGTTCCATGCAGGTTCCATATAGTATAACGGTAGAGAAAACTACGGCACAAGTATGTAATAGTTTAACTAAGCTTCACACAGTTCTTGGAAAGAGAAGTGTTACCTAACAATCATGCAATGGGCAAACATCCTAACAATTAATCCGATTACTTAATGAGCCATTCAATTCAAAAGCTTAATTTGGTTAACAATTCCACTACTTAACCAATAAAGATTTTATCAACTTTTGCCAATTTTTATTTTGTTTAATAGAAATATCTTTGTGAATGTATCTAATAAAAATATTTTTTTTTTATAATTGTATCTAATAAAAATATCTTTGTAGATATATCTAATAAAAATATCTTTAATATTAATTATTGCTGGTAATAAATTGACAAATAATATGTTAGTATCTAATACTTTTTCTTTGAATAATAAAGTTTATATTAACTATCAAAGTATTATACTAGAGATATTTCCTTTTATACTATTATGTATACACACGCATACTGTAAATAGTATTGCTTCGGTAGGATATAAGGCCAATAATAATTTAGATTCCAAAATTCACAGATGAATTCGACCTGAATTAATTATCTTCATTAAATTTTTTATTGACTTATAAAATAATAATCTGACTATTTTAAAGTTGGTCCATTATATAAAAAAATAATTTGATGTGCTATGAGTATAAAGCAATCTAACACGAGTATTTAATTGTTAAACGTCATT
>NC_029792.2:47574722-47589776 GCF_000816755.2 Arachis ipaensis
TCAACAAAAATATCTATTTTTTATATTAACAATATAAATAGCCATCTAAAAGAATAAATATAATTTAAATAATTATATAAAATATTTTATAATATTAATACATCAAAATTAATTTACATTTGTAAACAAAAATTTATTTAATTTTTTTATTATAATTGATTTTGAACGAAAATTATATAACGGATGGATGAAAGGTGAGTTTTTACCATATCTGTTAACTAATAAGTACTAATTAAGTCAAGTCAACTATTAAGTCCAACTCCACAAAGTGTGTATCATTTGAATTTTGAAAGATATGCTAGGACAATTGTCTCCTTTTGAATGTATCATACTCAAAAGATCGGATTAAATTAAATAAAAATATCTTCATTTAAGTTGATATAAAATTATAAAGATTATACTAGTGATTAATTAATAAAAATATCCGGGTGCAAGACGATTCCCACCATTTTTACCACTAGCAATACACAACCCCTGCACCGGATTAATATAAGCAAAAAGTTTTAAAACGTTGAAGCTTATATGTCAGAAACAAACAAAAAAATTGGTTAACTATACAAGAAATAATCTATTTTCAAGGGTTAGTTATCCTCATATTACTAGAAGTCACAAATGTAATTTCTAAAAAGAAATATCAGTTAATAAGATATCATCAATTTTTTAACATAACATGACGGTTCAACAAAAAATGCTTGTGAGCATTTTAACACATTTTTCATCCAAGAATGTTCCTCATAACATGATATGGCCGGTGCAATCCTCATCATCTAGATTGACTAAATAATAAAGTAATCAGATGAATTTCCAGGGACCTACATGACTGGCAAAGCTATATATAGATTTTCCAATAATACGAAAGTGAGAGTACGAAATATCTACTAATAATAATAATAAAATAAAGTGCAAATATTGATGGGAGAAAGTGATTGTGTCATAACCAAAGAATTCATTTTCCAAGTTTGTTTTATATATTATTTTACTTCATAAAAAAATTATCCAAGAAATAGTAAATATTGTGCTGTTATATTATAATTTTAGAAATATAATTATTTATATATTTTTTAATTATTAATTTTATTTTTTTAGGATAAATAATTTCATACTACAAGAATTTAACAAATTAGCGACGAATTTTTGCGAGAAATATGTTTTGTCACTAATCCGTCACTAACTTGCGAGGAATTAGTGACGCACTAACGACAAAATTAATGAGCGGTCACAAAATACCTGAACTTGAGAAAAGCGACTGATTAGCGAGAGATTTACGAGTAAGTTTGTTTCTCGCAAATTGACTTTTGTGACTAAAAAAAGAGCGGGAAAAATTTCCTCACTAATTTGTCACAAATTAATTAGCGAGTGACAATGTTCTAGCAAATCAATCACTTAGGGGTTCAATCGAATAAAAGTAAAGTAACGAGTGAAATTATTGTCACTATTCCGTCGCAAGTGTTTGATATACAATTAGCGAGAAACAATTCACACACTAGTTCGTCGCTAAATAAACTTTGTGTGAAATGGCTAATTAGTGAGGAACAACGTTCCTAGCTAATCCGTCACGAAGAATTGAAATGCATTTTGCGATGGATAATTTCCTAGCTAATTTGTCACCAAAGTTTTTATTTATTAGCGAGCAACTAGTTTCTCGCTAATTTGTCGCATAATATTGTAAAATTCAAAATAAGAGTAGCGACAGAAAATAGTCGTCGCTAACTCGTCGCAACAGATAAATCATTTAGCTAAGGAACTGTTCCTCGCTAATTAGTCGCTAAAGTGGAAATACGGATATTGAGCGCCTAGAACCTAAGTAGTGAGAAATTTGCGACCGTTTAACAACTGACACAGTTTGTTCGCTGATTTCAAGTCGCTGATTAGCGGGCGAAATACATTTGTCGCTAAGTTGTCGCAAGTTTAATTTAGCGAGCAACTTGGCAAATGCAATCTTGTCGCAAAGTAAAAGCTATATCCTACCTATTTTGTAGCAAATTACTCGCTAATCTCGTTGGAAATCCGTCGCAGAGTTATAACAAATCCAAAACTGATCAAGAAAATTTTATAAGTAACTAGTCGCAATTGAGTCACTAATCAAAAGCTTATTTAGTGAGGAATTAGTGACCGTTTAACAACTGATATACTTTTCTCGCTTATTTCATGTTGTTACTAATTTATCAGAAAAAATATTAGTCCATCTTGCTACTAATCACTAACCACTATATACATCCATGGAAAATTAATGAAAAAATCATTAAAAAATTAATACAAATGATTTTAATTTATTTATTTTAATATAAGATCATTGATATTTACATAAATATTTTCGTATTTTTTTAAAAAAAATCTTATCTACCTTATAAAATATTTTTTAAAATTTAAATTCTTTTAAAAAAAATCAAAATGAAAATTTGAAAACAAAAGAAAAAAAAGTAACTCAAAAAACAAAAAAGCATTTAATTTCAAAAATTTAAAACGTACCTATAAGAACTTTTTTTTATTATTTCAAATAAAAAATTGCGTATAAGCATTATTTCTAATGCTTTAAATCAAAATTTGAAAATTCTATTATCGTTACATGAAAAAACTAAAATGAGCCCTATTATATATACTATATATGAGATTTGAGATTGAGAATTTGAGATCTTGTTATACATTGATGCAAGACGTAATCAATTCTTATGCGTTCGAGCAAAAAACCAGTGAATCGGATCCTAATCCAGTTCGGTTTATTCTTTGAACCGTTTAAGGAAGAAAACCGGTATGATCCGATAAGAATCGGATCAAATCGGCAAGAATCAGTGTAAACCGGTCTAACCAAATCGGTTTGCGTGAAATTTTTTTTAAAAATGTCTCCATCAGGTGGAGCAATCCAGTTCGGTTTACTCCTTGAACTGTTTAAGGAAGAAACCGGTCAGCATGAAAATTTTTTTAAATTTTTTTAAAATGTCTCCACCAGGTCTCGAACCAAGAACCTTGGAGCAAAAACAACCTCCACTTGCCAATCAACCATTGCACTTCTTATTATTATATTTGACAAATACTAATTATATAGTATACAAAAATATCTAATTTAATTTATTTTTTATTTTTTCTATTTTTCAAATTAATTATATTTTAATTATATACCATTGTTAATATAAATATAAATTTCACTAAAAATTTATTAATTTACTTGATCTATTTTAATGCTAGTATTGTGATTAAGGTTATTTGTTTTGATATTAGTGTTAAAATCTACTGATATTATAATTAGATGATATTATAAACTAATCTATTAAGAGTAATTGTTCGGTTGCTCGGTACCAGACGGGTCGGAGTGAAGCTTCAGTTGGTGAGACGAAGAATCGCCTGGTTCTGGGTTACTGGGTTGGAGGTGGAGTAGTCGACGTTCTGAGCTCTTCGTGCGGAGAAGGGGGTGTCACCTGCAAAGACACTCCGACGCTCTAGTCAGTCAGGTGTGCAGGCGAAAAAGGTATAAAGTGATGTGTGTCGTACCTTGGGTGAGGAGTAGGACCCTCCCCATATATACTGTGTCAGAAGTGGATCCCGTAAGAACAGATCCACCTTCCTCGAAGTTTCCTCTTATAGCTGTAGTGATGAGCTGCCAATGATGCGTGTCCGGGTCGATGGTTGAGTGGCTCGTATCCGACTGAATCCTAACCGCCGCTGCTGTCAGAAGAACGAACCTGGAAGGAGAAGGACGAGGTCCGTTCTTGCACCGTCCTGCTCCACCGCCGCCGCTGCCGTCGATTGGGGTCACACCGTTGCTGTTGCGCCCTGTTTTCGTTGATAGAGCCACTATTGAGAGTCTGTCGTCAGAGAAGCATCGTCGGCGTTGCTGCTGCGAACTATTTCAGCTACTGCCCTGGTATTGCTCGGTCACCACAGCCTCCTTTGTCCTTGTCTCTGAATTCTGTACCATTCACGACCTATTTTGATTATTGTTATTCTTGCTTGCCGCTTCTGCCTCCGTCGAAAGGAGTGAGAACGCCGTCGAACAGAATGTGAGAAGGGAGAGGAGTTGTGTTCTTTCGTTGTCGCCGTCGTTGCCGAAACCAAGACAAATTTACCGGTAACTCTGCTGTTTCCATTCTTGAATTTGCGCTACTTCCATTTTGTTCCTTAGTCTTTTTCTGTACTGGTAAGGAAAACCCATGTCTCTGTTTAAAACTCCTGCCTTCTCTGTTTGCTGATGGAACTATCATAGGAGATAGTGTTGATGATAATAAAGAACTGTTAGAGTTGCTGCTGCTGCTAGTTTGGTTCGAGTCTGTTGCTGCTACAAACTAAAACAAAAGAGGGGTTTGCTGCGCTTAATTATCGAATTTCGGCTAATCGAGGTAGGGGGTTTAATTTAAACGGTTTTAATTTAAGAATGCTGAAAAAGTTTATTGGATAACTGCAAATAGGTATAATAATTGTGTGATTGATTGATTATATGAATGTTGAATTGTGGCTGAGATTGTGATTGGAATGATTGAGATTTTGGTTGGAACTTTGATTGAATTCGTTGATTTTGTGAAATTGATCATGCGTGGTTTATGAATTGTTTGATGAGGGATTGTTGTGAATTCTGTATTTTGATGGATTAACTTGAAATTTTTGTTATTAAACTGGTTATATGATTATTGTAATGGACTTAGTTGGTGATTGATTGGAGTTGGGTTTAGAGAATATTTGGAGGAATGAATCTTGAAATGTTGAATTGATTATTGAGAATCTGAGTTTTGAAATTAAATGGAAACTTTGGAAGTAAATCGGATATTCAACAGTAATCGAAATGATAAGAGAGTAAAAGCTAAGTAAACTAGGATGAAATTCGTTGTTGGAATTTAATTTTGAGAAGTTTGAATTAACTGGAGAATTAGTTGTGATTTTCAAAATTAAACTGAAAAATCTGATTTCCTGCATTATCTTTAAATGAAATCGGTAACTTTGAAAAGCTATAACTAATTCTGTGATGATTGGAATTGCGTGAGACCAAGTATGGATTAAGCTTGGGTATATAAGGAGCTGGACTGGGGAATTTAAGACATTTTTGTTAAGTATATGATTTATGGTGAATTTTTGAGTTATGGTTGTGGAATCTGATTTTTACTGCAGAATTTTTAGAACAGCAGTAACTTGTTGGCTCTTCTGTGAGTGTTTCGAATTGAATTTTGAAATGGAACCAATTTTAAATGAAACTTTAGTCCTATTATTTTAATGCTGTAAAATTTCAGAACGGTTGGACTTGTAGTTTTAAAGATATGAATTTTTGAAAGATGATGCATTATGCAGTAAAAGCCAGATTCTGTTTCCTTAAATCAGTAACTTTGAGAGTTTATAACTTTGGATTCTGGATAGATATTGAGATGGAACCAATTGGAGTTGAAATTTAAGTATGTTTAGCATATGTGATTTAAATTTCAGGGCTGTCAATGTTTTAATGAGTAAGTTATGGGATTTGGAAGAGGATATGTTCATTAACTTTTAAACAGAATTCTGCAGAAAATTACTCAACTTATAAGTTATATAACTCCTTCATTAAAAACGATATTGATCTGAAACCAATTGGAAAAGAAACCTGTATGAGTGAAGTTGAACCACATTAATTTTTAAGGTCGTTGGATTTAACTTGGATTTTATATTGAATTTTGAATATCACATGCTGCTGTTTTCTGATTTTAAGACACTGCAGAGCAGTCACGGTTTTGCTTCTATTCCCGATGTTAGAGTAAGCAAAAAATTATGATTTTTCATTTAATAGAAAGCTTAATCCGAGACGGTTGTATGGATATAAAGTTTGTGCAATTCCGAATTCATTTGATATTTTAAAAACAAAATTGAAATTAGGCTGCCAATGTTGTTTTGGTAACTACCCTGGGTATAGGGTTTAAAAATTGATTTTTACACTATTATCAAGTATTTTGAGAATATATTGTTATGGTACTTGCTGATAAAAGGTTGGTGAAATGTTGAGAAAGAGGGAACCCGTATGGGTGGCTAAGTTCTATTTTTAGAGGAGGTTATGTTCGAATTTTTATAAAAGTATAAGGTTGTAATTAAAACGAATATTTAAGACTTGTTTAAAGACGATAACTTTGCTGATTCTTTTGAGAAAAGATTATTTGGTTTATGAGGTTGTTGGCAAGGGCGTGGAAAGAAGGTTAACATCCTCTACTGATTTAGTTGGTTGAACTTGCATAAATTACTACTGTAGAGTGATGTTATTGAACCTGTTTTCTGATGCAATCTCTTTTAATGGGAATCAATTCTTTGATTTTTGGTCAGTGTTAAATAGTCAATTATTGTACTCTCTTTTTTCAACGTCTCTTATCAATTATTCAGCTATTTGCTGGCTCATGCTATTTTCGACTCACCCTGTTCTCTTCTGTTGAGAGGAGCTGAAAATGAATCCTGTTTGTGTTTCTTGGTAAAGTTTCTACTTTAATTTCTCATCTTGCTTTCTTCTATTTGATTCTGTTGTTTATCTTGATTAATTTTTTTGCGTGCAAACAAGAATCACATGATGTTGTGTAGTGTAGTGTAGTGCCTTTGATTTTGACTGTTGGATTCTTTATAATTATGAAAATTCTTTTCTTTTCTTTTTTGTTGAATTTCTTGCTACTTCTTTGGTGATCATCTTCTATAAATCCATTTATGGAATTTTTCATCATGGGTTAGTTTGGCTTATAGTTCTATGACCTCATGTATGGACACAAAATTTTCCATTTTTCTATTGATTCATGTTACTTTTCCGTAATCTGCAGAACTGATGAGGTAATCAACACTCAATTGATGGTTTCTCGGTAAATTCTCCAAAAATGGGTCAAGCATTGTTCTCCATATTTCAGCTGGAAATATTGGCATTACATTTGCAGCATGTAAATTAAATTATTAGTTTTATTATAGAATTGTAATTTTTTTAATTATAATTATAGCATGTAAAGAATTTATGTAAATCAATAAAAAAATCAATTCTTTTTATACTTTCTTATTTTCTCCCGTCAAAAGCGTGGTTATGTCTCCTATTGGCACGCTTTCGAAGTGTAGCTAACACTAACTCAATTGGCACGTTTCTAAAAAAGCGTGGTGAAAAGATATCGTTATACTTTTTGCATATTTGGAATGCTTTAAAAGCATAGCAAAACCCAGTTTTTCTTGTAGTGCGAGATACTTATCGATTTGTTACTAGTTTAAAAGGAATTTGCGATGACATTTTGCGATAGTATTACAACTAATTGACTACAGATTATTTCCTAGCAAATTAGCGACTATTTCATAACTCTACTTTCTCATTTCGAATAGCTTTGGTTTAGCGACAAAATTCCTACAAATTTGATTAAGAATTTTTAAAGATTAACTATAGATTTGCTACAAAATGTGACAGATTTGTGATCATATTAGTGGACAACTTGCGACGAATTAGGTTTGGAAAAATTCCTCTCGAATTAGCGTCAACTAATCATTCCATTTTGTCTACGAAGTTAGCTTGCATTTAGCGATGAGTCTGCTGCAGTAGAGTTTGTCGCTAATTAGCGACTACCGTTTAGTCTATTTCTTCTATGGAATTAACTTTTACTTTAGTGATGGATTTGCGACTATCTATTCGGTAGCAAAAAAATTTTCTGATGAATTAGCGATTGTTGTGTTTGCCTCACTGATTTGCGACTTGTAATCAGCGAGGAAAGCATTAGTAGCTAGGCGGTAGCTAATCCGTCACAAATTATATTTTGCGTCGGATTAGCGACGATTTTACGACTCTTTTTGTGGTAGCTAATCGGCTATATTCTTGTAGTGTCATGATATAATACTAAACTTTAAAGATTTGAACTAAAAAACATCGAACAAATTTTGAAAAAAGCGAGAGAATGAAAGTGAAAGAATAAAAATAAATTACTAATTGTGATTCAATAGAGGTTCACTACATGTATATTTATTTCAGGTAAAGCACATAATTAAACCAGTGTAAAAGTTATTTTACATCAATGTTTTAAAACAGAAAACGTTACATACATGTCCACATGCATATATCTATATAAATCGAATCAAGCTAATTCGAATTAGGCTTTCTAGTAGTAAATTGAAATATGGTGTATCAAATTACTAGTGTTAGACGAAACTACATAAATCGAAACAGCTTATATCATTTTATGCATTGCTAAATCGAATGTAACCCATTCAACTTATGTGCATTGTGTGATAGTAGTAAATTGACACAGCCTGGTTCGATTTAGTGTGTCTAAATCAATCATATGCATAAATTGACATGAACTAATTCGATTTGGTAGGATAAAAACGCTATAAAAAGAAGCTGGACGTTTATTCTTCATTGTAGTGGGGTTCACAATGACTGGTGATGAGAGTTTCTTAGTTCTGGTGCACTATAGAAGGTCGATTAAGAAAAAAATGCGATCTGGGATAAAATTTATTGATAAGAATCCGCTGAGTGTTTTTTTGAAACCTTCAATGAGTTTCAGTGAGTTCTAGAACCTATAATAAAAAAACTTGGGCTGCATGGCTTGAAACAGGTTGAGAAGTTATTCTATAGAATTTTAATTTTGGTGTTGTGCGACGGTGTGAAGTACGATTCATTCGTGATAGAAAGTGACAAAAATTTAGAAGTTCTGTTCAATTGTCGTCGCCAGTTTTCCGATGTGAGAACCCCTAAGCTATTGGCCAAGCTTGTAGATGTGGTCGGTAGTTCAGGAGATTCGATTTGGAATCATCAATCGGCGACAAACCCAGCTGCCTCCAGTTCGAGACCTATTGGTGCCTAGTTATCTGTGCCTGTGATTTCACCTGAGGCCGTTTTTGTTGCATCTCTATCCTTCGCTGCTGATCTCAACCGCAGTTGGGACGGAGAAGTAGGTGACAATCGACTTTTCGGTGATCTTGTTATTTCCATGACCGGTACTCCTGTTATGGTCCAATTTTCGGGGAGGGTGAAGCATCGGTTGGTATTGAGGATGTACATGTTAAGTTTATAAATTAAGAAAATTTTCATGAAAGTATAAAAAATTTAAGTTTTCAATGCATTTGTTTTATATTCATTAAATAAAAACGTTTAAAACTTTTTACTATTGTTAAACTTATCATTTGTTTTTAAGACACATATTAGCTAAACTCATTACTTATATATCACTATAACCCTTACATATCTTGACTGTGATATATATTGCTAAATATCTTGAGTATTGTTACAAAACTAACTAACTTTATCATTTTTCTTTGTTTGAATAGTTCTTTTATTCATTACAGACCCCTTTCAACTGAGTGAGGAGCTTGAGATCTGTTACGGACCCAGCTCTCGGGTCCCACACCTACAACGGCCTCCGAACCCAGATACACGGGGTTGGCCCCACCTTCTTCCTCTAGAAGGCCCAAACCGGCCTCCACACCTTCTAACCAATATTCAAATTCAAATACCTCCCTTATCTTAGCTAAATAAGATAAGATGAGATAACCTCCACAAGCTATATAAAGGGGAGCCTGAGGCCCCCTCAAGTACGTCATCCATTCCACACTTTATAACTCTTAGATCCATTCTGACTTGAGCGTCGAAGTGTCTTTGCAGGTACCACCCCATTGCTCTAGTTTGAGAATCTGGCGACCGCCCCGACTCACAAGTCCCTGATCCATCTCACAACCCGTCCCGGAACTCTACAGTACATTGGCGTTGTCTGTGGGAACTGCCAAATCGCGGCAGCATGGCGAATAACCTCGAGGAGCAATCTCACCAAGACTCACATCCGCAAAGTCCGAACCCCGAGCACCGAGATACCACCCTCCCACCCATGAGAGGGTAACAAGCGCTGTACACCGCCAACCAACCCCGCCCCAACCACAACTAAGGGAAGACAACCATCCACGCCACGAAACCCGGGCTCCCGACAGATTGGGCAAAAAAGAAATCCAAATAATCCAAGAACTGTGGTTCAGGGTGCAAAACCTCAAAGGATGGCTTACGACCAAGGAGCGGTATAACGCGGAACACGGAAGCCTCGCAACTTCCAAAACCCGATCTTACCATGAAACCAGGAACAGGTCACCCGAACGGCGACACAGCAAAAGACACGACCGTAGCATTTTTCGAGAACCGGAGCGCCGACAGGACGAAGACGACCGATGGAACCATCGGGAAGCCAAACGAGCTCGTAGCGAGCATGTGATAATGGGGGCCACCCCTTTCACTGAAAAAAAATTTTAAAAGTCAAGCTTCCAAAGGGATTCGATAATCTCACAGATATGAAATACGACGGGACCAAGGATCCCAAGTATCTAGAAGGAGCCGCCGATGCGATCCAATACAGGGCCTTCCCGGTAACCTTGGCCGGGCCCATGATCAAATGGTTCAACGCCCTCCCGAACGGATTTATAGCCAACTTTCATGATATTTTGGGAAAGTTCCTGGCCCAGTTCACCACTAAAAGTGCCAAAGCTAAACACCCTATTAGCCTGCTTGGAGTCACCCAAAGAAAAGACGAATCCACGAAAAAATACCTCGATAGGTTCAACGACGAGTATCTAACGTTCGATGGACTTACGGACTTAGTTGCAAGTCTTTCTCTGACTAACGGCCTCATGAACGAAGACTTCTGGAAAAATCTCACCACCAAGCCGGTCTGGACAATCCACGAAATTCAAAGCGTCGTAAGGGAATACATAAACGACGAAGAGATGAGTCAAGTCGTGGTCGCCAACAAATGGCAGTACGAAAACACGGCACCTCATAATAAGCTGCCACCGAGAGAAATTCAAAAAGAACACTCCAAATCGGCAAACACCAACCGACCACCCAGGGTGGGAAAATTCTCAAACTACACCCCCTACCCGCCCCATCATAGAAATCTACAACCAAATAGCAGAGTGGGGCATCCTCCCAAAGGCACGACAACTGAAAGAACGGATAGGCGGCAACAAGAGCCTGTACTGCGACTATCATCGAAGATACGGGCATAAAACCCAAGACTATTTCAACCTAAAGGACGCCCTCGAATAAGTCATCTGAGATGGCAAACTCCCCGAGTTTGCCAAATTCATCAGGGAACCAAGAGGAACGGAAAAAGATAGATCACAAGAGCGTGAAGGACACAACCCAAGGACGTTACGACAAATGCCACAGGAGAGTCCAGAAACCGACCCACCATAATCGTAAATGTCATCATTGGAAAGGACGCACCAAAAAAATTAAACCCAACACTAAAAAAGGATCTTAAAATCCTGGCCGTAAGAAACCAAGCTCCGAACACCCCCCGACGTAGAAGCGATTACATTCTCCCCCGAAGACTGCCAACACGGCACCTCGGAAGAGGACGCCCCATTCGTCATCTCTGCAAAGGTCGGGACTGGATGCATAAAGAGGATACTGGTCGACACCAGAGCAGACTTCAATATCCTCTTCAGAGGATCCTTTGACAAGCTTAGTCTTCGAAACGAAAATTTACAAACCCACCGCATCGGGGTAACCGGACTCAGTGACAACTTTCTCAAGCCAGACGGTTCCATAGTGCTACCACTCACCATCGAAACTGGGAGCTAGAGGAAGACCATCCTCTTCGAGTTCATGGTCCTTAAAGACTCCACCGCCTACAACATTATCCTCGGAAGAAAAACAATCAATGACCTTTCCACCGTCATCTTCACTAAATTCCTCCTCATGAAGTTCCAAGCTGACGACTGCACCATCAGAACAATACACGGAGACCGGGAGGTCGCAGTAGAATGTGGCAATACTAGCTTGGCCCTCCCCAAGAGGTCCCAAGACGCGGCCGGAATATTTCTCGCTGACCTCGACGCATGCCAAGATGGCCAGCCCCGACCAGAAC
Source organism: Arachis ipaensis (assembly GCF_000816755.2). NCBI lineage: Eukaryota > Viridiplantae > Streptophyta > Magnoliopsida > Fabales > Fabaceae > Arachis > Arachis ipaensis. The sequence continues at coordinate 47,586,524 of NC_029792.2, forward strand.
CAGAAGGGGACATGAAAAAACTACAGATAGGGCAAACCAAGGAAGAATACACATTCATCAATAAGAACCTATCCTACGACCTGAAGGGGGACATGATAAAGCTCCTAAAGTAGAACAGGGACCTGTTCACATTTACCTTGGCCGACATGCCGGGCATAGACTCCAACCTAATGTCCCACCACTTGACCGCAGATCTGAAGGCCAGGCCCGTGACCCAAAAAAGAAGGAAAATGTCACCAGACCGAGCAGCCGAGGTCAAGAAACAAGTCAAAACCCTACTCGAAGTGGGCTTCATCCCAGAGCTACCTTACGCGACATGGCTAGCCAACGTCGTATTAGTCAAGAAAGCAAACAGAAAGTAGCGAATGTACGTCGATTACACGGAGTTGAACAAAGCTTATCCCAGAGACGCCTTTCCCCTTCAAAACATTAAAGGACTTGTCGACGCCGCATCGGGGCACCAGTACATTTGCTTCATGGATGCCTACTCAGGATATAACCAAATACCTATGCATTGGTCCGACGAGGACAAGACGGCCTTTATGACTTCCGACGGCACGTACTGCCACACCGTCATGCCATTCGGACTGAAAAATGCAGGACACCTACCAGTTGCTTGTCACCAAGATCTTCCAAGACCTCTCCGGAACCAAGTTGGAGGTCTACATTGATGACATGCTCGCCAAAACCCAAACCGGCGAAGAGCTCATTGACGACCTCGAACTCGTGTTGAATACCCTAAGGAAACACTAAATGCGCCTCAACCCAACAAAGTGTGTGCTCGGAATGGAAGCCAGGAAATTCCTGGGCTTCATGATCATCCAACGGGGGGTCGAAGCGAACCCCGAAAAATGCAGAGCCATCCTTGAGATGAGTGACGTTAGGATTTTTGCCAGTAAAGAATTTCATAAAAACATTCGCGTTGTAGATATAGTCTCTAAACCGACAGAAATTTCTTCGTACAAATGTTTTAGTTGTCACAAGTAACAAACCCCTTAAAATTGATAATCGAGTATTTAAACCCCGGGTCGTCTTCTCAAGGAATTTCAGAGAAGTATGTTCTTATTATTGGTTATGAGTTTGTAAATTGGGAAATTTGGAGTTTGGGCAATGGGCACAGGTATATTTTCAAAGCAATAAAAATAAATAAATAACTGTAAAGCAAACTTTTGGCAAGGTATGAGAAATTGGAAGTCCAGACTTAGTTATTCTTATCAACAACAATGAAAGTTGAATCTTAATTCCACTTAGTTAACCTTTACTAAAGTAAAGGAAAGTCAAGGGACTAATTAGTTTGATCTTCGAATCCTATTTATTTCCTAAGAAAAGGTTGGGATTATTGAAGCTCAGTTTAATTAGCAAAGATAACAGTTATCAATTATGCTGTTGAGTTGGATAACTCCTGAGTTACTGATTTCTTAACTAAAACCAAAAGGGAAAAGTAAATCTACTGGAATAAGAATGTCTTCAGATGGGAAGCAGTAATCATGTAAATAAAAGAAAACAATCATGAATTGAAATACCTCAGATAACATTAATTAAGAAAATTATATGTAACATGGAAGAGTTCATAAATTAAATAAAAATAAAGAACCTGGGATTGAGAGTCACTCCTAAAACTAAGAGAAGTCTAAATCCTAAGAGAGAGAGGAGAGAACCTCTCTCAAAACTAATCTAAATCATGAGAAGTGAATTATGAGAGCCTGCTATGTATGGATGCATTCTCCCACTTTATAGCCTCTAATCTGTATTTTCTGGGCCGCAAAATGGGTCAGAAACAGCCCAGAATTCGCTGGAGAAGAATTCAAACACGCTGATTTCCGTCACTGCGACGCGGCCGCATGGGTCACACGGTCGCGTCACCTAGCGTCTAAGCAACTATATCATATTATATATCAAATCGAAGCCCCGGACGTTAGCTTTCCAACGCAACTAGAACCGCATCGTTTGAACCTTTGTAGCTAAAGTTATAGCCGTTTGAGTGCGAAGAGGTCAAGCTGGACAACTTAGCAATTTCTCCAACTTCTTGTATTCCTTCCACTTTTGCATGCTTCCTTTCCATTCTCTGAGCCATTCCTGCCCTATAATCTCTGAAATCACTTAACACACATATCAAGGCATCTAATGGTAATAAGAGAGGATTAATAATAAGCAAATATAAGATCAAAGAAGCATGTTTTCAATCAAAACACATAATTAGGAAGGAAATATAAAACCATGCAAATAGTATGAATAAGTGGGTAAAGAGTTAATAAAAACCACTCAATTGAGTACAAGATAAACCATAAAATAGTGGTTTATCAACCTCCCCACACTTAAACATTAGCATGTCCTCATGCTAAGCTCAAGAGAAACTATAAAGAATGAAGAATGTATGAAATGCAACCTATGAATGTAACTACATGCAGAATATTTCCACCTACTTAGTTAAAAGTAAACAAATCTTTCAAGAGGAAATATGAACTGGATTTCACTAATTCAAATCATAAAAATGAAGTACAAATAGACTTACAAGAAGAAAATAGCTCATGAAAGCAGGGAACAAGGAATTGAGCATCGAACCTTCACTGGTAGTGTATACACTCTAATCACTCAGGTCTTTAAGGTTCGATTCTCTCAATTCTCTACTAACCTTGCTTTCTAAGGCTTGCTCTTCATCTAATCAATCAACATAAATTTAATGCACAGATACACATATCAAGAGGTCTTTTAAGGGTTGTAATGGGGTTAGGGTCAAGGTAGGATTGTATTTGGCCAAGTGGACTAAAATCTGAATCCTTAATTAACTTAAACTTTCCACCTAACTTAAACAATCCATGTAATCATAATACAATATCTAACTATCCATTAACCATGTTTTCTACATATTCATGCATTCTAATTTCAAGTACAGTACATATGCATTGCTTTCACCATTTACTTTGGAGCATTTTGTCCCCTTTTTGCTTAATTGCTCTTTTTCTTTTCTTTTTCTCTTTATATATATATATATATATATATATATATATATATATTATTTTTCTCAATGCATATGATTAACCTACTTTTCCCCACACTTAATCCATGAGCACTCTCACTAGTCTAAGCTAACCAAGGATTCAAATTAAGGACAATATTGTTTTTCGCTTAGAGTTAATGATGTGCTAAAGTAAAGAACAAAGGGTAAAATAGGCTCAAATTGGTTTGCAAAGGATAATGAAAGGTAAGGCCATATGGGTATGTAAGCTTAGTGAAACAAAGGCCTCAATCATAT
>NC_029792.2:47590048-47593675 GCF_000816755.2 Arachis ipaensis
CCATTTACTTTGGAGCATTTTGTCCCCTTTTTGCTTAATTGCTCTTTTTCTTTTCTTTTTCTCTCTTTATATATATATATATATATATTTATTTTTCTCAATGCATATGATTAAATTATTGAATGCATGAACATGTCCTAAACATTTCTTTCACATTTTCATAAAGATAGTCTAAGCTAATTAAGGATTCAAATTAAGGACATTATTGTTTTTCCGCTTAGAGTTAATGATGTGCTAAAGTAAAGAACAAAGGGGTAAAATAGGCTCAAATTGGTTTGCAAAGGATAATGAAAGGTAAGGCTATATGGGTATGTAAGCTCAGTGAAACAAAGGCCTCAATCATATAAGTGCATGTATACATCAAACAATGGAAATATAGAATTAAGCAAGATAGAGATCACAATTTTAGAGAGAAAAATACACACTAAAACAGAATTTTGGTTGATAAAATGTAACCAATTCAAATAGGCTCAAAAATCTCACAGGTTTTGTGTGTTCGAGTTCTAAACCATGTTCCAGTATAATATCTCTTCAAACAAGTGTAACATTAAATTTTATTCAAATTAGTGAAATTCTCTAAAAAGTTTCTTGAAAAAGAAAATATTACTTCAACCAAGTGGTAAAATATGCAAAAAATTAAACAAATATGCAATCAAACATGTAAATGCAATAATGAATAAGGAAAATAAATCATTGGTGTTGAGATAGAGGAGTAACTAACCCATGGAGATCGGTATCGACCTCCTCACACTTAAAGATTGCACCGTCCTCGGTGCATGCTGAGATTTGCAAGTGGACGGGGGTTGTGGTTCCTCAGCTGGGGCTCTTTTTGTTCCTTTCCTTGCCGGTAGTTTGGGAGTAGCTTTCTCTTTACCCTTCTTGGTGGCCATCCTGAAAAGGGAAAAAGAAAGTGACTTATAAAGCTAAGGGTTAGAGCAAGGAAGAGAGCGGTAAAGGTGGTAATCAATGCACAATAAAGAAGAATGACGTTAACACACGCTCATTAGTACATGTGAAAAGTCATCAATGGAAAATAGCTAGTACATATGATAACAATTGAATGAAAGGTGTTTATTGGCATGCTGGCAAAGGCATGAGTAGCATAGATCAAGCATTCAATGTCCAAGTTAGATTACCAAGTCTTTCAAACTAACAACATGTTCTAAATAAATTTCTAACACCAATGAAAATAATACAAATGAATGAAAGTATGCAAATAAAATAAAATAAAAAAAGAATGATAAGGAGAATGAGAAGGGAAAGAAATAAAGTAAGAAAGAAAGAAGAAAAGATAGAAGAAATTAGGATTAGAAAAGAAAAATAAGATAATTGGCACTAATCTAGATAGGTTGTGCGACGCTGGCGACGCGGTCGCGTGGGTGACGCGGTCGCGTGGTGCACGATAAGGTTGGGTGACACGGACGCGTGGGGCACGCGATCGCGTGACTTGATTTGTGCTAGTGGCGCGAGTGCAGCCTCGCGATCGCACAACTCTCTGTTCAAAACTTAGTATTGCTAAAATCCAGGGTGACGCGGTCGCGTGGTCGACGCGATCGCGCGGGTGGCCTTTTTCTTAAAATGACGCGGCCGCGTGGGGCACACGGTCGCGTCGTAGGGCTTAGGCTTCCAGCACGAGTCCAGCCCAATTCCAGCTCAACTTTCGGCCATACACCTTGTTACGTCGAAATCCAGGGCCACGCGGTCGCGTGGGTGATGCGGACGCGTGGGGAAGCCATTTTGCAAATGACGCAGCCGCATCAGCGACGCGGTCGCGTGGGACGATTTGTGCCCTTGGCACGCCTCCAACCCTGCTCCTGCGTAACTCTCTGTTCAATTTCTTTTCCTCCTAACGCACTGGTGACGCGGACGCGTCAGCGACGCTGCCGCGTCACGTGCGTGCTTTTTTTTTTTTTAAGTCTGAAAAAAAATATGTAGAATGCACTGTTAATATGAATGTGATGCAAAACTCCAGGTTCAATATAATAAAATAAAATGAAACTCAAAAACAAATAAAACTAAATAAAAATGAAAAAGGAACGATTATACCATGGTGGGTTGTCTCCCACCTAGCACTTTTAGTTAGAGTCCTTAAGTTGGACATTTGGTGAGCTCCCTGTTATGGTGGCTTATGCTTGTATTCATCCAGAAATCTCCACCAATGTTTGTATTTCCAGTAACCTCCGGGATCCCAAACTAAGCATGTAAAGCCCTTAAGAAGCTTCAAACAGATTCTTAGGCTCCCGGGGCAACAAGTGTCAGAGCAGATTCCAGGATCCCAAATCTTGCTTTTACACCCATCTTTGTCGGGATCTATATTTTTCCAACTGGGTGATAAGTAAATTGAATTCTCACTGCAGCTACCAAACAACTTCCTAGACCCATTCATTCGAGCTTTACACCAACCTTTGCGTTTAAACTTAAAGCTTCTAACCATGATGAACCTTGCAGGACAATTCTTACCACTAGCCATCTTCCTCTTACTCTTTATGCCACAAAGAGCTCTAAGTTGACCATCCGTCTCCAGTAGCCCATATTCAAGTGGGATTAGAAAGCTAAGGGATATGAAATTTACCCATTTGAATGTTGTGAAGGATGATGGCAACTTAGGGGGAGGTATTTTTAATGAAATTGCAAGCTCCACTCCCTTGTTCTCTTCTCTGATAATTATCACCTCTTTGCAAGCTTCTTCAATTTCAACCTCTTCCTCTTGGTAGCTTTCTTCCAATTCAATCTTCTCTTCATTGCTTTCCAAGGGCATGTGAGGTTGTGCTTCTTCTTCTTGAATCTCCATCTCTTGATCAACCTCTTCCAAGTCTTCAACTGTGATATGCCTTGGAGGTTGTACACCCTCCTCAGCATCAATTTCAAATGTCTTGGAAGGGGGTTCTATGACTGGACTTTCCCATAGAGGTTCTGCATCTCCTAAGTCTTCAACCAATTCTTCTTCTTCAATAATTCCAGTTTCCTCTACTTGTTCCAGTACAAAGTCATGGTCCGTACTATTCACTGGAGTTTCTAGTTTCTCCTTCATACTACGTTCTTCATTAGATTGTCCATATGAAGCCATGGGGGTTTCTTGAGTGTCCGAACATCGGGAAGCTAATTGACTCATTATTACTTGCTCCAATTGACGAATGGTTGCATGACATCGATCCACTGTTTCCTTGAAACGATCCTTTGTCTCTTGATGCACTCGGCTTTCATAAATAGGATCATAGTGCTCTTGGATTGATGGATATGGAGATGGTGAATATTGAAGTGGTGGTTCTTGTGAGTAATTGGGTTGGAATTGGGGTGGTTCTATATATGGTTCATATGGCTCATAAGGTGGTTGGTATGGTGGTTGAGGGTTAGGGTCATATGGAGGTGAATGGTGGAAAGGGGCTTGTGAGTTTGGTGGTCCAAAGTCATGTTGAGGAGAGGATTCATAGGCATATGGTGGTGGTTGTTGATAGTCCATTGGAGGTGGTTGTTGCCATGAGGGTTGATCAAATCCTTGTGGCTCCTCCCATCTTTGATTATTCCAACCTTGATGCCTGTTCTCATTATAGTTTCCATTCCTAACAACAACATTGGAATCAAACTTGAAGCGAGAGGGGTGAGAATTCATAGTTAGTTAATAAAAAT
>NC_029792.2:47593764-47603025 GCF_000816755.2 Arachis ipaensis
GCAAATAAAAAATAAAAACAAATTTAAATTAAAAGGTTATTTAAATTTTGAAAATTAAATTTTGAATTTTTGAAATTTGAAATTTAAAAATTTTTAAATTTGAATTTTGAAAATTTTTAAATTTGAATTTTGAAATTTGATTTTTGAAATAAGATAAGATAAAATAAAAAGTTTAAAATAAAAACCAATAACCTCTTAACTTAAGAAAAAGCAAAAATAAAAACAAAAATAAAAACAAATAAACAAGCAAAAATAAAATATTTACAATAACCAATAATAAGGCACACGTTTGCAATTCCCCGGCAACGGCGCCATTTTGACGTTAGGATTTTTGCCAGTAAAGAATTTCATAAAAACATTCGCGTTGTAGATATAGTCTCTAAACCGACAGAAATCCCTTCGTACAAACGTTTTGGTTGTCACAAGTAACAAACCCCTTAAAATTGATAACCGAGTATTTAAACCTCGGGTCGTCTTCTCAAGGAATTGCAGGGAAGTATGTTCTTATTATTGGTTATGAGTTTGTAAATTGGGAAATTTGGAGTTTGGGCAATGGGCACAGGTATATTTTCAAAGCAATAAAAATAAATAAATAACTGTAAAACAAACTTTTGGTAAGGTATGAGAAATTGGAAGTCCAGACTTAGTTATTCTTATCAACAACAATGAAAGTTGAATCTTAATTCCACTTAGTCAACCTTTACTAAAGTAAAGGAAAGTCAAGGGACTAATTAGTTTGATCTTCGAATCCTATTTATTTCCTAAGAAAAGGTTGGGATTATTGAAGCTCAGTTCAATTAGCAAAGATAACAGTTATCAATTATGCTGTTGAGTTGGATAACTCCTGAGTTACTGATTTCTTAACCAAAACCAAAAGGAAAAAGTAAATCTACTGGAATAAGAATGTCTTCAGATGGGAAGCAGTAATCATGTAAATAAAAGAAAACAATCATGAATTGAAATACCTCAGATAACATTAATTAAGAAAATTATATGTAACATAGAAGAGTTCATAAATTAAATAAAAATAAAGAACCTGGGATTGAGAGTCACTCCTAAAACTAAGAGAAGTCCTAAATCCTAAGAGAGAGAGGAGAGAACCTCTCTCAAAACTAATCTAAATCATGAGAAGTGAATTATGAGAGCCTGCTATGTATGGATGCATTCTCCCACTTTATAGCCTCTAATCTGTGTTTTCTAGGCCGCAAAATGAGTCAGAAACAGCACAAAATTCGTTGGAGACGAATTCAAACACGCTGATTTCCGTCACTGCGACGTGGCCGCATGGGTCACGTGGTCGTGTCGCCTAGCATCAGAGAAACTATGACATATTATATATCAAATCGAAGCACCGGACGTTAGCTTTCCAAAGCAACTGGAACCGCATCGTTTGGACCTCTGTAGCTAAAGTTATAGCCGTTTGAGTGCAAAGAGGTCAGGTTGGACAGCTTAACAATTTCTCCAACTTCTTGTATTCCTTCCACTTTTGCATGCTTCCTTTCCATTCTCTGAGCCATTCTTGCCCTATAATCTCTGAAATCACTTAACACACATATCAAGGCATCTAATGGTAATAAGAGAGGATTAATAATAAGCAAATATAAGATCAAAGAAGCATGTTTTCAATCAAAACACATAATTAGGAAGGAAATATAAAACCATGCAAATAGTATGAATAAGTGGGTAAAGAGTTAATAAAAAATACTCAATTGAGTACAAGATAAACCATAAAATAGTGGTTTATCAATGAGCAGCCTGAAAAACCTCAAGGACGTCCAAAGATTGACCGGCGGACTGGCCGCCCTTTCCCGATTTCTCAGAGTATCAGTCCAAAGGGCCATCCCCTTCTTCAAAATCATGAAAAAAGGCATCAAATTTAAGTGGGAAACTGAGTGCGAAGAAGCTTTGCAAAAAAGTACTAGCAGAACACCCCATACTCTCCAAACCCAAAACGGGAAAAACACTCTACCTTTACCTATCCATAACGAAAGAAACACATTCTGCGGCACTCGTCTGGGAACACAAGCATAAAATACAAAAGCCCATATATTTCATAAGCAAAGTCCTCCAAAGCACGGAGACACATTATTCCCGGCTCGAAAAGCTCGCCTTCACACTGCTCACAGCCTTGCAAAGCCTCCGACAATACTTCCAAGCTCACCTCATTACGGTCCAGACCAACCAGGCGGTCAGCCAGGTGCTACAAAAGCTGAACCTGGCAGGAAGGATGCTCACATGGTACATTGAATTATCACAATATCAGATCGGATTCGAGTTCCAAAATGCCATCAAGGACAAGCTGTGGCCGACTTTCTCGCCGAAATGACCCCAAGTAATGAACCCACAGAAGCTTGGAAGTTACATGTGGACGACTCATCCAACACCAGTTCGGCAGGAGCGGGAATAATACTAGAAAATACGAATGGAATCGTCATTGAATAGTCCATTCAATATAAATTCCTGATATCCAACAATTAAGCCGAATATAAGGCCCTTTTAGCCGAACTAACTCTAGCCAAGGAAGTCGATGTGAGAGTACTAGAAATCTGTAGTGACTCCCAGGTAGTCAGCACCCAAATTAATAGAGACTACCAAACGCGAGACCCCTCCTACAATAATACCTAGCAAAAGTAAAAGAACTGACGATTGAGTTCGAGCGAGTAACCATCCAACACGTTTCCAAAGAGCAGAACACAAGGGCAGACCTATTCTCAAAATTAGCAAGTACCAAGCCAGGTCAGGAAAACTGATCACTAATCCAGGAGGTCATTAAGACAGTGTCTATTTCAGTCACAACCACTGTTGACCTCCTGATCTCTAGCCAAGGCTCATAGACCTCCTCAATCCTCCAATACCTCTTGCACGGAACATTACCCGAGGATCCCAAAGAAGTAAAATGCCTGAAACAGGAGGCTACAAACTACACCACAATAGCATGGCAACTTGATAAATGCAGACTCTTCTAACCTCTCCTCAAGTGCGGAGAACCCGGTGACACGGACTACATACTTTGTGAAATCCACGAAGGATGTTAGGGCCACTATATAGGGGGAAAAACCCTGGCCTAAAAAATTATACGAGCAGGCTACTTCTGGCCTTCCATCATGAAGGATTCCCTCCAATTAGTCAAAAATTGCGGTAAGTGCCAAATCCACTCCGACTTCCACCAAGCTGCCCCCACCAGCTTAGCACCATAATGACATATTGGCCTTTCGGAACTTAGGGGATCGACCTCGTCGGCCCCTTTTCCACGGCCCCCGGTCAACTCCGATACCTCATCGTAGCCATCGACTACTACTCTAAATGGATCAAAGCCGAACCACTGGCCTCCATCATGGCCACCCAATGACGAAAGTTCTTCTGGAAATACATCGTGACCCGACTTAGGATCCCCGAGGTCGTAATCTCGGACAACGGAATCCAATTCGCAGACAAGAGATAAAGAGAATTCCTAGAAGGACTCCACATCTCTCACCGATTCAGTTCAATGGAGCACCCACAGACAAACGGGCAAGTCGAGTCGGCCAACAAAATAATAGTAAAAGGCCTCAAGATACAGGTCGACAAAGCCAAAGGACTATGAGACGATGAACTCGGCTCAGCCCTTTAGTCATACTGAACCTCCCCCCAAACCTCAACCGGGAAAACCCCCTTTCGGCTAACTTACGGCCTGGAAGTCGTTATCCCAGTAGAGGTCGGAGACCCCAGCCCACGAAGAACCATTAGGAGAAATGACTAAGAGGCGGAGTGAGACCTCGCAGACAAGGTCAAAAGCATAGCCCACCTACGAGAGCTAGTCTTAAAACAAAGAATAAGCCTAAGGTACAATCGCGGCCTGATCTGACGGGACTTCGGACCTGACGACCTCGTCTTACAACGGAACAATATTATTCATCTCACTCCCGAGGAAGGGAAGCTCACTCCCAACTGGGAGGGCCCCTACCGAATAAAAGCAGTGATTGAAAAAGGGGCATACAAGCTCGAATGACTTGACGAAACCAAAATACCGAGAACCTGGAATGCCGCCAACCTTCGGCGATACTACACTTAGAAACATCATTCTCAAGATGGAGAACATCATACTTTGGTTTTTTCTTTTTTTCCTTTTATTTTTACTCAATTTTTTATTTACCATTATCGGGCACTCTCATCTCGGGAGGTTTTAACGAGGCCCAATATCTTAATAAAAAGTTCATTTTCCTTTTTCATAAAACACTGCCTTAATCGACGGCACGAATCATACACGGCTACCCCGGGGACCGATCACCCCCGAGGCCAAACAAACACAGATATCCAGAAAAATACTAAACTAAGATGATCCACAAAGGGTCCATTACAAAATGGTCCGCTAGAAAGACCCCAAGTCACAAAAATGGCTTAAAACGGTCTGAAAAAAGCTTAAAATGGCCTAAACAATCCTATAAAAAACAAGTCACAAAAACAGATTAAAATGGCCTGAACGGCCCCATAAAAAACAAGTCACAAAATCGGCTTAAAACAGCCTAAACGACCCCATAAAAAACAAGTCACAAAAACGGCTTAGAGTAAATGGCCTAGACGAAATAAGCAAGTTGTAAAGTTGGCTTAACAGTAAATGGCCTAAACGGCCCCACCGCAAAACTAACAAGTCATGAAATCGGCTTAGCATTGTATAGTCATAAACAATGGCCGAACGGCCCACTACAGCAAAAAAAAAAAGAAACGAAGTCTTACAAAATAAAACTGTCATGCCGAGAAAACGGCCTACAAACTTACAAATACTAAAATAAAGTACTTTACTCTAAATTGACGATCTGGCCATCCCGTACGGTCTTGAACGCCCCCATCACGGACACGTCCGCATCCGGCACAAGAACCAAAGCCTGACCCCTCATCGTCTCTTCAGCAGCAGATATCGCTCCCTTCACATCTGCCAGCAGCTCCCCCTTCTCCTTCTTTAAACTCGCCACCTCAGCCTTTAGAGCATCCACCGCGGTAAGGAGAACAACAGCCTGAGACTCGGCATCAGAGGCCCGCTTGAGCTCGCTCCCCAGCTGGGACAAGAGTGAAGTCTCGACCTTAGACAGACAGAGCAGCTCGGCTTAGCCGTCTCTGTCGCTTCCAATTCCTCTTTCAACTTACCAACGTCAGCCTGAGCTTCACGCAGCTTCGCATCTAGCAAGCTCACCTAGGCCATCACCAACTCTGCCTTCCAAACTATCACGACAGATCAGAGGAGGGCACGATATACCGACTTTGCCTGCCCAGTGACGTTGCAATCCTCAAAAAAACTCTTAAGTGCCGGGAGGGAGGTGTTGATCAATAAAAGCCAGAGCATCGAAACTACGATCCACGACAGAGGGCATCGGACCCTCCTCCCTAAAGTTCTCACTGCTGTCATCCCCCATCCTCTTCCGCATCCGAGAAGCCTGGTGCACGAAATTGTGATCTCAGGCAACGGCGCCAGAAACTCTGTACGCACTTTTTAATAAATCGTTTTTCATTCACAACTTCGATACAACTAACCAGCAAGTGTACTGGGTCGTCCAAGTAATAAACCTTACGTGAGTAAGGGTTGATCCCACGGAGATTGTTGGTATGAAGCAAGCTATGGTCACCTTGTAAATCTCAGTCAGGCGGATATAAAATGGTTATGGAGTTTTCGAACATAAATAATAAATAGACAGGAAATAAAGATAGAAATACTTATGTATATCATTGGTGAGAATTTCAGATAAGTGTATGGAGATGCGTTCGTTCCTCTGAACTTCTGCTTTCCTGCTGTCTTCATCCAATCAATCTTACTCCTTTCTCTGGCTGGCTTTATGTAAGGGCATCACCGTTGTCAATGGCTACATCCCATCCTCTTTTGAAAATGGTCCAAATGCTTTATCACAGCACGGCTAATCATCTGAGGTTCTCAATCATACTGGAATAGGATTCACCCTCCTTTTGCGTCTGTCACTACGCCCAGCACTCGCGAGTTTGAAGCTCGTCACAGTCATTCAATCCCTGAATCCTACTCGGAATACCACAGACAAGGTTTAGACTTTCTGGATTCTTATGAATGCCGCCATCAATCTAGCTTACACCACAAAGATTCTGATTAAGAGATCTAAGAGATACTCATTCAATCTAAGGTAGAACGGAAGTGGTTGTCAGGCACGCGTTCATAGGGAATGATGATGATTGTCACGTTCATCACATTCATGTTGAAGTGCGAATGAATATCTTAGAAGCGGAATAAGTTGAATTGAATAGAAAATAGTAGTACTTTGCATTAATTCATGAGGAACAGCAGAGCTCCACACCTTAATCTATGGAGTGCAGAAACTCTACCGTTGAAAAATACATAAGTGAAAGGTTCAGGCATGGCCGAATGGCCAGCCCCCATGATCTAAGAACCAGACGTCCAAAGATGATCCAAAGATCAAAAGTACAATCCAGGATTCAAAGATGTCTAATACAATAGCAAAAAGTCCTATTTATAATAAACTAGCTACTAGGGTTTACAGAAGTAAGTAATTGATGCATAAATCCACTTTCGGGGCCCACTTGGTATGTGCTTGGGCTGAGCTTGAAGTCTACACGTGGAGAGGTCATTCTTGGAGTTGAACGCCAGCTTTTGTGCCATTTTGGGCGTTGAACTCCACTTTGCAACTTGTTTCTGGCGCTGGACGCCAGAATTGGGCAGAGAATTGGCGTTGAACGCCAGTTTGCATTATCTAAACTTGGGCAAAGTTTGGATTATTATATATTGCTGGAAAGCCCTGGATGTCTACTTTCCAACGCAATTGGAAGCGCACCATTTTGAGTTCTCTAGCTCCAGAAAATCCATTTTGAGTGCAGGGAGGTCAGAATCCAACAGCATCAGCACTCCTTCTTCCACCTCTGAATCTGATTTTTGCTCAAGTCCCTCAATTTCAGCCAGAAAATATCTGAAATCACAGAAAAACATAAAAACTCATAGTAAAGTCCAGAAATGTGAATTTAACATAAAAACTAATGAAAACATCCCTAAAAGTAACCAGATTCTACTAAAAACAATGCCAAAAAGTGTATAAATTATCCGCTCATCACAACACCAAACTTAAATTGTTGCTTGTCCCCAAGCAACTAAAAATCAAATAGGATAAAAAGAAGAGAATATACTATAAATTCCAAACTATCAATGAAACATAGCTCCAATTAAATAAGCGGGACTTGTAGCTTTTTGAAATGCATTGGAGGCATTTCCGGGATCTCATGGTGATGAGCTTCATGCGCCTCTTGAGCTCCATGAATGGGCTCTCTTGCTTGCTCCATCCTTTTCTTAGTGATGGGCTTCTCTTCCTCAATGGGAATGTCTCCTTCTATGGAAGCTCCAGCTGAGTAGCAGAGATGGTAGATAAGATAAGGAAAAGCTAGCCTTGCCATGGGGGAGGACTTTTCGGCTATTTTGTAGAGTTCAAGGGAGATGACTTCATGAACTTCTACTTCCTCTCCAATCATGATACTATGAATCATGATGGCCCAATCCACAGTAACTTCGGATCGGTTGCTAGTGGGGATGATGGAGCATTGTATGAATTCTAACCATCCTTTAGCTACAGGCTTGAGGTCCAGTCTTCTTAGTTGAACCGGCTTGCCTTTGGAGTCAATCTTCCATTGAGCTCCTTCCACACATATGTCCATGAGGACTTGGTCCAACCTTTGATTAAAGTTGACCCTTCTAGTGTAGGGGCGTGCATCTCCTTGCATCATAGGCAAGTTGAACGCCAACCTCACATTTTCCGGACTAAAATCTAAGTATTTTCCCCGAACCATGGTGAGATAATTCTTTGGGTCCGGGTTCTTACTTTGATCATGGTTCCTAGTGATCCATGCATTGGCATAGAACTCTTGAACCATTAGGATGCCGACTTGTTGGATGGGTTTTGTTAGAACTTCCCAACCTCTTCTTTGGATTTCATGTCGGATCTCCGGATAATCATTTCTCTTCCCATCTCCTATGACTCGGAGGTGGAAGCTTTTGTCTTCCCTTTCCCTTTTCTAGAGGATTCTCCGGTCTTAGGTGCCATCAATGGTAATGGAAAAACAAAAAGCTTATGCTTTTACCACACCAAACTTAGAATGTTGCTCGCCCTCGAGCAAGAAAAGAAAGAATAGATGAAGAAGAAGAAGAAAATATGGAGAGGAGGGGGGAGGTGTGTTTTGGCCAAGAAGAGAAAAGAGGGTTGTGTTATGTGAAAATGAGGAAGAATGGAGGGTTATATATATAGGGAAGGGAGGGGGTTAAGTTCGGCCATTTAGGGTGGGTTTGGGTGGAAAATTGATTTTGAATTTTGAAGGTAAGTGGAGTTTATGAGGTAGGTTTATGGGGAAGAGTGGATGGATGTGAGTGGTGAAGTGGTGATAGGGAAGAGAGATTGAGGTGATTGGTGAAGAGTTTTGGGGAAGAGTGTTTATGGGATTGTGTGAAAGAGGGGTGAGAAGAAGTGAGTGGAGGTAGGTGGGGATCTTGTGGGGTCCACAGATCCTGAGGTGATACTGTGGGGTCCACAGATCCTGAGGTGTTCAAGGATTTACAACCTTGCACCAAATTAGGCATTCAAAATGCTCTTGCACACAACTCTGGACGTTCAGCGCCAGATTGGTGCTTGTTCTGGGCGTTGAACGCCCATTTGTAGCCCATTTCTGGCGTTGAACGCCAGAACCATGCTTGTTCTGGGTGTTCAGCGCCAGCTCTTCTCCAGGATGCATTTCTGGCATTCAAACGCCCAGATGCTACCCATTTCTGGCATTCAGCGCCAGAACCATGCTCTGTTCTGGCGTTGAATGCCCAAAACATGCTTCTTACTGGCGTTTAAACGCTAGTAAGGTCTTCCTCCAGGGTGTGATTTTTCTTCTGCTGTTTTTGATTCTGTTTTCAATTTTTTTATATTTATTTTGTGACTCCACATGATCATGAACCTAATAAAACATGAAAAACAATGAAAATTAGATAAATAAACATTGGGTTGCCTCCCAACAAGCGCTTCTTTAATGTCAATAGCTTGACAGTGGGCTCTCATGGAGCCTCACAGATGTGCAGAGCTTTGTTGAGACCTCCCAACACCAAACTTAGAGTTTGGATATGGGGGTTTGACACCAAACTTAGAGTTTGGTTGTGGCCTCCCAACACCAAACTTAGAGTTTGACTGTGGGGGCTTTGTTTGACTCTGCTTTGAGAGAAGCTTTTTATGCTTCCTCTCCATGGATGCAGAGAGAGATCCTTGAGTTGTAAACACAAGGTTGTCCTTA
>NC_029792.2:47604039-47606374 GCF_000816755.2 Arachis ipaensis
AATTAGTTAATTAAAAAGAATTTTTGAAAAAGAGGGAAGATATTTCGAAAATTAGAGAGAGAGGGAGTTAGTTAGGTAGTTTTGAAAAAGATAAGAAACAAACAAAAAGTTAGTTAGTTAGTTGAAACAAATTTGAAAATCAATTTTGAAAAGATAAGAAGATAAGAAGTTAGAAAGGATATTTTAAAATTAAATTTTGAAAAAGATAAGATAAGAAGATATTTTTGAAAAGATATGATTGAAATTAGTTTTGAAAAAGATTTGATTTTTAAAATCACAATTAATGACTTGATTCACAAGAAATCACAAGACATGATTCTAGAACTCAAAGTTTGAATCTTTCTTAACAAGTAAGTAACAAACTTGAAATTTTTTGTATCAAAACATTAATTGATGATGTTATTTTCGAAAATTATGATATAAAATTAAGAAAAAGATTTTTGAAAAATAATTTTATAATTTTCGAAAATAAATAAGAAAAATGAAAAAAATTTGATTTTTGAAAAAGATTTTGAAAAAGATAAGATTTTTAAATTGAAAAGTTGATTTGACTCATAAGAAACAACTAGATTTTAAAAATTTTTGAAAAAGTCAAATCTAATTTTCGAAATTTTGAGGGAGAAAAAGGGGAAGATATTTTTTTGATTTTTGAATTTTTATGATGAGAGAGAAAAACATGCAAAATGATGCAATGCATGAAAGTTATGGATCAAAGCAAGGAATGTATGCAAGAATGCTATGAATGTCAAGATGAACACCAAGAACACTTTGAATGTCATGATGAACATCAAGACTTATTTTTGAAAATTTTTATATGCAAAGAAAACATGCAAGACACCAAACTTAGAAATCTTTCATGTTTAGACACTATGAATGCAAAAATGCACATGAAAAACAAGAAAAGATGCAAAACAAGAAAACATCAAGATCAAACAAGAAGACTTACCAAGAAAAACTTGAAGATCATGAAGAACACCATGAATGCATGAATTTTTCGAAAAATGCAAGATGAATATGCAATTGACACCAAACTTTCAACTTGACTCAAGACTCAAACAAGGAACATGAAATATTTTTGATTTTTATGATTTTCTATTTTTTTTTGGATTTTTCGAAAATTATTTGAAAAAGAAAAATAAGGATTTCAAAATTTTTAATATGAATTCCAGGAATCTTCAATTCTTAGTCTAAAGCTCCAATCTGAGGGTTAGACATGGCTTAATAGCCAATCAAGCTTTAGCATAAATATGGGAGTAATTCATTCAATTTTAATCCAAAACCTCTGTCCAAAAGAATTTAGACATGGTTTTATAGCCAGCATGCTTCAACATGCTTCATGAAACTCTAGAATTCATTCTTAAAAATTCTGAAGAAAAATATATTTTTGAAAACATTTTTATTTTTAAAATTTTTTTCGAAAACAAAGGAAAAATTTTTGAAAGATTTTTGAAAAATTTTTGAAAAGAAAACAAAAAGAAAATCACCTAATCTGAGCAACAAGATGAACCGTCAGTTGTCCAAACTCAAACAATCCCCGGCAACGGCGCCAAAAACTTGGTGCACGAAATTGTGATCTCAGGCAACAGCGCCAGAAACTCTGTACGCACTTCTTAATAAATCGTTTTTCATTCACAACTTCAACACAACTAACCAGCAAGTGCCCTGGGTCGTCCAAGTAATAAACCTTACGTGAGTAAGGGTCGATCCCACAGAGATTATTGGTATGAAGCAAGCTATGGTCACCATGTAAATCTCAGTCAGGCGGATATAAAATGGTTATGGAGTTTTCGAACATAAATAATAAATAGACAGGAAATAAAGATAGAAATACTTATGTATATCATTGGTGAGAATTTCAGATAAGTGTATGGAGATGCGTTCCTTCCTCTGAACTTCTGCTTTCCTTCTGTCTTCATCCAATCAATCTTACTCCTTTCCATGGCTGGCTTTATGTAAGGGCATCACCGTTGTCAATGGCTACATCCCATCCTCTTGTGAAAATGGTCCAAATGCTCTGTCACAGCACGGCTAATCATCTGAGGTTCTCGATCATACTGGAATAGGATTCACCCTCCTTTTGCGTCTGTCACTACGCCCAGCACTCGCGAGTTTGAAGCTCGTCACAGTCATTCAATCCCTGAATCCTACTCGGAATACCACAGACAAGGTTTAGACTTTCCGGATTCTCATGAATGCCGCCATCAATCTAGCTTACACCACGAAGATTCTGATTAAGAGATCTAAGAGATACTCATTCAATCTAAGGTAGAACGGAAGTGGTTGTCAGGCATGCGTTCATAGGGAATGATGATGATTATCACGTTCATCACATTCA
>NC_029792.2:47617548-47625449 GCF_000816755.2 Arachis ipaensis
CTGGAATAGGATTCACCCTCCTTTTGCGTCTGTCACTACGCCCAGCACTCGCGAGTTTGAAGCTCGTCACAGTCATTCAATCCCTGAATCCTACTCGGAATACCACAGACAAGGTTTAGACTTTCCGGATTCTCATGAATGCCGCCATCAATCTAGCTTACACCACGAAGATTCTGATTAAGAGATCTAAGAGATACTCATTCAATCTAAGGTAGAACGGAAGTGGTTGTCAGGCATGCGTTCATAGGGAATGATGATGATTGTCACGTTCATCACATTCATGTTGAAGTGCGAATGAATATCTTAGAAGCGGAATAAGTTGAATTGAATAGAAAACAGTAGTACTTTGCATTAATTCATGAGGAACAGTAGAGCTCCACACATTAATCTATGGAGTGCAGAAACTCTACCGTTGAAAAATACATAAGTGAAAGGTTCAGGCATGGCCGAATGGCCATCCCCCATGATCTAAGAACCAGACGTCCAAAGATGATCCAAAGATCAAAAGTACAATCCAGGATTCAAAGATGTCTAATACAATAGTAAAAAGTCCTCTTTATAATAAACTAGCTACTAGGATTTACAGAAGTAAGTAATTGATGCATAAATCTACTTCCGGGGCCCACTTGGTGTGTGCTTGGGCTGAGCTTGAAGTCTACACATGGAGAGGTCATTCTTGGAGTTGAACGCCAGCTTTTGTGCCATTTTGGGCGTTGAACTCCACTTTGCAACTTGTTTCTGGCGCTGGACGCCAGAATTGGGCAGAGAACTGGCGTTGAACGCCAGTTTGCGTTATCTAAACTTGGGCAAAGTTTGGATTATTATATATTGCTGGAAAGCCCTGGATGTCTACTTTCCAACGCAATTAGAAGCGCACCATTTTGAGTTCTCTAGCTCCAGAAAATCCATTTTGAGTGCAGGGAGGTCAGAATCCAATAGCATTAGCAATCCTTCTTCCACCTCTGAATCTGATTTTTGCTCAAGTCCCTCAATTTCAGCCAGAAAATACCTGAAATCACAGAAAAACACACAAACTCATAGTAAAGTCCAGAAATGTGAATTTAACATAAAAACTAATGAAAACATCCCTAAAAGTAACCAGATTCTACTAAAAACATACTAAAAATAATGCCAAAAAGCGTATAAATTATCCGCTCATCAAAGCCTCGGCCGCCGAGACCACAATCACTTCCTCCTCAGGCCCCACGACCACCGAACCAGGGGAAGCAACAACCCCACCACCGGCCGAGGCCACCTCCTGAGAGACGGTCCAGGAGTCTTTTCCTGAGGTTAGGATGTAGGAGTAGAACCTGCCTCCTAATCCATGGCGGCCTCCTAATCCATGGCGGCCTTCAGTCTCGCTAAGGTACTCAAGCCTCCGGCCATTTGAACTGAAACATTTTAAAGAAAAAAGCGTAAGCATAAGCCCGAGAGAAATAAAGAAAAATAAAGGAAGTGTTACACACCAATATAAGTCCGGCACGTCGCCGGATCCCCTATAACATCCTGAGGGTTCAGCGGACGCTCCCCGAAGATGTGCCAAAGAACATCGGCGATGTCCTTATTCTCCAAGGAAAACCCCTCATATGTGACCCACATCAGATACGACGCCCCGGCACCAAAATTCCAGTACGTCGCAAAGCGACGCTGATAAACCACTATTTTATGGTTTATCTTATGCTCAATTGAGTGGTTTTTATCAAGTTCTTACCCACTTTTCATACTATTTGCATGAATTTACATTTTCCTTCCTGATTTGTGCTATGATTGAAAACATGCTTCTTTGGCCTTTAAACTTGCTAATATTAATCCTCTCTTATTACCATTTGATGCTTTGATATGTGTGTTAAGTGATTTTAGAGATTACAGGGCAGGAATGGCTCAGAGGATGGAAAGAAAGCATGCAAAAGTGGAAGGAATACAAGAAGTTGAAGAAATTGCTAAGCTGTCCAGCCTGACCTCTTTGCACTCAAACGGTCATAACTTGAACTACAGAGATCCAAATGAGATGGTTCCAGTTTCGTTGGAAAGCTAACATCTGGGGCTTCGCAACGAAATATAATTTGCCATAGCTACCCTGAAGTCAGGCGACGCGAACGCGTGGATCACGCGGACGCGTGACCTGGCAGAAATGCAATCCACGCAAACGCGTGGACGACGCTTCCGCGTCACTTTCCCGCGACCTGAACGTACTAGAATACGCTGGGGGCAATTTTTGGGCTGTTTTTGACCCAGTTTTCAGCCCAGAAAATACAGATTAGAGGCTATAAAGTGGGGGAATTCATTCATTCATTGAGGAAGTCTCCAATTATTCACTTTTTATGATTTAGATGTAGTTTTTAGAGAGAGAGGTTCTCTCCTCTCTCTTAGGTTTTAGGATTAGGATTTCTTATTATTTCAAGTTAAGTATTCCAACTCTTTATTAGGTTCAATATTCCCTTTTTATTATTTTCTCAATTTAATTTATGAATTCTTCCATGTTACATTTGATATCTTTATTAGTACAACTTGAGGTATTTCAGAATTGTGATTGCTTTCCCTTATTTATATAAATAATTTAGATGTTTCCCTTTTGGCTTTAATTGATCAATTGGAGACTCTTGAGTTATCAAACTCATCGTGATTGATAATTGTTATTTTTGCTAATCAAGTCGAATTCCAATAACTCTAGTCTTTCCTTAGGAATTGACTAGGACCTGAGGATCAAATTGATTAGTCCACTTGACTTTCCTTTGTTTAGTAAAAGTTAACTAAGTGGAATTAAAGTCAATTCTCATCACCATTGATAAGGATAACTGGGATAGGACTTCCGAATTTTCATACTTTGCCAAGAGTTTATTTTATAGTTATTTATTTATTTTACTTGTCATTTAAATTACTTGTTCCTCACTTTCAAAACCCCCAATTTACAAAACTCATAACCAATAATAAGAACATACTTCCCTGCAGTTCCTTGAGAAGACGACCCGAGGTTTAAATACTTCGGTTATCAATTTTAAAGGGGTTTGTTACTTGTGACAACCAAAACGTTTGTAAGAAAGGACTTTTGTCGGTTTAGAAGATATACTTGCAACGAGGATTTATCTGTGAATTTCTAGACCACGCAAAAGTTCTCTCTTCAAAATGGCGCCGTTGCCGGGGAATTGCAAACGTGTGCCTTATTATTGGTTATTGTAAATATTTGCTTTTTACTTGTTTATTTGTTTTTATTTTTGTTTTTATTTTTGCTTTTTTGTAAATTAAGAGGTTATTGGTTTTTATTTAGTTATTAAAAAAATTTTTTTTTTCAAAAATTTGTTCTTGGTGTTCATCTTGACCTTCAAGTTGTTCTTCGTATTCATCTTGACCTTCAAGTTGTTCTTAGGTTGTTTTCTTCGTTTTGATCTAAAAATTTTAAGTTTGGTGTCATTTTATTGTTTTTCTCTTTCCTCATTAAATTCAAAAATTCAAAATTTAAAACTCAAAATTTCAAATTTCAAATTTCAAATTTCAAATTTCAAATTTCAAATTTCAAATTTCAAAATTCAAATTAAAAAAAATTTTAAATTCAAATTTCAAAATTTCAAATTTCAATTTCCAAAATTCAAATTTCAAAATTTAATATTCAAAATTCAAATTTCAGATTTGAAATTTCAAATTTCAAAATTCAAATTTCAAAAATTTAAAATTCAAAATTTCAAATTTCAAATTTCAAAATTTAAATTCAAATATCAAAATTTAATTTTCAAATTCAAAATTTAAATTTCAATAACCTTTTAATTTAAAATTTGTTTTTATTTTCGTTTTTAAATTTTATTTACTATTATGAGTTCTCACCCCTCTCGCTTTGAGTTTGGTTCCAATGTTGTTGCAAGAAATGTAAATTATAACAGGAACATGCATCAAGGTCAAAACAATCAGAGATGGAAGGAGCCACGAGGATCTGATCAACCCTCCCGGCAACAACACCTTCCACAGTACCACAGACAAAGACCATTCCACGATGCATACCAAGATGATAGATATGATGGACCCCATCATATGCCTATGAACCTCCTCAACACAACTTTGAACCACCACACTCACAAGCCAACTACCACCATTCACCTCTATATGACCCTAACCCGTGTCCAC
Organism: Arachis ipaensis; assembly: GCF_000816755.2. Lineage (NCBI taxonomy): Eukaryota > Viridiplantae > Streptophyta > Magnoliopsida > Fabales > Fabaceae > Arachis > Arachis ipaensis. Next base: position 47,621,662 of record NC_029792.2, read on the forward strand.
CATACCAACCACCTTATGAGCCAAATGAACCATACAGAGAACTACCCCCATTCCAACACAACTACTCTCATAAACCACCACCTCAATATACAACATCTCTTTATCATTATCAAGATGAACCACCTTCCTACCATGAACCCTTTCTCCTAACAAATGAACCCTCCTATCCACCCCAAACCTCCATGGAGAAAGCACTTACCGATCTAAACTCTATTATACAAGCTCTCGTCGCCCAAATCAGACCACCAAATACCTTCAACAATCAACCCTCAAGCTTTAGTGCACTTCCTTTTCAACCACAGAATGATCTCTCCATCCCATCACCACCATCCATGGAAGAGAACCCACATCCATCAATCCAAGAGCAACATGATCCCAATGATGCTATTGACATGGAACAAGAGAGAAGGGATCATCTTCGCGAATCCATACTTCATAAGGAGTTAGAGGAGCCCCTAAAGGTGAAGGTAGTAAAGACCCTTGAAGTCGAAGGAGTGGTTGAAGAATTAGTGAAGGAAGACATCAAGGAGGAGTCTGATTTTGTCTTAGAGCAAGAGGAGGCCCAAAATGTGGAGATAGGAGAGACCCTTGAAGATGAAAGAATAGTCGAAAGGAGTTGTCATGGAAAGAAAATCATCAAGGATGAGTACGATTTTATATTAAAACTACTGGAAAAAGTAGTGATTAATAAAGAGGTGGAAGTGGTTGAAGACTTAGGAGATACAAAACCTCCATGGGAAAGTCCAGTCATAGAACCTCCTTCCAAGACATTTGAATTTGATGCCAAAGAGGGTGTACAACCTCCAAGGCATATCATGGCTAAAGACTTTGAAGAAGTTGATAAAGAGATGGAAATTAAAGAAGAAGAAGCACAACCTCCCATGCCCTTGGTAAGTAATGAAGAAGATATTGAATTGGAAGAAAGCTACCAAGAGGAAGAGGTTGAAATTAAAGAAATTTGCAAAGAGGTGGAAGTTGTCAAAGAGCACAAGGAAGTGGAGCTTAAAATCACCTTGCCAAAGTTATTGGAGACTGGTGCACGAAATTGTGATGCATATCCATGGCTTCAAAGGCCTGGTGCTCTGATCTAGTTTTATTGTCTGTCACAACTTCGATACAACTAACCAGCAAGTGCACTGGGTCGTCCAAGTAATACCTTACGTGAGTAAGGGTCGAATCCCACGGAGATTGTTGGTATGAAGCAAGCTATGGTCACCTTGTAAATCTCAGTCAGGCAGATATATAAATGGATAATGGTGTTTTCGAATAATAATTAATAAGATAGGGATAGAGGTACTTATATAAATCATTGGTAGGAATTTCAGATAAGCGAATGGAGATGCTTTCGTTCCTCTGAACCTCTGCTTACCACAAGCACATGGTTAGGGACAACTTGGTTTAGCCGCTTAGACCAGGATTTTATTCCTTTTAGGCCCTCCTAACCACTGATGCTCAAAGCCTTGGGATCCTTTTTATTTGACCTTGCCTTTTGGTTTTAAGGGTTATTGGCTTTTTGCTCTTGCCTCTTGGTTTTAAGAGCTTTTGGCTTTTTCTGCTTGCTTTTTCTTTTTCTTTCTAATTTTTTTTTCGCCTATTTTTTTTTTTCTGCAAGCTTTGTTCTTTGCTGCTTTTTCTTGCTTCAAGAATCATTTTTATGATTTTTCAGATTATCAAATAACATGTCTCCTAGTCATCATTCTTTCAAGAGCCAACATATTTAGCATTCTTAAACAACAACTTCAAAAGACATATGCACTGTTCAAGCATACATTCAGAAAACAAGAAGCATTGTCACCACATCAATATAATCAAACTAAGTTCAAGGATAAATTTGAAACTCATGTACTTCTTGTTCTTTTGAATTAAAACATTTTTTATTTAAGAGAGGTGATGGATTCATAGGACATTTATAACTTTAAGACAAAGTCACTAACTACTAATGATCATGTAATGAAGACACAAACATAGATAAGCACTTAACATAGAAAACGAAAAACAGAGAAAGTAAGAACAAGGAATGAGTCCACCTTAGTGATGTCCTTGAGCTCTTCTATGTCTCTTCCTTGCCTTGGCTGCTCCTCCTTCATTGCTTTTAGATCTTCTCTGATTTCATGAAGGATGATGGAGTGCTCTTGATGTTCCACCCTTAGTTGCTTCCAATAATTGTGTGGAAGAAAATGAATCCCCTGAGGTATCTCAGGGATCTCTTGATTTGCAGTCAAATGTTCTACCACTGAGCTATAGACCCTTGATGGAAGCTTTTGTCTTCCCTTTCCTCTTTCTAGAGGTTTCTCTGGCCTTAGGTGCCATCAATGGTTATGGAAAAAACAAAAAAGCTATGCTTTTACCACACCAAACTTAGAATGTTGCTCGCCCTCGAGCAAAAGAAGAAAGAATAGAATAATAAGAAGAAGATATGGAAGAGATGGATGGGAGTGTGTATTCGGCCATATGGGTGGGATTGGGTGAGAGAGAGATGTTGAATTTTTGAGGGTAGTGGGTGTATGGATGTGAGTGGTAAATGGAAAAAAAAGAAGGGATGATCATGAATGGAAAGAGAGATGATGAGGTAGGTGGGGATCCTGTGGGGTCCACAGATCCTGAGGTGTCAAGGCATTTACATCCCTGCACCAATTTAGGCATGTAAAATGCCCTTGCACACAACTCTGGGCGTTCAGCGCCAGGTTGGTGCCCATTTTGGGCGTTCAACGCCCCTTTGCTGCCATTTCTGGCGTTGAACGCCAGAACCATGCTTGTTCTGGGCGTTCAGCGCCAGGATGCTCCCATTCTGGGCGTTCAGCGCTAGAACTATGCTCTGTTCTGGCGTTTGAACGCCAGACAGATGCTCCTCCAGGGTGTGATTTTTCTTCTGCTGTTTTTGATTCCGTTTTCAATTTTTATATTTATTTTGTGACTCCACATGATCACGAACCTAAGAAAACATGAAAAACAATAAAAATAAGAATTAGATAAACATTGGGTTGCCTCCCAACAAGCGCTTCTTTAATGTCAATAGCTTGACAGTGGGCTCTCATGGAGCCTCACAGATGAGCAGAGCTTTGTTGAGACTCTCCAACCCCAAACTTAGAGTTTGGATATGGGAGTTCAACACCAAACTTAGAGTTTGGTTGTGGCCTCCCAACACCAAACTTAGAGTTTGACTGTGGGGGCTCTGGTTGACTCTGCTTTGAGAGAAGCTTTCCAAGCTTCCTCTCCATGGTTGCAGAGGGAGATCCTTGAGTTTTGAATACAAGGGAGTTCTCATTCCATTGAAGGACTATTTCACCTCTGTCAACATCAATCACAGCTCTTGCTGTGGCCAGGAAAGGTCTTCCTAGGATGATGGATTCATCCTCTTCCTTTCCAGTATCCAGGACTATGAAATCAGTAGGTATGTAAAGGCCCTCAACCTTTTCTAATACATCTTCTACTTGTCCATAAGCTTGTTTTCTTGAGCTGTCTGCCATCTCTAGTGAGATTTTAGCAGCTTGCACCCCATAGATTCCCAGTTTCTCTATTACAGAGAGGGACATGAGGTTTATTCCTGAACCAAGGTCACACAGAGCCTTAAAGATCATGGTGCCTATGGTTCAAGGTATTATGAACTTTCCAGGATCCTGTCTCTTCTGAGGCAATGTCAGTTGATCCAGATCACGTAGTTCATTGATGAACAAGGGAGGTTCAACATCCCAAGTATCAATGCCAAATAATTTGGCATTCAGCTTCATGATTGCACCAAGAAACTTGGCAGTTTGCTCTTCAGTAACATCCTCATTCTCTTCAGAAGA
>NC_029792.2:47625488-47627238 GCF_000816755.2 Arachis ipaensis
GGCTTGCTATTGCTAAACCTGTTTCTTCCACCATTATTAAAGCCTTGTTGGGGCTTTTGATCCTTCCATGAGAAATTTGGATGATTTCTCCGTGTTGAGTTATAGGTGTTTCCATAAGGTTCACCTAAGTAATTTACCTATGCTATTGCAGGGTTCTCAGGATCATAAGCTTCTTCTTCGGGAGAAGCCTCTTGAGTACTGTTGGATGCAGCTTGCATTCCATGCAGACTCTGAGAAATCATATTGACTTGCTGAGTCAATATTTTATTCTGAGCCAATATGGCATTCAGAGTATCGAATCACAATTAATGACTTGATTCATAAGAAATCACAAGATATGATTCTAGAACTTAAAGTTTGAATCTTTCTTAACAAGCAAGTAACAAACTTCAAATTTTTTAATCAAAACATTAATTGTTTATGTTATTTTCGAAAATTATGATATAAAATAAGAAAAAGATTTTTGAAAATTATTTTTGGAATTTTCGAAAATAACCATGAATTTTGAAAAAGATTTGATTTTTGAAAAAGATTTTGAAAAAGATAAGATTTTCAAATTGAAAATTTGATTTGACTCATAAGAAACAACTTGATTTTAAAAATTTTTGAAAAAGTCAACTCAAATTTTCGAATTTGATGAGAGAAAAAGGAAAAGATATTTTTTGATTTTTGAAATTTTTATGAAAAACATGAAAATTATGCAATGCATGAAATTTTTAGATCAAAACAATGAATGCATGCAAGAATGCTATGAATGTCAAGATGAACACCAAGAACACTATGAATGTCAAGATGAACATCATAGACACAATTTTGAAAATTTTTTAATGCAAATAAAACATGCAAGACACCAAACTTAGAATTCTTTAATGCTTAGACACTAAGAATTCAAGAATGCATATGATAAACATGGAAAGACACAAAACAAAAAATCATCAAGATCAAACAAGAAGACTTACCAAGAACAACTTGAAGATCATGAATAACACTATGAATGCATGAATTTTCGAAAAAATGCAAGATGCATATGCAATTGACACCAAACTTATAACATGACACATGACTCAAACAAGAAACAGAAAAATATTTTTGATTTTTATGATTTTCTAATTTTTTTGTATTTTCTTTTAATTTTTTCGAAAATATTTGGGAAAAAGGAAGCAATGAATTCATAGTCCTCAATCAAAATCCTGGGAATTAGACATGGCTTAATAGCCAGCCAAGCTAAAACATGTTATATGAGATAATAGAATTCATTCTCAAAAATTTTGAAGAAAAATATATTTTTGAAAACATTTTTATTTTTATTTTTTTTGAAAATAGATGAGATATTTTTGAAAAATTTTTGAAAAATTTTTGAAAATAAAATAAAAAGAAAATTACCTAATCTGAGCAACAAGATGAGCCGTCAGTTGTCCAAACTCGAACAATCCCCGGCAACGGCGCCAAAAACTTGGTGCACGAAATTGTGATGCATATCCATGGCTTCAAAGGCCTGGTGCTCTGATCTAGTTTTATTGTCTGTCACAACTTCGATACAACTAACCAGCAAGTGCACTGGGTCGTCCAAGTAATACCTTACGTGAGTAAGGGTCGAATCCCACGGAGATTGTTGGTATGAAGCAAGCTATGGTCACCTTGTAAATCTCAGTCAGGCAAATATAAAGTAGCAATGAGGTTTTCGAAATTAATTAATAAAATAGGGATAGAAATACTTATGTAATTCATTGGTGAGAATTTCAGATAAGCG